>NC_090131.1:16577500-17177500 GCF_040581485.1 Linepithema humile
GCTGCTCCGGTATTCGAGTCGACGGCCAAAATGCCGGAGCAAAAGGAGGAGGCTTCTCGGTGGCTTCTGTGATAACAATTTTGATTTACGAAGTAAAGACAGAAATTCAGCAAGATTGCTCGCACACAGGACATTGTTTAATTAAAGCACAAATTCATATTTAAGTAACATAAACTTGCGTCGGGATATATCTTCATTAGACATGTGCAGCGGGCGTGATTGCAATTTATGAAGGCTTTACATTGTACTTATCGCGCGCTGTCCCAGGTAACGACCAATTTGAAAGCCTAATTACGCATCTGGCGTGTGCAGAAGGTGCGCGATTGCTTTAATAAACCGTACGTATTCTCGGCAGCCGCAGCTATCATTACGAGTTACGACTTACGCTGCAACGCAATTGCAGCGTAGTTCGCAATTCAGAAGCTTATCCCGGGCGTGTCGCAGGCGGCGTAGAGGTCACGAGTGCGTGAAACACGCAATTATTGCGATAATGTCGCTCGGCCGACAGAAGGCGACTCCTTGGCATTTTTCCGATGCTCGCGCGTCACTTCCGCCGTGGGGATCATCGAGACGGCGCATACGGTTGCTCATTAACCTCATGTGTCCACGTGCCGTTTCTTACGACGTGAATTCTCACCTGGCAGTCGCGCGCGTTACACAACTATGCGAGGGATCGCGTTCACGCTAGGTGTACCGCATTCAGGGGTGAACAGGAATGGAATTAGTTTTTGTAGCGAAGTAATTTTTTACTAATTTCTTATTTATTAGATGCTTGAAATTTAACAAGAAATGATATAAAATATTATTTGAATTAAAAGAAAATTGTTGACTGATATCTTGGTTTTAATATTTTAATTAACAAGTTTCAAGAGTACTTTTATTTGTCGAAATATTGCAATAAGCATATAAATTTAGAAAGATACTCTGAAGGAAGAAATATTAACGTAAATAAATGAGCTATAATATGATGTAGATAAATAAGTTACAAACTTAAATATCTGATTATATATTAGTTTATATTTAATGATTTAAAATTAAAAATTTTCTTTTTCTTAAGATTTTGTTACTCGATGGCATAGCTCATTTGACTGATATGTAAATAGGAACTCGTGTTTCTTGTTATTAAGTTAAGACCTTGAGGGATAATGATCCGATCCTGATCGCACCCCTTCGGCGTCTTCGCGCGCCGGAACGAACGAGGCACTTTGCTGAATTAAAGCGCAGACAGCACGCAATTCGCGATCTCGCGCGACTGCGTACACGCGACAGCAGACGCACGTAAGTAGGTAGGTAGATAGGTGGATAGGTACGCATGCATGCGTGGCGAGCTCGCCCGCCGAGAGATTCGCCGCGGCTATCTGCTCCGCTCGTCACGCCGAATTAACGCCGGCATTCTTTATCTCCTAATCGCCGCCAGGGTCGCGATCGTGCGGTTATTAAGTAAACATTATGCGCTGCCGTTTAATGCGGTATGAAAATGATTCACCGTAATAGCAGGTAATAGCATGGGCAGCATATTGAAGGATTCGTTGCAACAGTGACCCACTTTTTTAATAACTTGTGCAAATCGATCTTAGTGAGGAAATGAAGTTTAGATTGATACTCAGGTGCTTAAAATAATTGATTAGATTACTGTTGTATTTCACAACTCAGACGCAGAATTCGATTGCAGATGGTAGAAATTGGACTATAACGATTATGCAAATAACTGTGCTAAACGTATTTCATGTATCTCGGCTTAACAGAAACTCATATTTTATGAAACTTTCGATAGGTGAAAATACTATTTAACCCTTTGATGATCGATTTATGTAAATCTCTCCACGAGGGTTCGACATTATTACAATAGAATGCGTTATCCGCTACTCGATGTATGAATACATATCCATTTATATTTGTGTATATTATACAAAGTAACTATGGTGCAATTTGTCGATAACAAAGCGCGATCCGTTCATTAGAAATTCATATATACAGCCGTATCTTCACTGTATCATCGATCGCCGCTTTTATCGTCGGCTAATGCGATGTGTAATTGAGAAGCCCCGCACGCGAAGGGACGGGACAAAGCCATGAAATGCGAGATTTACTTTATTACGCGCAGGTGACATAATTCATGAGCTACTGTTGCGAATTAATGCCGATCGTTACGCGACGAGTCCCGCCGATGAAAATAAATAATCGACGATGCTTATTTCCGAAGTGTACGCATAGGTTATTATCATAATTTTCTCTTCAAGTATTTGTCGAGTATTCGAGTGCAATCTGTCTCTCCTTGAATAACATCCTTCCACCTAATATGTTATCTCGTCATGCAATTTAACGCACGAAGGCTTTCACTTGTAATTATTTATATTTTTTATTTATACAGCATTCTCGATATCTGAGAACCAATGTCGAAATCGTATTTTATTAAAATTTTTCAAATTGTAGAAAGGTTGAATTAACATATTTAAAATTGCAATATACGATACAATTGTACAATTGTGGATGCCGATTACATCGTTAAAACTTCGATAGCCCGTAGAGATGCGTTGTGTAACGATAGCGAGTATGCAATCATGCTTATAAAGAGTGGAATTTAATTTCGACAATTGCGCGAGGCGCTTTAGTCAAATTTTCGGCGAATTGGGCGACTCCGGCAATCTCGTCGCATCGCGATCGATTAAAATATTTTCGTTGAAGCGCTCGCACATAGTTGGCCGGTGCGTAACGAGTGATTCGTATCAGGGCTGATTGTAAATTGAGCGCGAAACCGCCGTTGATTGGTTTAAAATCAGATCATCGCGACTCCGCTCGTCGCCGGTCACTCGACTGCATCTATCGGCCGTGCGTGCATCGTCGAGGAGGAAGACACGAGGGGTTAGGGGGCGAAAGTGCACCCTCGGAGGGTCGAATAGTGCAACAGAGGGTCGGCCGTACGTACCAACACAAATGTACGTGGCTCCCTAAAATGAATTACGCGAACGTGGATCAGTTGCCTGGCAACGTCTCTCTCCGTTGTAACCCGTAATGCACTCGCTGCAGGCCACGGTTTTTGTTTGTATTAGGAAATCACCCTGTCAAGCGCGCGTCTACCGTACACGTGATCGGAGAACTCGCAAATTTTGGGATGCGTTCGGAAGCCGCGTGATCGATGCGCAAATTTTGGAACGCGCCCGGACCTGCGTGCACGATGCGCAAATTTTGGGACGCGTTCGGAACCGCATGATCGATGTGCGGATGGTGCGCTCGTTTATATCCCGGGAGAGCGTAGATTCCTCTTGAGATAATGAAGTAATTAACGATAGTAGTCAATTATTCAACATCCATGGACCTGCCGAATTTCGTAAAAGAGTTAGCATTGATAATATTGCGTTGCAAAATGCTTTAATAACTTTATTAATAATGTATCGGAAATTTCATTCTGAAAACCACCGCATCTTTTTACCACATCGATGGCGTACGTTGGCGTATTGTATTGATTATACATTTTCGGAATACGGGACAAGCATTTTTTTTATTTTCGGATACGTTCCCACAATATGCATCATTGTCACTGCCTCCCTAACAGTTTTACGGTTGTAGCTACGATTTGCTTTTCTTCTGTTTCTCTCTCTCTCTCTCTCTCTCTCTCTCTCTCTCTCTCTCTCTCTCTTTCTCTGCTATGAGAGGCGGTCTTTAAAGTTTCAACCCTAAAAGTGTTTTACGCTTGGCGTCACCCATTGATCGAATTTAAAACTGATGCGTGCCCGGGCACCCGTTCGAGTGACATCGCTTTGACACCCGGATGTACTGATTTTACAAGCAGGCACGCGGCGGAAACGGATTCTGGGAATGAAATTTAGGGTTGAAAAAAAGACAGACCGGCAGGAAGGGTGAGAGAGAGGAGTGCGAGAGAGGGAGAGAGCGAAAGCGAGAGTAAAAGCCACACGAGGGACGAAAGGGTATGCGAGAGTGCTCTTCGTGTGCATTCAACGTAGTTATCCGCCCACGTAACATCGCTACTGACAAGCGTAGCGAATTATCTACTTTCGTGCAGCACTATACGCTGAACTAGGATTCTCTAATGCAGAAAGCTTGTTGCTTTCGCAGGATAATACATTTACTACAGAACATTTAATTATTATTATATAAACGCTGCGTGTATTTACAATTCAGATTTAGAACCTCATTATTCTATTCGTGTTGAAAAAGTTAAAACACTGTATAATCCACTTTTCTGATTGAATTATTATCAGGATGTATAATGCAACACAGCTATTATGTATAGCCGACAGTCATTTAGATATACATATAATTATAATATAATTATAAAATTTAAGGTGCAAAGAGTTGGAAATATTCGAGTATGGCATGCTTCTAATTGCATAATATTCGTAAAAATTAATAGATTATCAAACTGCCGAGTGTTTAAAAATTAATGTCGCGCTAATAACACTTCTGCAGTTCAGTGTACGTGCGTAACTGCGTCAGAGGCGCGTTGATTGTCAGCGAATGATTATTCACGCCCAAGCCATTTGGCCTCGCCAGATTACTCGGGCGGCGTATTGACAAACGGATTAATGTCAAGTTGACTTACCGTCATCGATAAGGAGCCGATAACCGATTCGTAATTGCGACGAAATGACCGGCGGGAGTCGCGGACGCGACGGGCGGTCTTTATCTCCGGCAGCGCGCGGGTCCTTGCGGTTCGTATCGACTCTCGGACGTCGAATCGTAAAAAGTGAGAACCGCATTTTGCATACGGCGCGACGAATCGCGAAATTGGATGTGTCACGACTTTATGCTCGTCCAGACGACGATCCTTATCCCCGGTTCGCGTTCTCGTCCGGTCGTTACTGAATTTACACGCCGCCTTTGCCACGTACGTTTCACATAGAGTCTCGGCTCTTGCATCTTCGTGACGATCAGCGATGCGTTCGCGCCCTTCGACAGGCGTGAAGATCAAACGCGAGATACGTGCTACTTTGAATATTGCACGATAGGGAGATAGAATATACAGTTGTGTCGAATACCGAATTTACACGTTACAAAGCTTTATATGCAGTAAAAAATACTCGCTCAGAGAATTTCGGTGAACTTTGAATATTTTAGGAAAAAACTACAGAAATATGCGATAAAAGTATAATAACGCGAGTATATAATTTACTAGGATATATTAAAACTATAACAATAAATTGTCAATCGTCACAGTAGCGAGTCGATTGTGTGACGCAAGCGATGTGCAAGCAAAGAGACGTTTTCTTGAAACGGATTTGTGTATTTACCGTCCTAACTAAATTCGATCGCTCCCGCTTTGATCAAGTATATTACGAGAAACCTATAAAATTTGAGGAACGCTCCAGGTCTGCACGTTATCCGGCTCGGTCGAAAGCCTCCCGGCCGCGTTTTATCTCTCGAAATGTAAAGAAGCGCTCCGCTGATACCGTCGGAAACTTTGGTGCGCCGGACCGTATTTACCGAGAACTTTTCCTGAAGAATCACACACAAAGGAGCCTTCCCGGTGGGCCACCGCGGGTTACTTTCGTGTAAACAGCAATCTCTTCTCCGGGGCTGGCGGAGGGTGGTCGCGGGAGGGACGGGCGGAACGTTATCGCGGGATTATTTCTTTCATTCATCTCCGCGACTTAAGGATTCTAAGAATAAAATATGCAGACCGTGTCTTTAAAGGGGGCACGTCGTTCTTCAGGGCCTACGGCCGTTTTCTGGTAATTACGCCCGTTAATTGCAGAGGACGGCCTCGTTCGCGCCGCTTGTTACTCGTCGAGTACAACACCGGATTCCGCTGCCGTCGCTGCTACTGCTGCTGGGAGGTATTAAAAGAATGTTTACTAGTACCCGGTCTTCTGCGAGTGTTAAAGTATAATAGAACGTATGCCTGTAGGCGTCTCTCTTAGGCCTCGAGGATTAACATCGCTAATTGTTAGTCTCAAAGGATGCGAGAGCCACTAGCAAGCCGGTAGCCCGTTCCGGGGGCAGTGTCCCGGAAAATTAAGGATTAGCAGTCGGTTCTCGAGAAAGAAAGAGAGAGAGATAGGGAGTGGAGTTCGGGGGTGGTTATTACTTCATACCCACGTGATGGGCGTAATACGCTGCTGTAAAGTATGCCTTCTTAGAACTCCCGTGCACAAAGGGTTTAGTCTTTAAGAGGCACGGTGAAATATTGGTGGCGTAAGGAGCTTGGAAGTGATCCGGTGTTTTAAAATTTAAAAGAGAATATTTCGCTCGCCAGCGCGTGGTTTTTGAATCTTTCACGTATTATGTGAAGACTAAGATAATACGTGGTCTGATTTATTTATAAAATTTTGTCGAGACATCGAGATGATAAGCTTGTCGTAATTTATGTTCTAAGGTAAATAATAAAATTTTACGTTTATTTTTAGAATTAAAACAGTCGCTATTGACGAGAGTATTAAAGCGCTAATTTACTGTGCTTTTAAGAAGTAAGCCGAAACATTGTTTTAAAACACTGCGCTATCATTCTCATGTTACTGTTTGCCTTTGGATTTACGGAGAGGGAGATTCTCGGATTTATACGATAAGATACTCGTTCTTATTCATCTGCTTCCAAAATATCACATTACGGTGGTGTCAAGTTACGCTTTATCAAGTTTTCAAATGTACAAAAATATTTAAAAGCTAGTATCAAATTGCAAGTTACTAAGTTATCGTAAAATATTGACTTGCGCGCTGCAAATAGGGAAAGAAAATTAAACGACATATAGGATCATAACATATTCAATAAGACGCGTGTAACGTGATATTTATGAAAACCGCAGTGAACGCTCTCGAATTAAATATGTATCAAGAAAAAAGAATTTTTAATATATAGATTTTCATCTTTTATCAAGAAGAGTATTATTATTAATTATTATTACTCAAGAATGCTAATATATTATTCTCTCTTTTCTCTCGCATTGCGACCTAATATACAGTTTGAGTTTATAATGTAGCATAAAGTTACTTACGATATATGTATAAAACTTGCTTGGAGCGCAGTCTCGGATTACCGACTAGTTCCACAACACACCCGCAAAGTAATTAAGAATATATCAACACGTAATGAATCGTAGCGTGCCACAGTAGCGCGAATGATCGATAATTGATAAACAATAAAATGATTTCAAACTATTCATATTTTTTTTATATATCAAATATCATACATTTTAGTTATTCGAACAATAGCGTTGATCATATTATCGTCTGATTCACGTTGAAATAATGTACGAGCTTCGTGAATACAAATTGAACGAGATAAGAACTATTCAGAAACGTGACGAAACATTATCGTGCGTCAGGAGTCGTCTCGCGGAATGGAAAAAAGTAAGAATGCGAGAAACAGTACGACGGGCAGGCGACGCGCGTTGAGGATAAAAGTACGAACTGTAGCGAACGATAGATCTTCATTAGAGCACGACGATGCATAAGTCACGCGACGGGGGGGGACACGACTTTTAGCCACTCTCATAATTCTCCAGCACGTATAGCGCACTACTGTACGTGTACATGATAATAACCGCGCGATAGGCACGGATAACTTCTTCACTATGACGCGTCGCACGATTCAACTTGTCATATAAGTATTACGAAATATTTTTAGATCATTGTTATTTACAATGTTGATTGCGGATGAAATATTTCGGTTAAAACTGATATAATTAAGTGAAAATAAGTGTAGTACAATTTATGCATGTAATGACGTATGATAATTATTGCAATAATGATTGATAAATGTTTTTTAAGACAAATATCTGATTATTTAAGTAAATATTTGGTTAAATGTTTTATTTTAAATATAAATTTATATCAAGTATAGATTTAATTGATATGTCACCTATCTTTGATGAGAAAGAAGGTATAGATAGTTCGGGGATGTAGCTCAGTGGTAGAGCGTTCGCTTTGCATGTGAAAGGTCCCGGGTTCGATCCCCGGCATCTCCAATCTTTTGCTGCTTTAATTTTAAATCTTTTTTTATTTGCGATTCTAAACAATTAAAAATAATTTTTGACAAAAATTAAGTAAATGAATATTAAATTTTATTTTACATATATATATTTAACATCTTCGATCTTCTATACATCATCTTTCTCATTCAGCACATTTTACTTTACTTACAAAAAAGTAAATTGTTAGTATAATTTAATGTTTACGAATAATATTTTTACATTATTAATAAATAAAAATAACGTTTGCTACTTTTATTTAAAATGTATAAAATGATTGAAGAGCTTCAAGCATATCTACAGACATGCATAAAAGTATCGGTGTGATATGTGTAATGGATATACATGGAAGATGAAGACTCCGAAATATTTCTCTGCGGTATTCTCGTAGTCCATGGTCAATCAAAAACCGACCTTTTTTTAAGAAACCCTATAACAGACGTCCGTCATACCTATCGTCCAACTGTTTTACGTTTCGCGAAGCCGGAAAATCGCCAAGTTCGCGGAGAGTTTATTAAGGTTTCGGCTTTTAATTTCCCCACAATGCATACAGTCGTCTGCGACTTTGCCATTTTTTTTTTGCGCGTAGCGAAGCATAAGAGCACTCGCCTTGAGCAAATTGGAACGAGCTTTTCTACGTTTTCCATGGTTAAAAAAACGTAGCACTGCGCGAATAGGAAACGTTAAAAATATCGCTGTACACTGCATTACAGAGGAATTAACGTGCCGTAAGACGAACACAAATGAATAACGAGCGAGACTTCGAGCAGTAACGGGCGGCATTTATTTTCTTGAATACCCACACGCGAAAAGCTAAATGCCGCAAGCGGCGGATTTAATAACTCGAGCGGCTCGGTGTACCGCGATGAAAAGCCTTTTGTCTCGCAGGTACATTCGAAAACGAGGCAAATGAGCGAGAGTAGCGGCTGGAGGCGGAGGAAGTAGAAGAGAGTAAAAACGGCCAGAATATCGGGGCCGCGCGGCATAGCAAAAAGGATAACTAGAAAAAAAAAAGAGAAATAACGTGGAGAGTGGAGGGTGGGTTTGGTCGCCGATCGAGCGTGCGTAACTCGCCCCGAAGGGCTTGCGGTGGGCTGCTCACCTTCCCAGTTGCGTCCGAGCGGGGATCACGAAAAAAAAGAGGGAAGAAATGCACATGACTGCGGAGTCGCGTTGACTGCAGCGGAATAACGCGGTTTCGGGATCGCGTTCGCCTACGTAATCCACTCATGCTGCAGGCACCGGGAACTGCATTCGCGATGCGACGCCGCCCGCAGCACTCATTGCAAGCTATGCATTTCTGGCCATGCATCGCATTCATCGCTGATGCATTTATTGCTGATGCACCGAGGGAGGGAATCGGGAGGGCGTCGTCGGCGTCCATTGTCGCCGTGCGATGTCGCGAACTGGTAAGCCGAGCAAGGGGTTGGCTGGCCAACGAGCCAAGCCAAGCAGGGAGGCGAAGGGGAACGCTTCATTCCTATGGCATTACGTCATACATCGATTCTCTCGGGGATTTCCACGGAGTCAACTTGCTTGTTGCCTCACTCGCTGCAGGTAAATGCGCCTTGCTTGCAGTTGGCTTCCGTAGAATATTATTGACTATTTATTTCAACATGCTTTGTTATTAAAATTTTGTACATCTATGCGAGACTAGAAAGACGGAATTTATGATTGGTCTTGTATGGTTCTAAAAATCGCGCATATGTAGATTGCATACATTGCAATCGCATTTTGTTATCTTGTATTTTTCCAATTTATTATTTGCTAATTATACATTTATTGGTATAATTTATTGTTTGTCAATCAAAAAAATTATAAATTCTAAAAGTTTTATCTTATATAGGCCAATGGCGAATATAGAAAGGCGAGGCGGTAATTGAAAACTAACACGCTACTTGCGCGTAACACTCTTCGATGCGTTCCATACAGCGTTACTATTTTACACTGGCGTGCACATGTGCGCTTCATAATATTGGTTCGATGAAAGTGCCGTAAATGAGAATGATTTGATTGGATTTAACTTCCGGAGCGGACAATCAAAAAAGCAATTTCAACGCGCGTCATTGCCGGGGTCGAAATTCGCGCGCTGCCGAGTGACATAAAAAAAAAAAAAGAAGCAATTGGAACGCGCCGTGTGTCTCGCTTTGGAGTAATCGCCGTCGCGTGCCTAAAAATGAGACTGCCACGACTGATTAATCATCGGCAATCTCGTGCGAGAGAACAGCGAAAGGACGTCGCCATTAGCGACAAATGACGATCTCCGTCACCGGGTGTATCCGCGCTACGCTCGGAAAACGCGTTATTTTTTCACTCTCTTTCTCTTTCCTTTCTCTCCTTTGATCGCTCTTCCGCTCTCTTTCTGTTTCTCGCTGCGTATACAACCGTATATGAGTGGGAGAGATACCGTCGCGCGGAGGGGTGAGTAATTTAATTGAAATTCCCCTCTGTGAAATTGTGGAAAAATCGAGTCATGCGATCGCTGGGGCCTGCGCGAAAATGGAATTACGGGAGGAAACGAGGTTTGTCCGATGATGCAGGTGAAACGCCGGTTTCACGGGAGATGAACGAAGATCAGTGGGTGGGACGGGGGAAGTATCCGCATATGGGCGTACGGGAGCCAGCCAGCTAGTCCGACGGCTTTGCGCGGGCAAATTTTTCGGTTTTGAATTTCCGCGCAAATTGGCCTTGCGAAATTACCCTCAATTACCGCGTCGCGAAAGTTACCGATGCGAGAGGCTCCCACCTCGTCACTCTACTGAAAAATATCCTATTTCGCGTGAGCACGTCGGCTTTTGCGGGGGCATGTATAGAGAGGCGGGATGCGTGTGTATATCGTACACAAAATTGCTCGGCAAAAATCGATCGATAATCCGACCTGGTAATCGAGTAGTTTTCCGGAACGCTGTCTCGACACGCCGCATCGAATATCGCGCGGAAATTTGCGCCCGGCGAACGAGCCTCGAAATACGAGAGCCTCGGATTCCGCGGATAGCTCCATTCGTAATGAAATTGTTTTTAATTAAGCGACTCATAACGGACGAGCGACGCTAGTTCGATGGCGTCCACTCGATGGGTTGAAAATGTCATTTTGTGCAATTAGAGAGATAAATACCCTAACATCTGAACAGGTATATTATATTTTTTTGTGCTAAAATATTTGCTAAAATGTGAAATCTTTATAATTCACATTGAATGTGAAAATTTTGTTCCCTCGCTTACAATTTATTTCAGGCAATTCATATTTTTTGTATCGTACGTTTTTATTAATCTTTCACGACTGGTACACGGCGTTTATTATTATCATACGTCTACACAGCGCTAGCTGGTAGCATGTGCAAATATTTCTTGGCAAATGAAACTCGTTGTTAGGTATACGGAAAGCTTTCGCGGGCGTACGCAGTCATAGCCGTTTTTAATTAAACTTTCGTCCGTGGTGAAACGCTGCAATATGTGCAACGCGTTCGTTAACCGCGCATAAACTTCGACAGAGAGGCGACGCGCCGAAAACTTGGTATTTTCGCATGCCACCGCGGGAATTATTCATCGCGATATTTCGCGCGATTCCTCATTAAAAATGAATTGCCAGGCGAGCGAGGAAGCGACCTCGTCACGCATATTTTAGTATGCGTACTTTAATTACCGAGCCAGTTCGCCAAAAGCGCTGGCGAATGTAAACAGAAGCGATGTAATTCGATTCGACCGACACAAATATTTGTGGCCGTATAACGCGCCACGCCGTTACGCGACCCGAGGCAATGGGTTGTGTTACCGGAACTGTGTAACACTGTATACGCGCGGAGTTAACTTCGCCGCGGCGCATCCGGAACCGCTGCAGGTCAGTTACGTGAAAACGCTCGACGCCACGTCATACATCGTGTTTCGGCATATAGGGTCGTGGCTTCGCCATAAGTACAGGCATTGTGCAGTTACGCAAGGTGGATTATGCCGGCGGACAGGGACGGATTAATCCATCACTCGTGCGCGAAACAATGGCGCCGTGTATCGATTATTTCATTTTGCAACGCGTAATCCCGCGTGGTAAAATAATAAAGTTACGAAATTAGCGTTAATAATGCTCCCTGAATTGAAACATCTCTATAATTTGCATTTAAAGATAATGAAATATACGAGGTAATTGTGATAAATATCCTAATTATGGGCGAATTGTAGACGCAATATACAGTAATTGCTAATAATAAAGTATTATTAATTGATTGAGATTTTAGTAATAATTTCCGAATATTATCCAGTTGAAATAACAAAGAGAAATTTTAAATTTATGTTGCTGTGTGCACTTAACTGCACTGCATTCAATTTAATTGAGAGCAAATATATTCTATAAACATTCTATAAACATTTACCCGAAATGATACGCATTTGATTCATTATTAACATTATTAATATTGCATCAGAATTATCTTGATCTAAATGTGATTGCAAACTGTGTTTATACATAATACAATTGACTCTGTATCGATAGCAGCGGCCCTGTTTCTGCGTGCCAGATCGGATGCACGCAATTGCGGCGCAGCTTGCCGGTCGTGGAGGGTTCGCATGCACTCGAGTGCATCCCGAATCGTAGGTCAGTTACGAGAAAATATTGACTGATCTCGCGTAATGGTATATCCGATATTAACAATAGAACCGTCCCTTGGATCTATTCGCTATCCGCGCTATCCGCCACGGGTGCGTGCGTGCGTACGTGCGTACGCGTGTTATTAACACGCGAGTGTACAGGCACGGCTATAACGGGGTAAACATAGGCGCGCGGATATTAAAGCGAGCGCATTTCCTGGCTCGCATCAATTGTCATTAAACGACATGATTATTGCGTATGTTGACGATTATTGCTGCGATAGACCATTACCGGAATATCCGAGCGAGTCGCGGCCTCATAATGATCGATAGCCGATATATATTCATCGGGTATTTCGTTAATGGCACATTGTGCCGGGTAGTGGCGCGTAGTCTCGCGAAAATTGCGACGTTTCGTTAACGAGCCGTTTCGAGGACCGCTGTTAGCAGAAGTGTCATTGTCTCCGTTTTGCGCGAAATATTGTGCGTACTAGATGTCACGGATAAATGAAGATGTACGATGAACAAAAATAATCTAGATTTTAATGTAGTGTCTCGTATTTCTAGACTTATACGCACCTGACTGAAAATGGGGATTTATTATAGTGTCACTTTTTAAAATCTGCTAAAAATGTAATTGTATTCATCAAATAATGTGTCACATTTTATAATCATACGAAATAATGTTTTAATAATTTTTTTAACCACTCTGTGATGTTTAATAATTTTTGCACAATAAAATAATCCATGGCCAATTTTTTTAAAGCGTGACATTTAGTATTTATATGAAAACTATCGCGTATGACAGAGTTATGTGTTGGCTTAAACCTCTTATTTTTACAATAAGATCGATACAATGGTTTCCACGCTGGCCCTATCGCGGAAAAGGGAAAGGAAAGTAGAAAATCGAAACAGCTACCTGTTGATTGTGTAATTGTAGCCATTTAACCAATTAACGGCGAATATCGGCGTTATACCGCTGCGCGCTTTACAAAGAGCGAAGACTTCACGTTAAGCGATAAAAGGTCGTCGTCTTTCGAGCGTCTCGTTTATAATGTCGCTGGCATATATTACGGCCGTTACGATATGTCGACGACCTGATGGCGAAGAAGAGTACCTGTTTAGCATCGCGTTTAGCAGAATCACGCCGCCACTTTGGCCCGATACTCGTGGCTGTCGTCGCGAATGATCGATTGTATCATCCGTCCGTGCGTAGTCGAAACGAGGATGATCTCGATGACTTGCACCCGTTGAATTACGTCTCGCGTGTTGCATATTATATGGAGAAAATCCCCCATAAGCGCGTACCGTCATATATCAGAGAGAGAAGGAGAGATTGGCATGGAAGGGGCGTACGCGCCATCGATCCTTACGAAATAAACTGCTGGAAGCCAATTGAGGATGATAAATCTCTTTTATTTTCGGCGAATCATGCAACTCGTGGGGAGGGTAATGGAGATTATTAGGAAATGCAGGTGCAGCGTACGGATATTATGAGCTTCATCGAATGGCCCTCATAAAACAATAATGGACCGTTTGAGTAATACGAATGATAAATACATCTCTCGTACACATAAAGTTATACTGACTTTTATTATCGGCAAAAATGGCAAATGGAGTAATTAATATAATATTAGAAAATGGATTCATTTTTTCTAACATTAGTAATCGGAAATTTTTCTTTTTGAAGAATTTTCAAATTCAGATATTTTAATTATTTTTTGTGTAACAACTCGGCGTAACATCAATCATTATAAAATTAAAAATTTTACATGATACTCTCTGTGTTATATAACTAAACACACTATTGAAATAGAAAGGAAAAAGATTCTATGTGTCGGTTATAAAGCATCAGTGCGCGGAATACCAAAGAGACGAATTTATCTTCTTCCATTTTCCGGCGGCGTCGTATCTCTCGCGACGGTAACGAGGGGAGATTCAGGACTTCCAGGACCGATTTCGGTTTATCACGCCGGCTTATCTGCTATACGAATATTCACGCAAATTTATCGATCTGTCTACAGTCGTTTCGACATAGCCAGCGCTTCGCTTCGTCTGTGAAGCGTCAGCTTTATGCCGCGTTCCCTCGAGACGCGATAAGGAAAAAAAATAAGAAGTCTCCAGCGGAGTCGCGTTATGAGCATGAATTTTTATATTGAGATCTTATCACTCGGCACTTGCCGCTATCGGGAAGAGAAAATAAAGGAGGAGATTCACGATCATAATGACGTTTGCTACTGCAACACGCGGTTGTGCGAGATGGCCAATTTATTCGTTTTTTTCGTCCCTTTCAATATCACTTTTCTTTGTAGAATGCTCGGTAATGTAATCTAATTTTAGTTAATGTATTTTGGATATAATTTAAAATGTTCTCCCCAACGTAGTAAAAGCCATATATTTTAATTTTTTCGTGTTAATATTTGTGTTTTTAGATACCTAAAGATTCAAATTTTCTGTATTACAATTATGAAATTTGAACTATTTTATTTCAGAAACTATTTATTCATTGAGTCGCGGTAAATATAGACACTTAATTGCTACTTGATTCACCATTATATCATATGTAAGGATATATATATAACCGAGCGATATCTTAACGCATATGTATATGCACGTGTGATTATATATACAATGCTGACTACGAGAATAGATGGCCAAGCACGACGTGAGAGATATGCATGTAATGCGTGACGTAACCAAGGCCAGTACGATAGCACGTGCTGGCAGAATACGAAACAATATGTTAAAAATACATGACTTATACTTTCATGATGTTTATATTAAAACGCGTTAGTTTTTTTATTTAATAGTATTATTATATAGTATTTTATTAATTGCAATAAAATTGTAAAAAAATAATTTTTTGTAAAAAGAAAAAATTTCAAATATAAAATGACTTATATAATTAATTATTTATTTTCGGGAACAATGATCTTGAATGGCAAAAGTAACATGAGTCTATTTGTCTATGTATTGACATATACATGCATTTATTGAGTAGTAATGATTTATTGTATATAGTCAAATGCAATACTCTTTTATATTTGAAATTATTTTTCTTGGTTTTGCATTTTTTTACAATTTTATTTCAATTAATATTAAAATAATACTATATATTATGGATGACCGATACTTAAACGGAGTTATTCAAAGCCTTTTCCGAAGGCAGCGTGGCCGAGCGGTCTAAGGCGCTGGTTTTAGGCACCAGTCCGTAAGGGCGTGGGTTCGAATCCCACCGCTGTCAAATATTTTTTTTGTTATTTTTATTTGTATCACCTAAACATAATTCAGTATCACTTAATATTGAACCTATTTATTTTGAATTTATTCTAATAATGTTACATTTACACTAGTATTAATATTAATTGACAATCGTGACAGAATCGCGATAGAAATATGCTGAAAGGAAGATAATTGCAAGAGAATTATCTTGTAACTAATAAATTACTCAAATGTAGATATTATCGATCTTCTATATTTGTAAGATAATGAGGCAACAATGAGGCGATCGCAAGGACAATATTGAAGCAATTTATACAGAGAGCTAACTCCACAGTAACATAATCACTATTTATAGCACAGTTAATGATTTACACACTTGCTAATTTATTGTGCAATATATAACTACGTTTATAATCTAAATAAAATTTATGTAATTTAGCTTTGTAATGTTAAACATAATTATTATTTTATGATGTGTTGGATTAAGTATAACATTGTAAAATAACCTAAAGGGCAAAGTAATCTTTTTGTTTGTCTTTTTTAAGATTACAGTATGTGTATGTGTATAATCTTACAGTATGTGTATAATGGCTAGCACTATGGTCTCTGAATCGATCCGAACTCTAACGTATATGTTTAAAACATATGTTAACTTATATATATATTTAGCAAAGTACTTATATTATACATTAAATCAAAAAGTAAAACCAAAAGTTAAGGTCCCACCGAGATTTGAACTCGGATCGCTGGATTCAGAGTCCAGAGTGCTAACCATTACACCATGGGACCTTCAAAAATCCTTGATGATAAGAAGATTAAACTGTCACGTTATCCTAGGTCATTTCACGGCACAATTGTGCTATATTTAACCCAGCATCTTGTAAGATAATGATAACATATAATCTCTCGTGTTCGAGGCGAATCTTTGCACATTAGTTCATTCGATGATATGTACACAAGTTATTCCTGCCATTTAACGTGTTTAGCTACGTAATTTTTCATTAAATACTTTTTTATCATATCAATTAACATCTAAATTGAGATGCTGTGTAATACAGATCGCTACTCTTGTGTTAGTCAGAAGTTCCTAAAAAACGGGGATGTAGCTCAGTGGTAGAGCGTTCGCTTTGCATGTGAAAGGCCCCGGGTTCGATCCCCGGCATCTCCAATCTTTTTGCTGTAATTACTTATGTATTACTATTTATTTTACTCTTGGAACGTATATATGATTAAAAATATATATTTTATTTTTTTACATCTTTTATATCAATTTTGTGACAGAAGATATTTTTTATAGTTGAGTTTTTTTTATTTATAGAGAGATATACATCCCCGTTTATATTATAATTTCTAATATATAAATTTATTCTGTACGTATACACAAATTTATTATTAATTAAGAAATTTTTCCTTATTAGAATGTTTGCTAAGATAGAATTAGCTCCGATTCAATTATGCTATTATTCGCAGTTTATACCGCAATCTTTTTAATCTCGGTCATCTTGGTATTGGATCGATTGTCACTTTATTGACTCGGTTTGCGCGACTAGCCACGCATGCTCGTCCGTCACATGGTGAAAAAATCGCGCGTATTTAGAATGTCAACTGACGGCCGTGGCCGTATGTAAAGCGCGACAGGGGAGACGATGGCATGCAAATGAAGCCGAGCAAAGAGATTGAATGGTAATAGTCTTCGATTCGTCATATGCAAAAGTTCCGTGTGTATCTGCGTGCGTAGAGCCGGGCCCCTTGTCGACGTGAGAGAAAGATGCTATCATTTGAATTGCCGTCGTCATCATACGGGTAGAGATACGTTATGCCTATCTCCATCGAATATACCCGGGAATAATCGTGCGAAATATACTGCGACAGGCTCTCCTTTTTTTTCCTCCCCGCGGGGTGAATGCAGCGCGCGCGGGCGCACGTGGGAATTAATCATCGTTGGAAAAACGACGCAATAAGGCAGAACGCGGCGCAGCTCGCTTGTTCACTCTCTAACGTAATCGCACGCCGATGAGTCGTACGAGAGGCAAGAAACGCTCGTGGATAACGGCCTTGATTGATCGCAAGCGTACGTGACAGTCCGTGTTCTATCGATGGCACGGTAGACATATAGCTTTGTTAGGTAAGCATCGCGCGACGTATTTCTTTCACTTTGTTTGAAACGTACTTATACTTATAGCAAGAAAACTTATCGTTAAAGAATCATAATTCTTCTCTTTGATTTATTTACTGCATTTGTACTTGTCTGATATAAAAGTATATGTGAAGTAAAGACTTTTTCAATAAAAATATTTAATGTAGTTTGACAGCAAGGTCTTATAACACTTTTGCTTACAAAACTCGAAAGTGAGATATTTGAAACTGATGCCGTATCTATTGTTATGAAAATCTGACAATTAGAGCAACGAAATCTCGAAGGGCGGGAATGTATAAATCGGATATGTATGCGCGATAC
This sequence comes from Linepithema humile, assembly GCF_040581485.1. Classification (NCBI taxonomy): domain Eukaryota; kingdom Metazoa; phylum Arthropoda; class Insecta; order Hymenoptera; family Formicidae; genus Linepithema; species Linepithema humile. Next base: position 16,595,684 of record NC_090131.1, read on the forward strand.
TGGAGATTCGGCGAGAACCTAATAGAGTCGCCTTAAATCTGCGGTATTCGACGTATTTTTCCCGAAAGGGAGAATAAGAGAGTCCACCGGGATCCCCTGTCATTGAACCGTTATAATATCCTGTCCGGCAATCCCGAGTATCTATTTTGTCCCCGAGGAAGAGCGTAACTATGTGAAAACAACATAAAAAAAAATCTCGTCGCGCATAGATATCGAGTTTTGACCCCCACGGCTGGGGTCAGCAGTGGAGCGTGTGACCATTTTGTCACCCTCACCGAAAATTTTATTTACGAATATCCTTTTCGTCGAGCGCGCGCGAGAGAGCTCGCGCTGTCCAAATGTGTAACGCGACATAAAAGTGCCGACACCCCGCCAGTACCGTCGCGAATTCTTTCCGAGTTACAAGCAGCGAAACTTCCGGCTGAATTTAAATGTCCAATTGTCAGCGGCGCCGCGCTACGAGCCCTTCGATGGACGTTTTACGGGCAATCGACGACGAAGAAATAACTTGTTCCGCGACTTTTTCCGTCCAGCTATAGAATGCGTTATGACGTCATGGATGAATTTTGATTCCGCATAAGAACTCTCTTCAGATGTTATCGCGATCGCTCGAGCGATACATACTTACGGAATTATTTCACGAACGGAAGCATTCTTCTTATACATAGTATTGAATAAAACTACTTTCCCATAAAACACTTTTAAAAAGTTATAATTTATATTTTCAGAATATAAATTTACTATATTTATTTATTGATTTTTAAATATAAATTACAGATATATATATTTGAATCAAAATATTTTTAAAAAATTTTTATAAGAACGTATTCTTATGCGAGGAATATCAATTTGTGCTGAAATATTTTGCACTTCGCGGATCGAAGTTAGGCGGGGGTGAGAGTATTTAAAACAAAAAGCCGGTGGCGCGGGTGTTCGATGACACGAAGCGAGAAGTGACGGGGCGCAATGAATGAAAGTATCCGCAGAGCGAAAATCCATCAGATAGAGATCACGCCTGTCTCCACGCCGGGGACAATAATGCTGCCTGGCAGACGGTTTTTGTATTCCCGGCTTTCTTCATTTTTCCTTCGTTGGCTGCGCTTCCTAGAAACGACGCGGTCGTTGGTGGGGTGCTTTAAATATTTAGGCGGCTAATTTTCGCGAGGATTTTTAAGCCAGCGGAAAGGAAAGTGAGAATTGAAAAGGAACGCGGCGACGCGAAGAGGGCGAAGAGAGGGCGACTGAGCGAAATGTCCTCCAGACTGAAATAATAATGAGAGGCGCCAGCGCCTTTAATCACGATATTAAACATTTACGATCGCCACGATGGTGTCCTGCTACGCTAAGACTGCTTCGTCTTCCTTCCCGCGCGCGGCCCCGATCTGATCTTCCCCCTGGTACAAAGGGACTTTCACTGTATCCTCCAACGTCCCTTGTTTACGTCTACAATGTAGTCGCTGATAACCTTACACGATCATCTACCTCGCCTCGGGATATTCTGAACGCAACTAGTTTGGAATAAGCTTCAGCTTGTCATGAACAAGATGCAAACACACAGAAGTTGTTAAGCTTGTTAGGTAAATGCATCATATCGTACGATGAATACAAATTATTAGTGAAATTTGTAATGAGTTATATAATTCTCTGTCATTTAATTAGAGCTCCTAAAATAGATTACACTAATATATACGGATATTATTTAGAAGCGTTTGAAGCGTGACTTTATTTGTGCGGATAGGTTAGTTAAATATCTCGCCTGAGGGAAGACAAATCTACCGTGATATCAATGGATAGATCTGGTTTCGAGATTATTGCAATGGTCGAACGGGGGTGGAATATAACTTGCAATGGAATGGGCAATTCGGGCGAAAGGACCGTGGACACTGGCGAAAAAGTCCATTTTTCTTGGCCGACGTTGCTATCGCCAGATTATGTCCCGCGCAGCTATATTGATGACAGTGGCAAAGCCGCCGAACCAGCCAGCTCAATCTAGTCCACGGTTTGTTTTGCTTTCACACAATTTGTCATCCATTGTCTGAGCGCACGTACACCCGCCACTCCGGTTGCCTCCAATCGTTATTTATGGTTTCGAAGACGCTTGATTAATTTTTGTCCCGTCTCTTTAATGTCTGAAAATTGTTGGCTCGGTTTCAAAGCTTCGTAACAAAGCTTTTTACTAATTGATGCGAAACAATTTTCCGTGGACAACAATTTTACACGAGAGAACGAAATATCCAGCGAGCTTACAGTGAAATTACATTTTTAAGCCGCGATTTAAGGTGACGGTAATGCAGGGCGATAGTCCGGCCGAACAGAGAATAATTTAATATTCCTTATTCCGGTAATGCGATTTCACGGAACGCCGGGCACGCGACGCCCGAGCATTAGAAATACGATTTTCCTTTCGCAATCGTAAGGGATGATTCGAGCCGTCGAAAAGCATTTTTCTCGGGTCTAACTCTGAAATTTTTTATTTTCATGCTTCACTCTCCATAAATCGAATCATGACAGGGGAATCAAAAGTACATTACAATGCGAGATCAAAAGTGAAAAGAGAGAGAACGAGAATTCGTGATACATAACTTTATGATAATCTTAAATGGTGATTATATGAAATAAGATTTATGATAAAATAATATATTGTACTTTACAAATCTGAGATTAAGATTAAACACATCATTGACGGTATTATACTATATATAAGTTTATATAAATACAAAATTTGTTAATAATTTTTGTTTAGATTATTTATGATATTGAATTTACTAATTTTAGGTTTATAAAATTGCAATGATTATGCAGTCGCTAAAATGTTAAAAATTAAAAAAAAATACAATGTTTTTTTTCGACCGTCGGGTATGCACCCTGTTTTTTTCTCTGCTCTCTACCGTGATTTCGATACACGACCGCAGTATGGCCTGGGACAACGATCCTAAGCTGCAGGGGGCTCTCACATGCTCCATTGTGTACCCCACACGTAAGGGTTGCCTGAAATACGTTCACTCGATCTTTTCCTTTTTTTTTCTACTATGCGAGACGCCTCTCATACTGCACCCTCGAACGAAGTCGAGAAGTTCGCAGTAACGTGAGAATGACAACAGATGCGGCGGAATGAAATTACAAGGTGTCTCGACATTATGTCGGCGTGTTGTGCTTTTTTAGCGAAATTATTGTGACAGGCGTCTCAATGCACGATTCTCGCTCTTTCTCCTTCTCTCTTTTGCTCTCTTTCGTTTTAGGAGACTCCTCTTTGGCGTAGGGTGGACACTTTTACGGTGTCAAGTCTCGGTCTTTTGGGAAAAGGGTCCGCGTCGCTTGTCGTTTGGTTAATTCCATTTAATCGGCCGTTTTTTCTTTCCGATACGTCGATAAAACGGGCGTTCGAACTCAAGAAAAATCGTGAAAGCGTCAAATTTTATATTTCTAAAATAAGATGTTCGCATTTTTGAGATATTTACTTTTTGGCGTGCAAAATTTTCTTTTATTTAATAAGAAAATTTAATTTTTTATTCCTTATTTGGAGTTTAAAATTCCTACGGATTAACTTATTCTACACACATGTAACGTATTAATCTCATATATATTATGCACAATGTAGCCTGTAATATATGTTAACTGTTATACCAGCGTATGTAATTTAATCTGAAGTCTGAAATGATTATCAGTTTTGTTATAAGATTAGCGAGTTGAAGTTGGGGAATCGCATGAGAACGCGCCGATTTATTTCGCGTTATCTAATTGTCTGTGATTATTTATTAAGTTATTTATACTCAACGCAATTATCACTACCATCGATCTTGATCGAAGTCATTAAACTCTTATTTATCTTCTTGTGAAAATGTTTAAAAATAGCATCATATCTATTTGAGACACATTCATTGATAAATTATACATTTAGATGTAAAACGTAAAAGTGCTCAGAAATATTAGATGTAAAGAGCAGGGCTCATTGTCAGATAAAAGATTCAAATATTTTGTATGTGAAAATATAATAGTATAATTGAGAGAATAAGAGATTGAGAGCGAATAAATATTTAATATTTAATATTTAATTAATTTAATAATATTAAAAATTTTGTAACCATATAAATCGATTTTGCAGCCATATAAATCAATAGACACATTAAATGTTTTTAAATTGGATAAATATCTATTTTTCATATATTTCTTATAATATCAAGTTGTCATATTATTGAGATTCGAAGTGTCCGAATTGTTCAACGACTTGAAATTTCTGGGCACTACAAATAATAAATATATGATAAATTACTTAAAATTACTTTAAATTACTTCGCTTCCTAAGGCTTTCTCCTCTTAATCGCTGGCTATTCCTTTATTTACACAGTTACACGTAATATAATAAATATAATATAATAAATATATGAATCGTTAATTATTTGTAGAAAATATTTAGTAATATTTATCGCAATCGCAATATGAAATAAGTCATAATACGGAATGATTACCGTCTATTTCGCTTGTGTGCCGTCATGCGAGCGGTAGTAAAGTGATAATAACAAGCAGCAATGCGCATAAACTACAGTTTAGAGATCACAAAAAATATAAATAATCACCGACGTCACGAACTATCACCGAAATAGTTTAACGCGCGGCTCAATTTTCATTGTGTTTATGAACTACATCTTGATGCAGTTGTTTGCGCGCTATCACCTTGTTATTCTTCATACACGACACTCAAATACCACGGATGACAACGAAAATCGTGTTGCATTACGTTCCATTAACTTCTTTTATATTAGGCGATCGACAAATATTGTAAAATTATTTCTTACAAATAATTAATGACTGATATTTAATCCATTATTTTTAATGTATTTGCGCGAGTAAAGGAGCAGCCATGGATGGCTTATTAAGAGAAGAAGATCCGGGCAGATTGGGCATCGGTGGACAACTTGAGATAAATAATTTATTTATTATTTATTTATTTTTTGTAGTGCTCGCGGAAATTTTAAGTGATTGAAAAAGATTCTTAAAGTATAATATTTTGCATGTAAATAAAATAAAGCATTTCAAACTAGAAATTGATATTTTTACACGATGTTATTAAAAAAGAAAAACTAGACAAAATAAATATTTGTTAATTGACTGAAGATTGAAAATTTTTAACAAACATTTATTTCGTTCAGTTTTTCTTTTTTAACAAAAACACGAAAAATATTGGTTTCTTGTTGATATACAGCATTATTATAACAAATTTTATAAATCTTATGTTTAAATTATAATAATTTTTGAATTTTTGGACTTGAAGTTAATTTGAATGTATTTCTAGCTTGAAAGTTCGAACAATTTGACATTCGATTTTGAGATTAAAACTGTTCGAACTGCATCTAAATTTGCTACTAATAAAAAATACTTTCTAAAATTTTGCCCAAATAAAAATAGATATTTATATGCAATTATTTGTTATATAAACATTTTAGTTTTAGTCATATAATATGTAAATAGTTAAATAGATAAATAGAAGTTAGAAAGAATGCTTTGTTTTAAAAATAGTTTTTGAAAATAGAAGCTAGATAAGCAATTAATTTACTATTGTTTATTTTTTAATTTTAGGTAAACTTTACGAGCAAAAAAAGATTTGCTAAGTGTGGGGTTCGAACCCACGCTCCCAGATGGGAACCAGATCTTAAGTCTGGCGCCTTAGACCGCTCGGCCAACCTAGCTTTGTTGAATGGCCAAGCGAAATATCGGTAGATCATTGACTAATACATTAGTAATGCTTATAATATGATGCAATAATTATAATTTCTATTTTATAAGATTTATAAGATAAAACAAGGTAAAATTTTCTAATTAATTTTATTGAATCTTTTATTAAATCTTTAAATTATAAAGTAAACAATAGTACATTAATTGCTTGTGTAACTTCAATTTTCAAGAAAGATTTTTAAAAAGCAAAGCATTCTTATTGTTAATTAAATTTAACATCTTAATATTACCTCATTTTTCCTTGAACGTTGCATAGCATTAAATATTTTAGAAACACGATAATTAATGAAAACATTAATCAGTGATATGTTTAAATAATACTCTATAATAAATTAAACTTGCAAAATTAATTTTGTTACCGCAATTTTCTGCTCTTTGCGTGGTCTTCCTTTGTCAATTGCGTAATATCCCGATGAGTTTGACGGAATAGAAAATGCTATGCTGTATGGGTAAGTGCACACAAACTCTCTGTGCGAGCACACGCGAGTACATGGTAATTTGCTCGTGACCGCTAATGCGCCGTTCTGTCTTTGTGTCTCATGGAAAAAAATCACGGAAGTTGTAAAGCACGACGCGCTATTTGAATAATACCGTCATTATTCACTCTGCTTGTTCCACGGTGCGACTAACGATGAGTCGAGGGAGAATGGTACTTCTGAAATTTGATTGTAATCGGCTAATTCGTGATGACCGTATCGGCGTCTACGAGGAAAATTCTTGGCGCGTGTCAGATGACTTTTTTCTTAGAAACAAAATCATATACATCATATATATTTTCTGTATTGATTACGATTAAAAGTTAATTAATTTTTATTAATTTTTTGTACAAGTCTGTTAAATACACAGTTTGTATATTTTACAAGAGGAGTGGTTTAGCCCGTGAAGAATCAAATTTACATGTCATTGCAGTACACTCGTTACTGTCAGAGATGCGTTTCCTCGCCCTTTGTATTCGCAAGAGTCCAATGACCCGTTCATTAGTCAGTTTAACACTTAACACCGTGCACCGCGGATTTGCACGCGTATCATCCACGCTTCTCATCGTTCCTCGGCGACGCTAAAGTCCCCGTTTCGTGCGGCGCACCTGTGCGAGCGCGGTGGGGACGATAAGTCTCGGTATAACAGAGTCACGGCGTGCACATAGGCAGGCATTTGCAATAAAAGCGAATCGTACGTCGCGGAAACATCGTCCGCGACGTAATAAAAAAGGGAAACCCCGATAAAAGTAGCTGGAAGTATCGCGAGCCCGTTGTCGGCGCGGCCTCACGAGGCGTAGTTGATGTTGTTGATGTTGGAATCGCGTGTTGCCACGAATGTCGTACCAGTCTGCACCTATCCCGTTGTTAAAGCGTCCTTTCCCCTGCTTGCCCCTGCCGCCCTCACCGACCCCCTCGGGGCTGTGTCATTAGCGTAATCATTCTACGTCACTTGGACGATTCCTCGAGAGCGCCCGGACTCGAACCACTTCATATTTAAATCGTTCCAAGTTCGCTTCCACTTCCGATGCACGCTTTGGGGCTTTCTGATTGTACACCACGGGAAACCGTAATGTTCGTCGATAATGATTCGTCTAGAGAGCTGCAAGTTCGCGAAAACATTTCTTCTTAAACGATATTTTGATGTGTTTTAGAGTTGCAGAAGATGCAAAGCCTAAGAAATGTAATTGAAAAACAGACTTAATTGATATTTGTCAGGGTATTGCACATTACATATATTTATACGTTTTTTTTTTTTGCAATTTATCTCGCGTGGAATAGCCGTGGAATTGCGATATTTCAATATGCACATTTGTCATTGGAAGGGTTTACTTGTCAAAAGCACGTCCGCGTCGTTCAGGCTGTAGCAGAAAAATAATTAGACGAAACAGACATTTCTCGGCGGAGCACGTGTGTCTCAGAATGCAAGCCCCAGCTGTTAACTGCGCTTCGACATTCTCTATTTAGCCTGCCATATGCCAAACTTTATCTTTCTTTTGAAGACGCAGAGCCGCGAGTGACGAGAGCAATTTATCTCCAAATTAGTTAGCTATAAATAACCGTAGGAATTTCAATTATTTCCTATCACACACGATTCCGCGTGATATATTATTTCGCATTATTCGCGATTAAATAAATGTGAAAATGTTGACATTTAAAATACTTCTATCTATCTGTCTGTAGAGTGTTTGATAATTGCGTTAAAAATGGAATACGTATGTTTAACTGCAGCAGTGTATTTGTATGTGTTTCCGTAGATATGGAATATTATCGATCGGCTGCAAAAATGCATTCCATGTTGCGGTTGCATCGAGCGTGTCAGTAATTGATAGATAATATTAGCGAGAAATAATCACAAGAAACCACGAATGCGCGCTTGGAGAGTGAACGAAGGGCTTTGTACGGGCGTGAGTGGTTGAGCAATTTGTTTGTAGACGCTGATTGTGTCTATCGACGACTATGATTTGTGTAATCGTCTTCGACCCGGCGGGTTATCGCTCTCACGGAACAGTCTCCCGTTGTGTGATTTTTATTCACTCATAGTTTTCACCTTATCACTATACGTAAACATTATGTGATCACGCGTATCTTAGTACGAGCGCGATGCTCTTACGCAATCCTCCTTGACACGCTTTAAATTAGTCCCTATGCATCGAGATAGAGTGGCGTAAAATTTAAATTTCAATTTTTCCTTATCTAAATTTGATTCAAACGCAGTTCCAAGTAAGATGATGTTATTTATAGATTAGACGAGGAATGCAAATTAATCGCTGCCTGTTAATACACGCGTTAAAATATTTGTGAACAAGCGGAGAAATGAAATTTGACATTTTGCACGTCAGCATTCTTTTTATTATTTTTTTTTTCGCTTGTTCTCTTTTTTATTTATATGTAGATATGTGTTTGCTTGAAGCCGCGACATATATAGCAGAAAGGGCAGTGACATTTTTGCTTGTTAAAAGCTGGATATGGTATCGCTGAACCGGAAAGGTGGTGTAACAACGTCCTTTGACTTTGAGTACGTGCAGAGCAGCAAAAATTAGCTTTTGAAAATAATTCACGTGTGTTATCGGCTACTAAGGGTCGTTTCATGTCGCGGCTCGTCTTTTACGTCATGCCGCATGGGACTGCTTTTATGTCAATACTTCAAAGTGACATATGAGTACGTACGTAAAAGTACTGTACGTTGCAAAAGTTGAACGTGCAGTTGCGATTCGATATTGTCACTCCTGACTCAAGAATTACTTCTTCCACAGAGATTTCGCAGAAATTTATTAATATAATTTACAAAATATATATTTTCACCAATTTATCTAAATTCTTAATTTACACTGTAATTATTTCTAATTTTTTTTTTGAGATTTTAAATTTAAAAAAATGTAAATTTATAATTTTCAAAAAATATTAATATTTTATTTAATTCAATCGATTTAATTAATTCAATCGATTTAATTAATTCAATCAATTTTTATTGAATAAAATAATTTAATATAACCAGTAATATTATAATTTTTGGATAAGGTGAAACGAGTAGTAAGAACCGTATTACCGGCAGATTGACACGGCGACTAGGCGCAGGTGTGTGGGTTTTTCATGATAATGTACCGCGAAAGCACATGAAATGCGGCTTGATAATACCGAAGAGCGCATCGTGTCGCATCGCGATGGCGCATACGGCGTAGAGGACTATTGTCGATTGCATCCACGTTGGCTGAAGTACTAATCAGAAGCCGCTGTCTTTTAAGATTATTAAAATCATCAAAGCCTCAGATTCCTCAAAGGGCTAATTATCCTGCGGATTGTTTATGGGCGCTGCGCCTCCCTCGCCAGAGAGTAGACACGAATAAAGAATGAGCGCATCAATGCGGGGACGAGGCATGCCGTCGAGATATCGCGGGAAAAAGAGGCTTTTTGTTTGCGAAGCATTGTGAGAGTTAAGTTCTGAGTCGTTTGATTGGTAAATGATGCGTCTCTATAATAAACACTCAAATTAGCCATCGTTATTTCATCATTACTTTTGTTATTGTCTTTATTTATCTTAATATATTAATATTCGTAAAATATATTCGACTGATACGCGAAAAATTATCAAGATTTTAATATTTTAAGTAATTTATATGTTAAATGATTTCGCATTTTTACTTTTCTTTTGCGCGATATTGCAATATATCCTTTACGCGCAAATGGCGTCTATTCTGTTATTATTATCATGAATGTCGGAATTTTAGCTACATCAAAGCCGCGAGAATACCTCGGGGACCACCCGCGACAGTGCGGTTCTCTGGGAAATCTTTCTTATCCGGCATTATATCCGTCTTTCTCCGCTTCAGAACGCTAGGAAAAGAAACGATGTCGTCGGCGGCGGGGGAAGGGGGGGCATGACATATGTACTCGCGTACGAAACTTGTAAATGGACTGTCTCTCGTTGCGAAAGGGTCAATGACGAGCGGGCGGAAGGAGTCGAGGAGGAAGAGTGCGTAACGATATCTGTGCACTTACGCGTCTCTCATGCATACTTAGACAAAGTACCTGCTCGCAATCGCTTTAAGAGCGAGAGCATGCCAACTATGAAAGGTGTTAAGAGGCGTTGCGCGAGCGCTCTAGCCGCGATAAAGCCGCTCGTCGTCGTGCGTACGCGGCGCGGATTAACGGTGAAGAAGAAGAAAAAGAGGGAAAAAAAAAAGAAACTCGCGCGCGGCTCGACGACATCGTTCCTTGTACGCTTTTAGAGGAGCGAGCACGCGGTTATTATGGGCGCGGGCGCGAGATACGATCGGCGCGTGACGCATTAAGCGCTTACGCGTATCCGCGAAACGCGCGAAAAATCGTGAATGCTAAATGCACGCAATTTATGCTACTAGCGAAGGGTTTTAGCCGGCAGCGACGACAAGCGATCAGCTTCCGAGAAGTCGCATTCTCGCTTCGACAGCTCCGCGTCGTTTTGTTCCGCCGAAATCACTTCGGTAGAATGGCCAGGAATGCAGTTGATAAGATTGATTGTGAGAGAGAGAGAAAGAGAGAAAGAGAGAAAACAACGCATATTCATAAGTGCTTAAATGTCAGGGGCACTCAGCTACACGCGCTCACGCTTAATGACGAAGTCTTCGCAATGCGAACATATTTGAGACATATATTTTTTTTTTTGCGCCTTTGCGCGATCGCGGTCGTGGTAATCTGTTGCGACCGATGCAACGTCTTGTACGGTGCGCATCATTTATCTCCATATCTCTCGCTTCGTCATCCACTGTCGCGGTAAGTGAAGAATTGCAGCGCGAACAAGAACCCGATTATTACTGGTGTGAACAACCTGTAGTTTATTTCCAGCGAGCTTTATGTCATTGCGCGTAGCTGCGTTGCACGTAATCGGCGATGTGCGCTGAATTCAATTGAAGCTTTGTGCTGGTGCTGTTGAATAATGAAGAATCAAATTAATTGCGAAATATCGGAAATTTTTATTTATTGCGATGAATGTATTATTATAGGAATGCCAAGTAAATGAAATCAAGAACAAAGGGAGATTCAATTTCGATCGTAAAATGTATAGTGAGCCAATTATTCAAAGTTCGAATTTTTTATTTTTGTTGCAGATGATTTGGTGTTATTTTCAACATCATCGCGGCGTATCGGCGTACTTTATCAAGGTATCTATGGGATAGAAAGGGTATGTATAAAATTCTTTCTTTGTTTGATAAATGTGTAGAAGGTCTCTACGAATCGATTTTCTGTTTGCTGTTTTAATAGAAGTGGATACGTTATACGAGCGCAGTTAACGAGTCGTCGAATCGTTGTCTGCTCTGTAGATGTATTTTAGTGCCTGTAACGTCATAATAGCTAAAAGGAGAAATTACGAAATCATAGCATTAACATTCTCTCATACAGTTTTGTTCAAAAATATCACACATTCCGCTTTTTGAAATTCATCATAATATATGAATAATAATTAATATTGATTAATTTATAATTAGTTATCATAAGTAATTCTGTGCATATAATTTTTTTAATAAACTTTAGTTATATTTTTACATTTATACCATTTTAATTTCAACTTTTCTAATTTTGTATACCATTTATTAAATTTAAGTATCTCATTTATTGAACTCACTAAAATACATTTGCAGAATGATCACAATACAGAGATTTGATCGACAATCGTAAACTTTATATTATATTACATTTTTTGAAATAATTTGTCTTTTGGATTGACCTGTAATCGCATGATCGCGAAGAAAAGCCCGTTGTCGCAGCGCGTTGGAGAGAAGTCGCTCGAAATAGCGCTCGCGCAGCAGCATCAATGCGCCGCACTAAACGTTCCTAAATGAATCGTTAATCGTTAATGGCGCGGTATTACGCGTCCCTTACGACACGCTTATAAACCGGAAATTTGCCGGTCGCCAAATGTCCGACTATCCAAACCGTACGGTAGCCCGGGCTGGAAATCTTCCGGACAATAAAGTTGGACCCGCTTTATTGCCAAAAGAGAGACCCATTTCGATTGACCGGCCAGTCCGGGGCCCGCTGGTTTCTAGCTTGCCGTTAAGCGCGTGCGTTAAACGTGTACCTTTTTTCTTTCTTTTATTTTATTCCTGTCGACTTTCTTTTCCTCTTTCCCTCTCGCCGTTTCTCTTTGTCTTCGCGCAGGATCGCGTCGAGAGGCTGTAAACGGCCGCCCATCTCCGATACGGAATGCCGGATACGAACGAAATAGTCCAGATTCCTGGCTTTATTAAGCCCTCGGTTTACGTGAGACATTTCGAGCGTTCGGGGCGGTGTGCGCTATCGGAAACAAAAGCCCGACGGGGACGAGAGTTTGACTTCGTTTTGATGAGCCGCGTAAAAGGGCGAAGGTGATCGGCTGCTGTAAAAAGCGTTACGGGCGCGGAACGGACTGTCGTTTAATCATAGTATTTCGTTTAACGAGATACGGTCGTCCAGAACATTTCCAATCAACTCTTCTTCTCTTCTGTCAAGCATGATTAATACCTTTTGAATTGCAGAAAATTAAGCGAAGCTATTTGTTAACAATTTAATAGGTAATAATTAATTTATATTGTAAAATTAAACGCGGATTTTATTGTAAAATTATAAATAATTAAAATGCTCGTATATATTTGCTTGTTTATCGATCAAATTTCAGTTTGAATGTCTTTAAATAAAGATTGTTTAAAAATAGAGATTTGTCTTGTTCTGGATGAAAAAATCGGCTTTTTTTCGTCTTTTCACGGCGATCGATACTGCGCTTTCACTTCGCAGCCGATTGTCATTCGCGCGATTGAATATGGCGGGTACTTGGACGAAAAAGTTTACGAGGTTCATGAGAAACGTTTAGGCGAACGAACGGGTCGCTGGTACGGCAATCGTGAGAACTCGACACACGTTTTGTCCTTCCACTTTTATGATTTTATTGGGCCCTTCAGTTCGCTCCGACTAATTCTAATACACTTTTTTGCTATTCGACCTTTCGGTGTGCACGCCGTTCATCTGCGCTCGCAGCGAGTGCGCGTATGTGCGTTCCAGCGCGGCTGCTCACGCCCCGAATAATCGTAAAAGTTGATAATTAAATTTAATCGCGCCCCTTTAACGGTCTCGCGCCGCTGCCCATTGTGCATCTCCCTGGTCCTACTTTAATGGCACGATTACTCGAAGCTTTAAAACATATGCTTTATACACCTCGCCTCGGAATGATGATACGACATTATGATCCCGACACGTCATTAATTTCGTCAGCGCTTACGGCTGCCACTGTGCGGCATATCAGATTCTTGCACGTATCCTCTAAATCGAAACGGTGAGGACCCGTTCGCGATAAAATGTCCCCTGTCTCTGGCACTTCCTGCCAACGAGTCCCTTTTTTCGGCGACAGTTTGTTGCACGTTCGATGCGACGGTTAAACTCGAATTAATCCCCGTGGAACCACGTTTTGACGTTAGGCGTTTTAAGAACTGGAGAGCCTAATGCAATGCACAAGTGAGAATTAAGTCCATGAGTTATCTAATCTATTTTAAATATGAAAAACGTATATCTAAAATATGCCTTGTAAAATATGTATGGATGTACTTTGCGCTCACTCCGGCTTTTAAGGCAAATCACTTGGTTCTACATTTGCGCAACATGTTGTTAATATCGGCAAGAAGCTTGAAAGAGCAGAAATTTTAATGAACCGCTTTAAATGGAACGATAGGTTAATGTATGTATAATGCACAGTTTCAGTCTTTATCTACACATTTAGAGGTAAAAGCGGATAGTAAACAAATGGTTTTACCGAGTCGCTTGATGCTAGAGAGGTGTGCGGCATACTTCCTGTCGCGATATATGGAATCATCAGAATACTTTTTCCTTTCTTCGTCACCCGCAGTTATCTGCGAGTACGAGTAAAATGTACATCTCGTCATTTGCTCGCGCATGCACGCTTGCAAATTGCGCGCTATCGTGCCGCAAAATGGTCATTAATTGGCTCGCGAGCCGATCTCCGTGAAATGCGCGTCTTAATTTCACCTAATTGGTTACATCCGGTTAATAGCTTTCATCACTCGAATCGTAATCCACCGGAGAAACGGGAGACACTCCATTTGCTACTATCTGCTGATTTATAATAATCGCATTTATAATAATCTCGCTAGGAACATATGTCATTCAGTATTTTACAGAGCTCGAAATGGTATCAATACTTTGTCACGTCCGGTCATCAAACGTTGCGTAGCTTGAAAGCGCTCTTATCGTTAGCTTTAAAGCATCGACCTTAAATTCCGGCTGTGCCATTCCTCGGTAATCACGTCTCACTGAATGCGCGGCTAGTGCGTAATTTTGTGGAAGATATCGGAGTGCATCGGCGCAATGGAAATGCGATGGAAATGTGCGCGTATCGCGCGGTGATACTTGGATCTTTTTTTTTTTTTTTTTTTTTGTAGAAGAGCGCTGCGTAGGCGGTCGCCAATTAAAACGCCGCACTCTCGGCGGACAAGTCGCGCGTGGAATACATCGTGCATACGTGATTCCGCGCTTCATTGACATCGCGGGTTTTTTTGATGTCGATTGCGCGTTACGAACACACGTATATACGTCAGCATCTACTGGGTGTTGGAAAAACAAATTCTGAAATTTAAGAGAGTATATTAATCGTCAATAATAAATTACAAACTTTGGATTAATTTATTAGATAACGTAAAATGCGAGACAATAAATAATATCGATATTTTTCGAGATAAGATAATGATTAATTATGCTTCAAAAAACATTAGTAATAAAGTTAGTAATAAAGTTACAATAGGCTTATTTTATCTTGTTTAACGTTAATATAAATTTATGTAAAACAGCTTATATCACTGCTATAAGATAAATCTGTCCAACAGCAATTGTCTGCTGACATATATCAACGAAAGCTCTTGTGATTCATTCCAATCCGATTACTGCTCTCCTAAATTTGCGAACTCTTTTCTTAACACCCTGTATAGACATCGTGGGTGGTTGCAAGAGAACCGGCACAATGGGGCGGAAAACAAGAGCCGTCGTGCACATCAAAGTTCCGGAAGTTATGGAGTGAGGCTGCCGGTGCATCCGGCGCAGACTGATAATCATCTGTACGAAATACTTTGTAATCGTTAATTACGGCGCAGCCACGGACTTTCGAGGACGGGATCAGGCGCTACCGAGGGAGACAGGAAAGCGGGGGAGCGCTTTTGCGTTCTGCTATCACAAAGTAGAATAGAAATACGCGCGCGCGCGAGCGCTTTGGATCGCGGCAGAATTCTCCGCTCGTTCCGGCCCATTACAGCCGGGCAAACCCTTATCCACCACTTTAGTTTTTCATTTCGACGGTTATCGCAGAGTATTTCTCATAAGCCGACTGCAGTCACTCGAATATGTGTGTAGTGTCTTAAAAAAATTACGGACATACCTAAAATCTTTCTCGTTGCCTTCATTAAACAATTGTAGCAATCTTGCTTTATATGATGGTAAGATATTAATTTAATATTAATTGATACTCTTTCCTTAACCAACAGTAGTTGACAATAATTTATCTCAATTTTACTTTCTTTTATATGAATTATTTAGACAATTTTTTATCGTCACCGTTTATTTTTGAACGCAAGATAATGCGAAAGAATGAGACGTGACTAAAGATATTCGAGGACTGTTCAGTGCAAGAAGAGTCGCGCGTAACGGCTCGATAATCTCCGACAATTGAGCGGAAGCAATGATCTCTCGGGAGGAGAGCCGAGGTGATTCTGCAGGCAACGACCGAGTTCCTCGGCAATATTCAAATCGTCGGATCTGTCAGGCCCTGACAGACTTCGGGTAGATCGTATTTCGTAGGCAGCCTCAAATGAGGCGACGAAAGATTCCGCGAAAATTTCTCCCGCGCCCTCATCGTGAAAAGTTCTTTCTTCCTTCCTTCTCGAAGGGGCGGAACATTTGGGTAAATGAAGCGCGCTGAAAACGAATCGCCTGCCGGAGAGAAGAGAGATCCGCTGCTGAATATTCGAACGCTCGGGCGAATTCTAAGCACTCAATCCCGTTGCGAATGTTTTCCGTTCTGTTATATAGTTTTTCGGTCTCGTAATTTTGATAAACATTTCTGTCTGAAGAAACGTGTCGGACTGCGCGTCAACATGTGGTAATTTTACAAAAAACTACGCACATGCAATGCTCTTCTTTTGCGCGCGCGTTACCGTGTCACGGGAAGTTGCACGTGGAATTGAAACTGCGCGAGGAAATCTCGCGAGCGACTCGCGCGATAGCGAAAAAACGAACACTTCTAATCGCTCTCGCGTTTATACGCGCTGCGGTCGATTTTCTTATTCGAATTCCTCCTTAGTTATTACTCACTGCCGTTGATAATTATTGCGGACTGATAGCTCGTTCTTCTCTTTTTCTTTCTCTTCGCTGGCGTATTATGAAAACGGTGCCCGCGTAGCTTCCGAGTTTCGCGCGCGGTAATCGCGATTGCTTCTCGGAAGATTTCGCCCTGTGGCCAGGGCGTGTCGGCCGCGGTCGTCTTCTTCTCGTTTCTTCTCTTTGTTTCGTATCGTCCATTAACCGCGTGCACGCGCGTGAGCGAAACAGACAGAGGCTCGTGCCGTGCAAGCCGCACCAGGAAATCAAGTCGAGTTATCATTACCATCTCGGCAAATTACCGTGGCGGAAAGTGCGTACAACCCCGGCGCTAATAAGAGCACTACAAAAGGGACGACGGGCGGGCGGGGAGATGGACCGAAGGAGGCGGGTTAAGGCCGGGAGAAACGTTATAAAATCTATGCGACCGCAAAAACCGCAGCGTTGCGGCGCTCTAGGTTCAAGTAGCAAGTTCAGTGGCCTTGATAGGTGCAGCACCATCAGTCGCGGCGTTTGCTCGCGCTCGGTGCCGCGGAAGTTGCATAGTCACAAACGCTCGAAAAAAAGTTGCATCGATCTAGTCGAATTATTTCCTGAAACCTTTATGTCGTCTTTTTTGCATCACTTTTAGTATCTCCTTAGACGGAATATAAACTGCTGATTGTAGTACTTGGTGTTCATTCCGTTTGATCTTTTTGTTTGTCACGTAGGATAAATATTAAGGAATTTTTATTGTATTGTGAAAAAACACAGCACGCGATTATTGGTCTTATCGGGAGATATGTTGCGCGTAAAATACAAACGCAGAGAATAATTATGTACGCCGGCTTGCGGGCGAATGAACATGTCGGCGCGTACAGGTGTGTCTAGTAGGTCTATTCGTTAAGAAAATGGAAAGTGTACATGCGCGTCGCGAACTGTTAAATGACAATATTGATTGCCCACGTATAAGAGTTTTTGCGCGATACGATCGGCAATCGGCGCGGGGAGATCGATAGATTTGATCGTGATTGCGCTCGGCACGGTCGCGCACGAGTGCCGTTGATTGCGTTTTAAAGCGTGTATCTAGCGCGAGAAAAACGATCTGATGCACTATGATTGCCGTCCCTCTTTCTCTCTTTCCCTCTCTTTCCCACTCGCTCGTAACGGAGAATACCCCCCGCGGCTATAGGTCGCTGGGAGATTTATTACAGCGTATCTATGAATTTTGCTCCGAAACGCTGGGTTCTTAACATTTTTTTTCTGACCGCATTAATTATTTAGCATTTTTTCGACAAAAATCCAATACTTCTCAAACTAATAACAGATTATATATGCTAAGCTTTTACTGTCTCGTAATTGCAGCACGTAATCGAACAAGTAAAATTAATGAACATTATTCAAAATTTATGGAAGTTAATAAAATAATATATTAACTTAAGGATATTCTTTTAAGAAATATATTTGTGTCAAATTAGAATTCTTATTTTCGCGATTACCGTCGCAATATCACGCTAACTGAATTTCAAGCCCCGAAATCAATGAGTCATTTCTTGTTCCCGATCGAGAGGCGACTCGTACGTTTAGATACAAACAGACAGGGGCCAAGCACGACGCGTCTAATGCACGTTAACGGGCGTCAGGTGGACCGGGATGAACCATCAACCGGACGCACCCTTCGCTTGCATCTACGACCGATACACATCAGTCGACCTGCACGCTGTATGGCTTGACCATGCTACCACCATAGTATTACCGGTACGATACCAAGTTACGCGTCTGTGAATTAGGATTAGCTTGCTTTGGGTTATTACGTCATAACAGCATGGCCACCTGGAGGCAATTGCCCGGGTGCATGACGACGAAACCTGTCGTCCTATTTATTGGCCGTCTGCGTCGTATAGCCCGCCAGACGGAATTAGATCGGATATCCGCGTGATCCGACTAGCGCCGTCCGTCGGCTCTCTCGGAGCGTTACGTATTTCGGCCGGTTCATAGGAATGCCGGAATACTAAACAACGTCCCGTCGTGTCCTATTTGATTCCACTTCTATTTGATCACCCGACGTGGATGCATCGGCTGCCGTGGCCAGAGTTACGCCCGATATTGCTAGGACGTAATCGCGCGTTGCGTAACGTCGAAGGATTTCAATCTCGCGCAATCGTTTTCTCTTTGCGGATATTTACGGAAACCAACCGCGGCTGTAGTTTATCGGAACGAATAAAAGTAAAATGTTAATTTAATGGGAATTGAATTGTAGATTTTTTAATTACAAATAATAGATAACATAAATTATATCTGTTGATGAAATCAATAATTATTGATTTATATTTTGCAACAATTTATATTTTACAGAATTATAATGTTCTCTTCTTCCAAGTTTAAACAAATTGTATTCCACGATTTTGAAAATTAGTTTAAACTTGAAAGAAAAGAACATTATAATTCTGTAAAATATAAATTGTTGCAAAATATAAAATATAATTGTATTCCACGATTTTGAAAATTAGTTTAAATTATTCTTATTGCACGCGATCCATTATACGGATAA
The DNA here is from genome assembly GCF_040581485.1 of Linepithema humile. Classification (NCBI taxonomy): domain Eukaryota; kingdom Metazoa; phylum Arthropoda; class Insecta; order Hymenoptera; family Formicidae; genus Linepithema; species Linepithema humile. The sequence continues at coordinate 16,614,749 of NC_090131.1, forward strand.
ATGAATTTGTCAACAAGTTGGCGCATGCATGAAGTCTTTTTATTTTGCACACGAGTGCACAATTGCATTGTGTGCGACCGCGTGTTGTGTATCTTTATCGCGTTATCGAAGCTTTTAACACGTTGACAGAGTAATAAGCATTTAAAAGGATTATTCTGTTCCACGCGATGCACTGAAAAATACTAAAAATATGAAATCGAAGTACCCTAACTTTGCACAATACTAGTGGCTATCGATGTGTAGTTCGTTACGTTTGCGTAAACATACGATAAGAATATCTCTTTAAATGAACGGAATAATAAATTGCACTTCTAGCGAATTACCACATCACGCGCGTGACACGTTAGAAAAATTGCATTTGTTTAGGCAACAGTATTGTAACATATGCGAACGCTTAAAGCGGATAGACAGCTGTCTACGTAATCGTGAAATATCATTAAACTTGCGCGATGATCGATCGAAAGACCACGCGGAAAAGATAAACGACGATGATAGCGGCGCCTTTCACGTTTCTTTCACACTCGCGTTATCATCCGACAGTGTTAGCAAACTTCACCGCGGTAATATCTCACTTTGAGATACGTGAATGTTGGCGAGCGTTCGCGTCGTGCGATGACGTGCCACAATCTCGCAAGCCGTTGGTCAATTTTCGTTCTCTCGAATCGAGCGGGCCTCGTTTTACGGTCGCTACAAAGTATACTTATCATTTATGGGTCGGAGTGCGTCGACCTGTTGGGCGAGAACGAATCATCCGGACTCTCAGCTCACACGGATGATTCATCCGCTTCTGTGTCAAAAGCCATTCAATTTGCGTCCTGCCGCCCTCCGCCCTCTTCGCGAGATTAATGCAAGACACAAGGTGTAGTAGAATGCACGCCCGTAAAGACGGCGAGCGTGCACTCTCTCTCTTTCCTCGAATGGAACCATAAAATATGAAATGTATTAAATTGATAAGGCTGAGAGAGCGCCAGTCGGAGTGCCGGAAGATGTTACTTTGGGGAGCAAGAAACAGTGGCGGATTTAGTGAACACAGGGCGCCAAGTGCAAACAAGAGAAACGAGAGTTGAAAAATATTAGATTATAAGATAGTGTTTTATATTTTTTGAATCATTTTTATAGTTGTTTTAATGAATAAGAAATGTGAGATATACTTATATATGAACGAAATAATAATTAAAAATACTAGAATCATAAAAAGAGAGAAATAAAAAGGCGTTTTTGTACAAAAATAATATTTCATGCTATTATTTATGCATAAATATTCTTCTTAGGAACTTGTCCGCTTTATGTATCGAGCACAAAGGACGCGTTTTTGCGCCTATTGAGAAATCCGTTACTGGCAAAGGGCAGGGACGGGGAAAGGGGGAGCATAAACGTATTTACTCGGGCTCAGCATAATATCGCGAGCTTTTATAACCAATAAAAGTTACAGCTGACACGTCTCTTCTCTCTGCGGCGACTGCGATACGCGGTCGAATGCGCGGACACGCTTCTTTCTCGGCCTCTCGTCGTCATCCTCGTCGTCGTGTGCGTTCCGTAGGCTTCGCGGGTGTATGAGGCGATTTATGAGTGACGAGCGACATGGTAACGAGGCTCGCGCGCGCGATCCGAACAATCGTCCTCTTTGTGCCCGGAGAACTCTTTGTGCCTTCCGCGCGCTGCTCCGAACGATCCTCGGCTGCACCTCCTCTCATGGTCTTAATTTAATTAAACTGAAAGCGGCGCGTTCTCGCCAAAACGTTTTGCACGCACTTGGCGTGAGCGTTGCACGGCGCGATGTCGACGAGTTTTTCAAGACAGGCATAGAAAACAAGGCTCCGAGGTGCTAACACTCGATGTATTTTTAGTCTTCAAATTTTTTAGTCTGTACAAATTTTATATCTATGAATATTTAATTTACGACTTTGCAGAAATATAAATAGATTAAAGGAAAGTAAAAATTTATCTCTTACATCTAACAAATTTATAGTTACTTTAGAGTTTAGTTCTTTCGAATATTCCCTTCTCATTGTAGTCGATTGTACGGTTTGATTGGAAAAGCAGCCCGAAGCAGCGGAAAGTAAACTTTGTCAAAAAAATTCGCACAATCTCAATGTACGCGGTACGTGCATATTTTATCGTATAATCGCTTTCAAAATAGCGTTTACCACTTACCGCACACGTCAAGCAGGATGCTTAAGGCATTGCACCTCACTTTACCCAACCTCGCCTCGTGTAATAAACCTTTCAAAGATTAATAAAGAAGCGAGATACGATAAGGTACACGCGTGGAACTCGTCCCGCCGCAATTAACAATATCTTTGCACCGTGAAAGGAAACGAAGACATAGTACAAACGATCTCGCAGACACACGCCTCCTCCCTGCAGAATAACATGTACTCCCATGTGTTACGATCGCGATTCACCATTGGTAGCCGAACTCTAAATATCAGGACGATAAAGATTTTATGAAAGAAGCTGCACGGCCACGTAAGAGGGCGGTCTGGCAATTAGAAATGTTCGTCGTAGGGATAGTTAATATCTTTATCCAGGCTGAGCGGCTGGGAAAAAATTTTATGAGTAGAAACAGAGAGTCTGCCGAGAGAGAGAGAGAGAGAGAAAGAGAGAAAGAGGGCTGTAGCGGCCAAATAAGGAACAAAGACGATAGCACGATTATCTGTTCGTCCATTCGATAAGGAAGAAAGACTACAGCGACGACAAAATCGTGAATGCGAGTCACGTTAACTCGTTAAAATTACGATCTTATTCTCGGAGGGAGAGGAAAGGAAGCTACGCGATTCCGTGCCGTCACAATGTACGTCGAAATGTGACCTCGGGCCGGAAAGTGCTGTCGTTCCTCGAGAACGGAGAGAATTGCGGAAACTGCTCCACGAAAATGCAATCGGATGTTCCCGCGAGACTGCACTCGCTCTCCCGCCGATTGTTGGTCGAGCCGCCGCGCTTTTACGGTAGTTTTACTGCGCGGAATTAATCAAATGGAATAAAATAACGAGAGTGACTTGCGTAGCGAAGGGGATTTATCGTTGCACGAAGTGCCTTCTATTTACAATTACGTCGACTTTATTGCTAATAGCGACGTGAAATTACGGATGCTCGCTCGCCACCGTGCACACGTGGCCGAAGAAAGAGCTCGCCAGTTTATTACTAATGAGTCATCATCATGAAAATTAATATATGTTTGTCGCTTACATTATTTCTGTGTCACCAATGATTGCGTTTAAAAATGGTAAATATTTTATGAGCAAATAATGCACTTATATCGTGAATTTATGATGTACTGATATTAAATTTAGTACCTTAGAAAACTTTCTAGATGCTTCTTTATAATAAGATGCTGCAGAAGCATCAGAACGTGCGAAACTCAATGACACACGGTCGATATCTCCGTCGTTTTATTGGCGCTCGGTCGAGGTACACGCAATAATTCATACGAATGTCTTGCGTAAAGACAGCAACGATATGGGTAATAAAATGCGCGGTGGCAAGAAATGTGATTTTGTGATAAATATTAATGTTACGGTGACGACAGCGCGCTGCGCTCGTGGTCGCGACGGGATCGGAGAGCCTGTGCGAGATGATGTTAAACCATTGAAGACCGCGTCGATGTTATTTTCATTGTCCGTGATTAATGGTAAAACGTTTCTGCTGGTTTTTGCGCGCGACCGCAGAAAGCCGCGCGATGCTCGATACATCTACGGTGTGCGCTATCGAACGACAGTCGCGGCGGTGTCGCGGACCTCGATGTAGGAAGTGTAGAGGTCGATTTACAGTTATGGGGACGTCGATACAAGACGATACCATAAGGAAACAGGAAGGTACTAACGAGGCGGAACGTTTTACTCATCGATAGCACGGTTTGAATCGGCGAAATGTATTATATTATGGTCAAATAATAGCAAAAACAGAAAAGGTTTCTTCATTTCTTACAAAGCAAATCTTTTTTCTACTTTCTTACAAAGCGAACCACGGAGAATATAGAGATATAAAATTTATTAATTTGATTCTTATTCTAATGAAAGGTTTGTGATCTATTATTCTGGAAATTTCTTGGAGAGATAAATAATCGCGAACATAAAAGCCTTTTCGAGTTAATATTTAAACGAGATGACCTGCGCTCCGTTATTATATATGCGAATACCATTTTCTCTGGAAAGTAATTAAACCATGAAACGCTTCTGGCGCGGAGTGAAGTTAAGAGAAGGTAACGATAGGAAACACCCGTTGAAGGGTTGATAAAGGCCGCTGCGCTAGTTAACGGGAAACGCTTTATATATCCCATTCCCCGGAGAATATCCGAAGAAGATAGCGTTTGATATACGATTGCGCAGCCGTATAAATTAACTCCTGGTGACATTTAGATTAATTGTTCCGCGTGCACGTCGCCCGGGGTATGCTTTTTAGGGTAAGGAATCGCGATCATTATTTCAACCGATCCCCCGCGTCTGACTTGCGGCTGTATATTTGAATAAGCGAATTTTTACGAAACGCGCACATCAATATCCGATGAGAACGTATTAGTACTTTTCTATTTAAACGAAATCTATATTAGCTTCATAAAATAAATCAAAGCAATCAATAGTACAGCACAAACTAAGAAAAGGAAGAATTATTTTTTTGTAGGAAGAAATATTGAAATTTCAAGTTTTTATTTTATTCCTGTATCGGTCAACAAAGGGTGATGGATGAAACATCTTGACTTGTTGAAAAACATCTTGCGTTTCCGGCGACGTGCTCGAGCACGATTTCGTAATGTCTGGCCACAGGCTAGTATCAGGGATCTTCGATTTGATTGCAGTCGACGTGCCGAGGGAGCAAGATCCCCGCGGGTACTACGAGCATACAAGTACACGAAGCGGTCATTAGGACAAAACATTTCCTTTGATCCCGTCACGATCGTCGCGTCTCGCAGGAACATCCTCAAAACGATATGTCCAGGGTTCACCGGTCCTGCACGATTGCTCGTCCACGCTCTTTACGGTCTCTCTTTTCTCTCTATCGTTATTGATATTCGACGGTCTTAGGCACGAATGGAGCTGCGGTAAGGCGCCCGCATTGTGTCAACAACCCTCGAGAGAAAACCAGAAGCTGCGAATTATGATAGGGGCTCGAAGCACCCCGGTGTTGTCATTAGTGGCGGGCGGGGAGTGCGACGACACGACGAATCTCACCGAGCACGTTTTCAAACTTCCGTTTCAGTCTGGTCCTTTGACATAAAGAGACGCTTTTGATACATTATATGATATATTATTTCTCATATCATAGCTTTTAGTGTTTATACAAAAGCCGCGGTTTGAAAAATTGTTTTTTTCTGATTGAACGATTATTTAAGATATTATTCATGCGTAATTTTATTTATTTGTAATTTTCAATATATTTATTTATTATTTAAAAAATTTTTAATTGTTGAATTTGATAATTAAATTTCAACATTTTTTGTATTCTTTTCTAAATATGAAAATGAAAGAATAGCAGAGGTTTTGTAATATCAAAAAATTACATTTAATTTTAATGAATATTGAAATAAAGTTTCCGCGGGTTTCCGCAATCACGTAAACGATGCCAATTACACGAGGCAACCGTCGACGGCGTAATTACCTTTCGGTCCATTTAAAGTTAACGGGAACCCCGCTGGATTGCCGCTGCGAAATTTTCATCCCCGTCGAGTCGCGACGTGTTTTTTTTTCTTTCGCGGCGGACGCCGCCGCCAACCAACCGATGGCGAGGAACAGCAATTTCCTGAGGAATATCCGGATTTACGGGGCTTCTCGAGGATATCGAACAAATTTAGCGCGAAACACGTAACGAACGAGTTCCGTGGCACCGGGCCGAAGGGGGCGGGGGGAAGGAAAGCGCCGTATATACGGCAGTAGAAAACTTTAACTACCTCACAGCTCATAACCCCGTTATGACCCACGACACGTATACGTGTGTATCTCTCCCGCGTACACTTATTATTTTCTCGCACGAGTCCGGACAAATATTGTCTTGATATTAGCATTCGCATACGGATTCGCCGATCACCCGTGTTATCTCAAGCGGAACGCTTTCCGGGCCGACTAGAAACGACGACTTAAGCCGCGCGCTCGTCGACAGAGAGGACGATTTTCCGCTTCGCTATCGGCCACCAAACGACGGCCACTTTTGTGCCGATCTCACGTGTCGCCGTGGATCTCTGATTCTTCTCGTAAACCTCAAAGGCGGAGATTGCTCGTGGGCGATCTTCCCCCCCAGTCTGCCTGCTTGTTATGTCAGCACGGAGGGTCGCGTCTATACCCGGCTTCCATCCCCCTACCCTAACTTGCGTCGCGTTCAATGGATTTTTTTTCGCCCGATGTCTGCGGGCGTCGGGCAGATTCGTCGAGTGTGAGAGTAACAAGCTCCCAGCATCCGAGAATATCTTCCGCAAATTTATTTATGGGCGACGCGAGGCGGAATGGTGCACATTGTGTACCGAAGACGGTCTTACACAACGCCGTGTGTAGCTACGCGGCACGTACCGACGAACGACGAACTTATTCATGAGCGGATTTAGGGCCTTGCCGTTGTTGTTTGCTTGTTTACTCATGTACCTAGCTTGATGTATTATTAGACGATTACGGAGTATCACTGTCAACGATGTATCCTGACACGAGATGCAAATGCAGACTCTATTCGCGTTGTGCAATTCATGCGCAGAGATATGCGAGATAAGGCTCGCAAAACATTTTTTTCCTGAGAAATATATAGAATTACTCTATGTGATATAAATATTTTTGATAATTATTTTATATAATTATCGTATTAAATTGCAAAACGTGTCACGATAAAATAAGCACGAGTGACGATTCACTCGCTTTTCGCAACTTGTATCGGTGTGAGATCAGCGAGCGACGATTACAACGCGCTTATTAATCTGAAAGCTTTTGTCGCGGATCGCAATTAAGAGGATTCCGCGCGACGGCACCCGTCCTTTTAGCCATTCGGACGGAACGGAGCGTTTTAAGCGATGATTCAGCTTGAGACTGCGAGAGACGAGAGGACACCCTTCTGTCAGTCAAGGAAGCGTCAAAAGCGCCGCGACCATCCCTTGACAGCCACTTTAAAATTACACCGATAATGAAATCGAGGCCCCGCCACTTCTAATACCTAAGTCAAACCCCGCGTGCAGACCGAGGAACAGATGCGGGGACAATGGCGAGTCGATCGTCGGTGCGAAATGAATTTAAAGTCGGGATTTAAAGGCTACGGCGACACAAAACATTTTCCCCCCTTTTTCTCGATGTAGCGTCGCGCGCGCAGTCACAATTATTACAAGCCGATCGGTCGTAACAGATACGGTTAGTCTTCGGTGAAAGGGGTTCTCGGTGCGGCGGGGACGAAGAGTGTTAATGGCACTGCGTATCGACTTTGCTATCTGGCCGAACGTAAACTCCGCCAATAGCCAATTACCAAACGAGTCGCGACCATTTTTATTTCTGTCGCTTCAACTCTTTTTTTTTTTTTTTATTCGTGTTAGAGTGTCGTATATTAAAAAGTGAGAAAGAAATATACGATATCTTGCACACCGATATAGTTGCTGAAAAATTTATTATTGAACTTTCAATTTTGTTGCGCTTATTAATCTCATCGCGGTGTAAATTGCGACGAGCGCATGGAGCATATCGCGAGGAGTATCACGAGTTATGGCTGCCGCCGTTGGCGTCTTATATGTTTTCCGCGCACTCGGATAAGTACATAAAGCGTCGCGTATACTTTCGCGTGAACGGCACCGAGCGCCGCGATTTCCCAAGTTTCCGCGTAAGTTTGTCCTGTTCCATTTAGCGCGGAAGATTTAACACTTCCACTACGTAGTTTACGATACACAGATACATGCATAGTACCTGCGTCCCGGTTACGAGTGGGAGGAGACGAGTCGACTGGCTGCACGGCGCGTATATATACATCGCAGCGGCGGAGGCAGCGGGTGTTATGCATGGGGTGCCATTCCGGCGCGCTTTAACACCCGTATATAAGGGTGAAATTACACCTCCGGCCATTCCTGTATTTTCGGAACTTGATTAACGCCGCCGTCCTGGACGATTATGGCATTACGTGACGGGATTAGTTAGACTCGTCACGAAACACGCACGTTGTCTGATAGCGTCCCTTCCTGCCTGCAATATTTGCTTACTTCATACAAAATTTTAATCTTGAATCTATTTACAATTTAAATATGTGTTAATTGCTAAATAATTGTGTTTGAAATGAATTATGTAAGATATCATTTTAAGGTATTATTTCTAATTACAAGTCAAATCGTACAAATTACAAAATGATTCACAGACGAGAATAATATCCGCAAGACACGGATTTATGGAGAACGTAATGCAATCGGTTACGAAGATAAGTGTGGAGCGACGGTGCGCGAGCAATAACTGAGTAGTAATAAAAGTAATAAAAACGCTGTTTTGGCGTCCATAAAGCGTATACTATAAATAACGTATAGCTCAATCTGCCGTTATGCAAGCATCGATGAATCGGGAAGAAGTTTCGTCGTCATCGCGACGGCCATACGAAACACTCCCGCCGTCCCGCCGTCGAGAGACGTCGCCGATCTTTCGCGCGTGGATATAAAATCTTTCATTTCCATTTCGAAATTCGACGCGCGTAAGCGGGCGTGTGCATGCAGACACACGGCTGGTGGTTCCGTCGTCGGGGAAGAGGGCGAGTTTTTAGTGTCGCAGGGGGGTGCGAGGCGATAAAAATCGCGAAACATTATACAGATTTGTCGGTCGGGCTGTTTTTACGATTTTTCTTCGCGCCGTCGTCCGTCGAAAAACGCCAGCCGACCTAACCGCTCGACTTTCCCGCGCGTCTCTGCGCTTCCCTTTCCACTTTTTATTCCCATAATTTAATTATCTCAGCTTTATGACCGGGGACTAGCTCTAGTGGGTTAGATCCGGCGACCATAACGCCTCACATAAATCCAGGCGAGAGATATCTCGTTTACTTCGCTCGGGTTTCTCCTCGCAGATATTCCCCATAAACGGTAGTCCGACCGAAGAATAGAGTACGACGTAGACTACCTTCGACCAATTTGCTGGACGCCACGCTGCCTCGTTTAATCCAAACCCGTGATTCGACTATGAATTTAGGAATTTATTTCGCTATAAATCGCGCGGCGCGATAAGTCGGCTATCAAGAAATACAGTTATGATAGCAATATATGGACTGGCGCACGCTACTATGTTTTATACGTGTGCTGCATGACATAGATATTTAATTAAATATGTGCATTTTAATTATTCGACGCGTGAGTGGATCGCCACATGCTGTGGAAGATTCCTCACCGTGCGCGATGCTATCAAGCCGAAGTAATTAAATAAGCGCGATGCGCGTTCCGCGGCGCACGAGCGAGACGGACGGGCAAATGCGTGTAAGCAGGCGCGGCGCGGAAGTTTCGCACGCGGCGGTCGAGTGCGAGGGGTGGCGTGGCGACGAATACATCCTCGTGTAACAGCACGGTCCGGTGAGCATCGGTTACCAGGTGGTCGTGCCGCCGGAAGCGGAACTCGGATATCTCGAGGAGCGTCCCCGGCTATGGAAATGAGGTCAAACCACCGAGTGTTGCGCCCGAGTGTTGTGTCAGGGGAGATCAGGGGGAGCACACGGAATGTGCTGGGGAAAAAAGAAAGGAACGTGCGGCGCGCGAAACGTGGACGAGATAATGGGGAATCATCATTCGGGGCGTAGTAGGTATCCATAATAGTACTGACAAATGCGTATTGTCGTATGAATATTAAATAATACATGTCTGTTTAGACTTTCGAGGGAATAGAAAAAATTATGTGATATATTATCGTATAAAATTTCATTCTTAACGAAAGGAATTGTTGCTTATTTTGATGCTCGACATAGATTTCACAAGTAACTGCGAATTTGCAGTAATACTTGTTAGGATAACTTTTTATCCAAAACGAGTAACAAAGCTTTAGTAGACCAAAAAATTGTGTCGGCCACGCTTGGTTCGTTTAAAAATCATAAACAGGGAATTGGCTTGAGGGCCATCCGTGACAGTGGGACGCGCAATGGCCGGAATCCACCATGATCGTGTCGAGGGTGCGCGACTGCACGTACCACGTGTACATGGGGCCGGATAAAAGAACGCTAACAACATAACGCGACACAATGCTCGCAGGGAGCTCGCGATTTCTTGGGGCTCGACAACAGCGGGGTAGTTTTTCCCGGATGCACCGAGATAATTAGAAAACGGTGGCACGCTCTCGGGGAAAATAGTATTCTCTGGACCTGACCAGCATCGATTATGCGTGAATACAAAGAAATTAGGACATGATGAATCAATGTATATGCGCATGAACTCTCTTACTTTTTTTTGCAATATTATGTTTGCTATTGAACGTTGTATGTTTTTCGTGATTTTTTTCTATACATATATATTTTTTTTTTAAATAATGTCATGTAGGATAGCTGCAGCTTTCTGTCTGCCGCTATAGATGGTCAGAGTAATTTGTTAATTCGAAGCGGATGAGCGCGCCCATTCACAAAGGGGGAAAACCGTTGGCATTCGGGGCGAAATTGCGTATTTATGCCGCGCATAATCCAACCATTCTGCAAATGGTGGCGAATCTATCAATGCCGACGTATTACCGGTTTCATTTTCCTACGTGGATGGAGACACACAAAGGCTTAAAAAATTGTTTCTGTCCGCTCTTCCTGCAAGTCACCCTGTGCGGGTGGCGGCGGGAGAATGATCGTTCAATCTTTTTCATCCGGCTCGCGTCCGATCACACAGGAAGGTCCGGCGACATTTATTCACGATTTTTTTTCTGCGATTCCGGTCTTCTCGCAAGGAATCTGAAAATACTACGATTCGAATGAAATCAAACGACACTCGGGAAAAACTCGCAATGATCAATCAGACGAAAGAAATGAACTACAGATCTCTCCTCCATCATTCTTCCATCTCTCGATGGAATATATTTCAGATGATATATTAATCTAGAAGTAAGTCAATCTGCTTTATTATCCTAAAAGCTTCAATTTTTTTATACAATATGTTCTAGTAAAAAATGGATTAAGAATATTTTTATCTAAATGTTAGAAATCATTTTTTGCATTAAGAGTGTACATTATTTTATTATTTTAAGTATAAATTTGAGAACACAATTTATCTCAAATTATTATATTTAGTAAAATAATATTTTTAACTTGAAAATCGATTAGCATTGAAAGTATCGTGTTTCTTGTTATTTAAAATTTGAGAGACAAAGCTGAAAACTTGGAAAAAAATTGACTTGATCTATCTCTGATTTAATCATACCATATATTCGATCATTGATCGCCGTCCTATCTCCCGACCGACGTTTGCGAACAATCGCCAGGGAATCGCGCCTAAGTTAAACGGCCAAGGATACAATTTCCTTTCAATCAGCAGTCGAATCCTTACGAGGAAGTTTACGTCGCGCAATAAACCGCCTTGTCTCCCCGGCGAGGAAGCGTCGAGAGTGCAAGAAAAAGAGACAGAGACGCGACGAGACTAGGCCTGCGAGACGAGAACGATTGCGAGAAATAAAAGTCGCAGGGTGTGACTGATCGTTTATCCTTCGGGAGGGACGGGCATGTGTACGCACGAGAGGATGGGTGGGAAGAGAGGGAGGAGAAGAAATGAAACCGTTACGCGTCGGGGGATATTAGGGTGCTGCGAAACGCCGTCCTCCCTTTCGGCCCTGTCTGAAAGACAGAGAAAAAACGTAGAATTTGTACCGCTGCTGCGATACTCGTTTCGCGATAACGCGCTTCGAAGTACCCGGCCGCCGCATTCCCGCCGTTTCATTTCGACTTTCGCGTAACGGCGTCCCCGGTATATCGATACCGGCGGATTCGTGAACGAAATGTCGCGTTATTGGGAGGAATTTAATCTTCGCCGGCTATTCGCGTGTGACTATCGCACTTTTGGTTGGGGAAACAATACTGCTGTTTAAAGTGTTTCTTTGTACTCTTCGGGGGAGGAGTTGTGGAATCCTATTCACAACGCAATATCCCGTACGTTACAGAAATATATTACTAATTACAGATTTGATTGGACGAATTTTTCTTTCAGGCATTTCGAGCACTTAACTAGTGGATTTTTTCGATTAAGGAGAAATCTAGAGAAATCTCTACGTATTATTATACGTATATCTCTTATTATACATTTATACTTTTAATTTTATTATACTCGTAATTTTTTACACTCAACGTATTCTTTTTTCTATATAATTAGAGTGAATGGGATTCATAAAGATAAGTAAGATAAAAACTAATTTCGCCTTCCTATGAATCAGTCGCATCCGCGATTTGTGAAACGCTGATTCCTGTAATCATTACACATAACATCGTCGCAAGTGCAATTTCGCAATCTGGTAGTAGATTAATGTTGTCGGTACGATGCAATTATCTAATGAGCTAATTGGATTAGTGTTCACAGCTGTCGTCATCGCTGCGGCTTTCTCAGCGTGAAGCACGAAAGGTGCACCACAAGCGCTCCTTGTTCTTATCGGATGCAGTCGTGTGCCGCGCGTAATTGCACCATCGCGAGAGATAATATGCTAACGAGGTAAGCGTGTTTAATGATATGTGTGAATCCGACTATACACGCGTTCTCGTGATGTGTGACTAACGGTGAGAAAGAGAGAGATAGAGATTATCGTAGCGCGATTATCAGCCTGTCATCATTTTCCCAAAATTGTCGTTACAAATCACCCGTTTGCATTATATTGAATATTTTCAATGCGTTTTGTTTCTATTATTAAATTGTACCAATAATAATTTTTAATTGCTTATTACAAACTCAATTCTGTAATATTTTTTTCTATTGATGCAATATTTCAGTATTATTTAATCATTTATTTATTTTAATAATTATACGGACCATTGTAGCGTGAAATCTTGGAGATGTCTTTCGAATCTAAAGGAAATCCGTGCCAGAATCGTGCCGCTCTGCTGAGCGAAAAGAGCTAATAAAAGTATCCGCGTGATAATTAGCTCTGGTCGGGAGTGGTGGCCTTTTTAATTGTTATCGTTAAAACGAGGAAGCGCGTAGTCGGAAAAGAAAAAAAAGCGCAGGGGTCGCAATAATAGCGAGAGATAAAAGAAGGGCTGTCCTTGCTTAAGGTACGTCCGTTTATGATTGAGGCTGCTCGTGCTTTTTTAGTGGCCATTTAAAAACTCTGCTTTATTACGTCCCGCCCGCTTGCATAGCAGTCTTTTATATCATTATCTCCCGCGCAGTCGGAAACCTGGATTTTCTAATTATGTATACTCGTATCTCGGTGATTGGTGGTGACCAACGTTTTAAAAATTACGCGAAGACTTATTTCACGTACAGCCAGCTTTACGGTTACCGGCATATTTTAATTTTGATAACAGTGCGTAATTTTTTGATAACATTAATTATATTTGAGCCTTGATAATACGTTCAACTGCATCATCTACGGCAAGAAATTTTTGCTTGGCGATGAAACATACATAAACTTGAAATATGAAAACTTTAAAACAGTGATTTTATTATCAACGCCGTTAGACTTTTAAGGTATTTTTTTTTTTTAATTTCGTGCAATTTCGATATTTCGCGCAAATATCGAAATATAAAAATCGATGCGAAAGGACACTAACGACACAGACGGCGCCGTTCGGCTTGAGGTCGCCCGACATATAATAAGGAAACGATCTCGGAACGCGCAACTGTGACCCCCGACCGATCCTAAGGCACACGACGCGCACTTCGTCAACGATCGTCACGCCGACTTTACATACGTTTGAACCCAACAATGCCCGGGTTAAACGATATTACATACGCATTCACAGCGCGGACCGCGGAGAGCTATGCGAACCCGGCGGGGTTAAAGCGGAGATAAATCAGCGTAACGTTATTACGCCTCATAGAAATCGTAGCCACTTCTGAATCCATTAAGGCCGCTGTTATTTCGTAGCCAAGTCCTCCGGGGCCAGGTGTAAAGACCTTTAAGATAGTAGTGGTCGCGAGGGGGGAGGGCCGGGAGAGATTGAGAGGGAGGCTGACTGATCGTGAACGATTCTTCAAAAGGTTCCCATGAGCACGCGTGTACCATCGCGTCTTTGAGCCATCATCTTTTCCTTATGCGTTCATCAGAAACGTTCCACGGTTTCGTACGCGCGCAGGCCCTTTGTCGTAAAGGTGAGTCAACCTGTACAGAATCGGGTCATCCCCCGACAATGGATTGATTTAGTGCACTTGTGTTTGAGTTGGTCCCGGAATGCCTTAGACAGCTCTTAGATGTCCCTCTTGAGATCTGCCACAGATCGTCGTACGCGCGTCGACGCAGGAACGTAAATGGAATTTGATCTTAAAGGATACGAAGATTTTATTTTGTCGGTGCAATGCGCCAAATTGTACGATATATATTTTTATAACGATTTTTTAGTATATAACTTTAGTGTATATTACAATATGTACAAAGTATAAGAAATATTGGTTTCATACGTGAAAAAAGCATATAAGTACATAAAATTGCAGAACCAAGCTGCGTTTGGCTAAATTGATGTAATATTTTGCAGTCGCTTAGTTAAATGTTTATCAATCTCAATTTTTACGACCTTTTTTGAGACAATGAATATTTCTCTGGGTCTTTAGAAAGGTCATAGACCTTGTATTCATTGCCGTCAGATAAAACGGTCCTGGTCTACGCGGCAAAATGCGCATATGTATGCGTATGCTTACGAACGGACCCACGATGCCGGGCATCATTTCTTCGTCCATTATATATACGACGTCGCGACGATGTCGGGGCACGACGTGCCTTCCACCCACGGCCCCTTTTTCGAGACGCGTTCAGAGAAGCCCCGAGGGATTATCGCGCGATCGGATGCGCGGTCACGCGCGCGCGTGTATGACGCGCTTCTCGCGTGACTCCACCTGCAAATCCGGGCCGTGCACGGATTTGAAACGCGCCCGTACGTATCGTCGGTGGCTGAATAGCGGGGATCGATTAACGTAGCGCGCGGAGGATTTTATAAAACGGACGCGACGAAGCCGCGGCTATCGATTACGTTCACGTTTTATTTTAAGCAACAGTGATACATTTGGAAAAAAACGAGGCTGCGTTATTAGAGTAGTGCTTTAAAAAGATTTTCATGGTTTAATAGCGTCAAAGCAAGTAGTGACAAAGAGAAACGTTGCGTCGCTGATGAATACGCTTCTACGTAGACTGATGAACGATAATGAATATTAATTTCAATTTTTTAATTTTGGACACTGATTTATAAATCGAAGACGGGTGATACGCGTCGTTTGGTTATACATACGTCCATCATACATCGTGCACGAGGGAATGAATGCTTTAATTATTGAGAGAAAAATGGACGCTAGGAGTTGATCATTTTTTTTCCAAAAGCGCGAGTGCGTGCGCTATGAGAAATAGATTGTGATTTTTCAGGATCATATCGTGGAACCGGCCCGACGATCCTCGTTATTCTTTTTGCCTCTGTCCGAGGCTTTATGTTGGATGCATCTGCCCATTTTTTCAGACTGCCATTTTCCCCGGTCGCTTTTTTCCGCCCGGAGAGTCGCTATTTTTTTTCGGTTGAATCGACACCTGAAAATTCCCGCCGACACCTCGTCGCGGAATTATTAATTACCGCGTCGCTGCGCGCAACGTGTCCGATCCTGCGTGTCTTTTTTTCTCTCTCGCTCTCTCTTTTTTTTTTTTGTTTCCCGGTCTCGAATTTCGGGCGTACGTACGTACATACGTACGGCAGTTGCAATCGTCGCATTCCGCGCGCTCGATTGCTCGGCACGAACGAAACGCGGCCGTTTGCATGGTGTTGCCTGACGAAACGGCGTCGCGTCGCGTCGCATCGCGTCGGCGGGACGGGGGTTACAGGATTACATCGACATGGAAGCGCCGCGCCGCACACGTTGGAAGACCATCCTGCGCGACAGTATGAAATTACTTTTGTCAGACAGAGACTCCCGGCCGCCATCCGAGGGATCGGATTGAGTTTAACTCGGAAAGCTGCGCCCCGGATAAATCCGAGCGATGTTTCTGGCGTGAATTCAGTCGGGAAACTGAAAAAAATCCAGGAAATACTTTGTCTCTGGATGTTTGAGCGACGTGACAATTAGAATTCGACCTGATATTAAAGGATGGCTTTTATTTTGCTATCATTACTGAATTTTTAATTTTATTCTTTAATTATTAATTTAAAAAATTTATTTAACGTCAATAATTGGCAGATTGCATTTTCGATGTACACAACTATAATTTTTGCTCCGATAATACTCTACCAACAATGACGTGATCCGTTGTTTTTTTACAAATGCCGGAACAATTGTGAAGATTATACGTCTTGCTATCGTTCGAAACACGATTGTCTAACTCCGCGCGGACGAACATTATTGCGGGGTCGGGATTTTTTTAATCCGGTTGGAAGCTACCGGCTCGTTTAACCAAGCCGAAGACTTGAGAGGGTTGAGGCGGATTAAGGGGTCGGTGAAGTGGTGCAACCTACGATCAGATTTCACGAGTGAGTTCACCACGGCTCTATCTGACAGCTGGCGAAAAGTCTGTGCGCGCGCTTTTCCTGCGAGCGAGCAGGTTGGCCCGCGATTAATCCGCGTTTTGATTCTAAGCAGAAGCTCTTCTTCGGATTAAGGTCGACGATGCTATTTGTATGGGATGTACTTTGGACCGCGGACGGCGATTAAAATTCACGACAGGAAAGCGCTCTCGACTCTTAACGAAGCACTTCACGACCTGCATCGAACGCATCTCACTTGCAAATCAACTCTTTTGCCATTTATTCGCGAAATATTTGCGCAATGTCGAGGATACAAATTCTTTACAGCAAATTCCGTTAATATTTATTTTTATTTATCTTTTTATGTTACTGTTTGTTCTTTTTATCTTAATATAATTTTAGAAGAGATTTTCCAGCGGTTTTATGAGAGAAGGTTAAAGCATTGTTGCTTTGTTTCGCAGCTTTTCTTGAACCACAAAGCTCTTCTTTCGCGACTGAATAGGGGGAGTAGTCGACCTCGTTAAGGGTAGGACAAACAATTGTTTTCGACGCTTGTCCGGCGAGCGATACGACTGGACACTGGATCGTACATCACCCGATGACAAAAGTCGCGTGTTTTTGCGCAAGCGGGCCGCATTTGTGAGGGATGATCTCGATGCTTCAGAACGAGGTATTGAAAAATGAACGGTTCATCGGCGCACTCAACCGATCGGCTCAAAACACGGTCGTACCGTTGCTTTGTCAACCCCGGCGTTCCTCATTTTTTTTTTCCGTGGCGCCGACAGCGAAATATATTCCCGTTAGAAGCGCGGAGGGAAAAACACGCCGGGATAATTCCGATAATGAATACGATATTAAGTAACGTAACACGTGGAGAGAATGTTCTGTGGAAATCCGACAATTTGCTAGCGCGGCGTAAAATCTCCGCCCAGCGGGTGGAGTAGAAAAATCGGAGACAAAGCAAGGCGGTGTGATTAGCGCAGAGGTGAGGAGGGCGTGTGGAAGGGAAGAATAAAAATGCCTCGTATTATGCGCATATGCGCACATGAATACGAACACACGCGTCTCTCTCTCACACACGTGAAATACGGGCCGCACACTCGGTGTGAAGCATAAACCGAAGTATAAACCGGGCAGAGCGAGCGTAAAGCATAAAACGCGAAATGCAACGCAACGCTCGGTGACAGATGCCGTTTATTAACGCAGTGTATGCATCGAGCCGCAGTGTGCGGCCGTGTCCTCGCGCGCGCGCGCGCATGTACTACACCAATGCGGATATGGATTCGTCGTCGCGGTACTTTACTCGGCGTGGTACTCCGCGAATATTCTTGATTCGTTGAACTGTCGCCTTTTCCGCCTTCGCCTTAGCCGTGACACCGACCGTTTTATTATTCATCCCGCGTACATGTCGTGTCAATAGTACCGATAGCACAGAGAATCTTAATTAATTTATTTCAGTATTCCGCAGCTTCCATCGGCAGTTGTGTGCTTTGGATTTTTAGTCACTTCATGATTCTTCCATGAGCTTTCGTTTTTCGTTCATCTCCCAGCGGCAGCTTCTCGTTACCGCGAAACAAGGATTAGCTTTCCAAAGGATAAAATATGTAGACGCGCAGTTAACGCGGCGAGCTCGATTAAGAATTAATTTTGGCTAGCCTAATAAAGTCCACGTCTTTCGCCTGTCCATTAATAACTTTATTCACTGTTCTTCTTTCTCGCAGGACCGTCTTATTCTTCAGGAAATGAGATAATTGGTGTTTGCACAAAGTTTTAGGATGGATCACGTCTTTCTCCAAGTTCTATGCTTGAAATATGCATGGCGTTGCCAATTAATACTGATTATATTTTATCGTGTATAAAAAGTTTATGTTGCAATTAGAAAAGAACGTTAATTAACATGAATTGTGTGAGTCTATAAATCGATTTTATCTATCTGGACTTAATTTTGTTAGTCGCACAATTTGCAACAATCGAACTAACGAGATAACCATGTGATGCTTTTACGAGGTTTACCATGTCCGAGAAATCCGAGTTGACATTTGATTTTACTAATGCGAAATCATTGGTAGTTAGAGTCGCCATCGGAGGGGGAGGTTTTTCGTAACGTCGGAGTTAACAGCGGCTACCCTCGTCTGCACGAGAATTAAATGCATTTTACACTCTGTTTCTCCGCCACGAAGCGGGGCGCGCTGCCTCGACCCTCTAATGTCCGGTGACTCGGCAAAGTGCTAAGATGACCGAGGCATCAATCTTCACGCTTTCTCACTTTTTGTCAAAAGCCAGGGTGGGGTAAAATCTTCCGTCTTTGGTCATCCCCAAAGAGGCGGCTCTCTCACCGAGAGAGAGAGAGAGAGAGAGAGAGAGAGAGAGAGAGAGAGAGAGAGAGAGAGAGAGAGAGAGAGAGAGAGATAAAAAAGATAGTTGATGCTTAGCGAGAGATTTCGTCGTCCCGTGGTTTCGAGCATCCTCCGCGAGCTTCCGGTTCCGGGACATTGAAAAATCGCGGCCGTCCCACCCTTCGTATCTGCTTCTTCGAGCATGACGCGTTCGAAAAGAGCGCGCGCGTATGTGTATCTTCTAACGCAGAAACGTGTCGACGCGTGATAAATAGACTTCACCTACGCGAGCATTTGGATGGATTCGAAATTCACACAATCTCGAGATTTTCCGCCAAATTTTCTCTATCACTATTCCCATTTTCATGGATGACGCTCTGAGCCGAAGGCGTATTACTTTTCACTGCTATTCATTCACATCGCTACGTCTTATCTATTCCGCGAAATATTGTACGGATTGATATTACACTCCTGTATAGTTTAGCGGAGCTTTAAAAGTTTATAGCAGAAATTGCGGCGACGCTGCCGCCGCGCCAGCGTGAAATTCCGACGCGAGGAGCCGTTTCCCTCGAATTTCCATGGAGCATAACCGTCGGGAGACGCCCGCGCTTTATTTTCGAAAACGCGGAACGTCGCCCTTGAGCTCGCCGCGCAGTCTCTTATTCCGAGTTTCCTCGCGCGACGTCGCGCATAAAATAAGTATTATGCAGAACACGGGTGGGTACTCTCGCGGCGACGGCGGCTGCCTCGTCTCTCTCCCTCTCGCGTGCTCCGCGGACTGCTTCGAGGATATTCGGGAGCCAAGAACTAATAAGAACGTGTGAAATACGCGAGCCTTCCGAGCAATAGCCTCCGTGCAATCGTCGAATTCTCGCCCGGAAAGAATCGCGCTCCTCCCGTCTTTTCGGTGGAGAATATCTGCTCTTTCCTGGCCGCGCATACGAGCGTGCATAAGAAAGCAGGGGGGAGGGTTGCATGGCGAAAGAGAAGCGGGCGACGTTCATTGACTCGGTCGCCTTGGTAAGGTCGCACGGGGCGTCGATAGGGGGAGGAGAGATGACGGTCGCTCTCGCGGTCGCCGTAAAAAGTCGCACCACCGACCGCGAGCCGAGGCAATAAGTTTCGTTGGTTTATCGCCGACGTTTCCATGAAGAGGCCACAACGTCGAATCGTTACGAACTGACCGCACGTCGAGCGCAAGAGCATCGTCGATGCGCAATCACTTCTATAGGCGTCCCCGCAACTCGCTGTATCGAGGAAGACTTTGCGTGCGTGACACCGCCGCGTATATCACCGCATGTTACGCATTATTCGCACCCATGACGCACAGACGGATGTTTTTCAAAGTGTCGAGGGAAAAAAAAAAAGACGACGCCGACTGCCGCGATGCATTCGGATACGGTGCGCCGCAAATCGCACTACTTCGGGATACGCTCTGACGTTTTTATGGCCCTTCGCCGCCGCGTTCTCCACTGAGAGAAGCTCTTCGTGCTCCGCGTGCCTACATTGTCCGCCGATAGGAGTTGTAAATCGAGAGGGCCCGCAGTCTTTTTTACTTTTGCGCCGCGAGGGCGGGTACATGTCGCGGAGATTTAGTCGAATGCGAAAACAGATTTGCGGTTGGAATACCTGTGACGTGTTGAAGCGTTTTTTCAATCTTTCGTTTAGTGTGCGTGTCATTGATATTTTTTTGTCAACAAGAAAAAGCAACCAAAGTATTTTCTATTTTTGGTATTACAAAGGAAAGCTTGATTATTATTTCAAAAACATATTGTGAAAATGTTGAGCTAGAGAATAGCCATCAAAATTTTATCATTAATGCGCAAAATCGATTTCGACTTGTCGCTGTCACGACCAGACGAGATAATCAACTCCGTCATCAAGTCATTTTTGCAGTGTATTGTTCCATTATATTCCTCGACTATTCAGCTGCAGATTAAAACAGGGTTGTTTGTTTATTTTTCGAATCAATAACTGTGCAACGCATTATTAGCTAGACTAATTATTTTTGTTGATTGATATTAAACATTTTTCTCAAGCGAATTTATTTACAAAATGAAGATTTGTCGCGTCTTTTATCTTTGCGACATAGAAAAAGGTTTCGCCATAGTAAGTACAATATGCAGACGGTCGTGTTGGTGCTCCATAACCAGAAGACGAGTGGATAAGTCTGGCTGCTTTACGAAGTAAATATTTTGTTCACTTTACTGCCACTATTCGAGCCACCGACGGTCATTCGCGGAAAGAGCAGCAATATGTAGCAGTTTATCCTGGAAAAAGAGAAACGATGTGTACCAACACTTTTCGCTCTGTATAGCTGCACTCGGGGTTAAAGAACTTTTATATATTTTATTTCGCCGGTAACTCGAAGTTTTAGCTGCGCCATCATAGGTCAGGAAAACATGACAAAGTTTATATTTTGATTTTTATTCACATTTTAATTCTCATTAAACAATATAATTGTAGCTAGTTCAAATAATTTAATTAAAACGGTCAATAAATTTCTTAAACAGTAATTGTTTGTATCGAAATGTGATCAATCACGTTTCATAATGTGTGTAAGCCAGACATGCCTCGTCAATAATTCGTCAAACGGAAATAACCGATTTTCGATTTTTGTAGACGCGAGCGCAGGCGCCTGCAAATTACAAAAAATTCCAATCTACATCGCTAATTATACGCTCATTTACACTGCACGGGCCACCGTGCGAGCGCGGTGGCGACGTTGGCGTCACGGCACGTTTCGCGGCACGAGAAGAAAAAGATTTGTCGAATAATTAATCGCCGTATGGTTCTGCGTGCAGAACGAGAAGGAGGAGGATGAGTGGAGGAGGACGAGAGAAACGAGCGGTGCGTGCGTACGTGCATGCGTGCGTCGGTCCAGCTGGACTTACCTACGGTAGCCGGTAATGCCGGTAGTCTTGACAGTCGGGATGAGGGGAGGCCGGCCGACCGCAAATTAATCCTCGAGAAAAATTCCGGCGGCAGCTATATTCCCTTTCGGCGCCGCGTCGGTGACGTGGACGCGAGTCCTTTCGCGGGGGCCTCACACGGAGAGAGAAAGAGGAAAGGACGCCGACCGAGGCGCGAGGCTTAATCGAAGTCTCGACCTTTAAGGTGGCGAACGTTGGTCCCACGCGTCCCCTCCGCAGGCGACATTATTTATTTATTTACGCCACATTCAATTACCGCCGCGAGACCGCAAAACTGATTGCGCGCCGTCGCGCCGTTGCCGCGCAACCGGGGATTCGCGACGCTATTTGCATGCAAATTCCTGCCAGACGCGATTCCGCACGCGGAAGAATCCGCACCGTGGCGAATCGGGACTGCGCGTGCGAGCGGGTGACATAAAGCATTCGCGCTGCTCCCCCACCAAGCGGGTCTCCTCTCACCTTTGACACGCGTTTTCGACCTCTGTTTCCCGTCGTCGTCCTCTTCGGTCGTCGTGTCACTCTTTATTGCCGGTGACTCGGTGGTCCTTAGAAGACGCAATTGTACCCTCTTGAATTATTAACTCTTAATCCTTTACTGCATATTGCAGCCGTGGAATTTAATCTCGTCGCGGATGTACTTGCATTGTTTTCACGCGAGCAGGGGGAATTGAATACCGCACGTTAATAGCCGCGACTTCTGAGCCCATGACGAGCCGTTGAACTGACATACGATCGTCCTCGTCGGCGCAAACACCCGCGTTGTTTTTGGTGCATGCGTGCGAGTCAACAAACACGGAGAGCTGTTAGCCGGGCGCTACCAGGCGGACAGTGATCGACAAACAACCGTATCGGCTTTAAAAAGCGCTTACACCGTGTACACACTCTTTACTAGAAGTAATGAAATATTGCTGAGTTTTCGATTCTTATTTTCCGCCGCGGCGATGTGTAGCATCGATCTTCGAACCTAGCGTCATGCCACGCTTGTTTTCCAAATATATCCTACTTTCCGAGACGCATCGTATGAAAAACTGCATGTTCGCCGGCAGCCTTATTGCTTTTTTAATAGCTATGAAAATAATTCTTCCCGTTCATCTGAAAATGTGTACAATAAAATTTTCAACCTTTTCTATTCGATATGTTTGATACATTATGTGAGGAAAGATCACAAGTATTGTTGTGTTAATGAGAATTATCGATCATTATTCGAAAGTATCTTTTCATTTTATCAGGCACTTTAGTAAAGCGACATGCACGCTGTGTGCCGCCGCACGCGTGGAACATTATTTCCGTCCACAAAAGACACGCCGCCGGCAGTCAGCGGGCCCCTTGGTCGAATAAAACTGATAATACAAGAAAGATTCACCGAGGCGCCCATCACCCGGGGCGCAAGATGCCGCTGACAATAATCTCGTTGTAAACATTTCGTAACGACATAATTGCTTGTTCGGAGTCAGGCGTGCGCTGCATTCCTCTCTCCCGCGTCCCCCGTCGCCCCTTATTCCGCGTAGTGAAAGAAGCGCCGGGGGTTCTTTTAAATTGGCGACTTTTTCGGTCAACAATCGACCCTTCCGGAAGGTCGATAGCTACCGTACCGACCCGCCTCGCCCCGCCTCGCCCCGCCTCGTCTCATCCGCTCGATTCTCGGCCCGTGAACAACCCCGTAGACACCCTACGGCTACGCTATAATGGTCACGGGTTTGCAAGGGCTGAAAGGAAGCCGCCCTCGAACGCATCTATATATACCTATGTATATAGCGACAAACGCTGCGGAGAGAGATATATGTATGCGTCTGCGAATAGAATTTGGCTTCCACCGACTCTTCAAAGGAACTGGCAGATCTGGGTGGTTTAAGGTGAGATTTCGCATTTCCCGAGCCTCTTTTTTTTCGCTGATGCTCCCCCATTTTTGCGGCCGACGAGACGTCTCTCAAAGGGAGACCTTGTTTGCGACAAACGTGTACGTGTACGCGGCTGACTTCGGAATCCGCTCTCAGGCGCGGGGAAAACAATCTCGTCAATCTTTCAAACGGGGAAACGTTACCTGCTCGCTCGCTCGTAATTACGCGCCGGATCAGTGATGAGTATACGTTCTTTTACGTGTTGTTTGCGCCGAGCACACAAACGAAAAAACGCATTCACGCATTTTTGTTCACGCATAGGTCGTTTATTGCCATAGCCCTCAATGTACATCAATTAATACAAATAATTTTTGCTTTGTGCGATTAATTTTGAAAATCAGAATGTTAAAAAAAAATCCGTAGAAAGTTGAAATTGTTGAAAAAGAATTCAATAACATAACATTTATATCATACATAAAAATGAAAAATAATATATTTGAGACAGAAATTAATTATCGAAAAAACATGTTATGTAATGAATTGAATGCATTTGTATATTCAATGTAAATATTAATTTTTCTCTTCACCGACTGCGCTGTAATTCGTGACATAACAGTCGTTGCGTGAATCGCGAGAATTTCACTATTTGCGTATGTATGACCCGCACGTACGCTGTCGATTTTTGACAGATGGAAGATGGCTCCGACAGCAGCACGTGTTACCAACACGTGCGTGTCTGAGGGTGCGAAAGTAAATTTCGATTAACTGCACTGTCACGCGTACATCGTGATACTTGTGTCGGACCACATGGAATAACTATCACTACAGTTATATTCACTATTTCGATCAGTTTGGTGAGTCATTAATTTCTATTTGCTTCGTGCTTTTCACGTCGCCAAGTACTGTACATATATTAAAATAATATCGGAATAATTTGCTTTTAGTTGAAAAGTACAATAAAGAAATCAATATTTAACATTTTAAAATAAGACACATAAAATTTATGGATTGAAAAGGATAACTATGTCTTCCATCAAGATAAAAACAAATATATATAAAGCTTTGTAGGAAATGCAGTAAGACAATTCGTTCATCCATTCAACATTTTATCGGAAAAAAATCATTTCCGTTCTTTAAGAATCACTGATGTCATCACTAAAGATTGTTATTTTTCTTCTCGATCATTCTTCTCATTTCGCCATTGCTCACCGATAAACGCAAACGTCTTATCATCGGGTTGATAAAGTAGCGGCTAGTCAGTATCTTCCTTGACGTTTCTTCTCTTTTTGTCTATTTCTCCATCTCGCTCAGCTCTCCGCGGAGTCGCAAGGCACGTAAAACGTCAGAATTGCAGAATTTAAATCTCCCCGGGGGAAGTGAGGTCACTCTGATATAGCCACTCTTTCTCTCGCTGCCGCCCCCCTTCCCCTCCTTCCTCCCGCATTTCTTTCTCCGTATTACTTTTAAACTTCCGACGATATATCACGTGAGAAACGGGCAGCGGTCAGTTTCTGCATGGATATCGCGCACGGACAGAGCGGGCTCCCTATAAAATACGTCCGAGCCATTAATCCCGAATAGAAGGAAAATATTCAGGCCGGCGCTGAACGACCACGGCGCGTAGCCTTAATATGAATACAAAAGCAATATAATTCCACGTCTATTATTTATCGTCGGTCGTCGCGCGTCGCGTTTGCGAAGCGCAAAAACATTTCGAGCGCGACGAGCGGGCGAGCGAGCGCGGCGCCGCGCTGCGCGAGCACGATGCGTTTCGAGTGCGTCAAAGGGTCGTTTGAACGCCCTGCCGATGACGTTATCGGGAATTGTAAAAGGGATTAACACCTTGCCCGCGCAACCGTCAATCGTTCTCTTTTGTTTCTCGTTTTATCGGGGCCTGGACCAGCCGCACCGATGCAGCGGACGGAAAACAAACGCAGGACCTGTTCAATCGGCCACCGATGTTTATCCATTTTCCTCGGTCTTCCGCTGAATTTTGTACGCATTTTACCGCCCGCCCGTTACATCAAAGCCGCGGGAAATTGCGCGGCCGAGTACACTGTTGGCAATACACACGGTCCTGTTTTCTTGCAACAGTTCGTGTTATTATTTTTTTTTTCGCCATTTCAGGTTATTTGTTTTCAAACAATTGTGAAAAAATATTAAAACACGGTAAAGTAACATTTTTCCATTCGAATGATAATCATTTCGTAGAATCAAAGCACGTTTAACATTTTACAATTTAGAACTTAACGGTTGCCGTAACGTAGAGCTATAACTTAGAGTGAAAAGTATCATTGCAGATGCTCGTAAGTACATACTTTTTACACCCGCTCTTCATTTGCAACGATTCAAGCATTCGCTGCTCAACAGCCCGTGAGCCAATGTCTTCGCATAAATAATTTGTCGAGTAAAGGACCTGTCAGCGTCATTTTTGCGTCGATTATGCGCGAACCCTCTAAGACGTTAACGGCGATTCCGCCGGCGAACGACGTCGTTTTCCGACGGAGTATCGGCATTATCGCGTCAGATCGGGGTCATAACCGTCCCCGAGATATTGTCGTTTACCGATTTTCGTCAGCAGCCATTCCGTGACTAGCCGTGGCCGTTGACACCATTTTCTTGGTGTAATTACTGGAAAGGCTGCGCGGTGATTTCGTCGCTTTCTCACTCCCGTTTCTCTCATCCGCAGCCATAAGCATGAGACTGTACCACGAGGCGCTATATCCACGAGGGTGCTGAAGATAACTAATCCCTGTTACCGTCGGCGTTACGTTTTACGTTGATTGCGTCAACCCTTCCCCCTCGGCCAAGTGTCGTTGGACAGGTCGTCACACTTATCTCCCGCAGCGAGCGAGGGCGGCTTTCAGCCTCGGATATCCGCGCGCTTTCGCAGCGCTGCCCGGGGATTGTCGGGATGCTACGCTTGTTAACAACATTGTTAATTTTGGCTCCGGGATCGTCGCTTTAACGCTCGACTCTGATTAGACGTCTCGCTCTCGCGGCTTGATTAGAATTGGCAAATCCAACCGAGCGTCGCTTTGCCTGATGAGGCGACAATGGCCGCCGTTAGTTGGTAGCGATTGTAATACGTAATTGCATGATTCGGCCTGCCTATGCGCGGAACGTGCATTTGCGAATAGCGCAGCGGCAATAAAGTCATAGCTGCACATTGCGAATAAAGGCTGGTTCTCGACTGTAAATCGCCAAGTGTCATGCAAATTGCTGTGCAAAGCTGACTAGAGAATTCTATAGAGCTAACAAGAGAATTCCACTGCGTATTCCGCTGATTTGTAATTTATTTGTGTCTCAGTATTTTAAATCTTTAAGTATCAAATATTTTAATTACGTTTTTTAAGTTGTGTCGGAAAGTGTAATACTTATATATTTTAGAAAATAGACGCACATTTTTAATCTTATAAATTACTATATTTTAAAGTTCTACGCTCAAATTATTTTTATGACTGTACATTAAAAAGTGGAGTAGATAATAGACCCACTTGATTTGTGTACTAAACGTTTTCGGAAATTAACGCTAGTTAGTGCTCTCCCTTCGTTTTCTTTCTTCCGTATATGCCACGCAACGCGGCGCCGCTTAATCATCGATCAGGAAACGGGGGCTTTGTTCTCGGATCGCCCCAGGTCACCAGGTATCCTCGGTATTACGTGTACGCAGATCGACACACGTCTGCCCGAAGGGCGAGCCTGTTCCTGTCACCAATGTCCGGGCTAATTACGATTTCCATGCTCGAGTAAATTAATAAACTCTGTAGTCGCCTGTCCTCGACACGTCGGCGGATCGAACGCGGACCGTTCATGCACGGCTTGGAAAAATCGGCTCTCTAAATAGCCGGACGATCGGTCACGTGGCGGTACTAGTGCGTCCGATGCATTATTGGCAGGTAGTGATTGTGACAGTATGCAAATTATTATGTCTCATCGACTTCCCTATTGCATAATTGCTTCATACTATATATATTGCGTGCATAATATATTCTGTTATATCCCGCATCAAAATTTAACATCCTTGCTACATTTTCTCAAATTGAATTTGTTACAATCATTTATTGAAATTCTATTTTGTCTAGTTGCTGTTATAGTTGCCAACTATTGCGCAAAGTTTTATTAATGTAAAAATTCAGCTGTTATAATTTTATTGTTTCTTTCAATAATAGCGGAGAACAAACGATTTTCACAATAATACTAAGTGATGCTAAGAATTATGTGGACAACAACGCGCATTAAGAGTAGCGTTTAATCTTCACCTATTCGTCGCTCGCGGAATATGTCCGAATCAATCATGTAGACGCGACTACTTAGTGGCCCTTCCGCTAACGACGAGCCATTAATTGGACAGCAATTAATCCACGGGAAGGAGAATCGTATATACACACGCGCAACGTAACGTTATAAATGACACATCATTGCGCCCCGAGGACGATCCATTAAGCTTTTTCTTAAGCACCGTCATTAGTTTCAACGCCCGCCTTTATCAGGACTTTTCTTTTTGTCTTCGTATTACCGCGCTTCCTATTAAATCGCCCGAAAATCCGCTTCATTTCGTAAGACAGCGTACTTCTGCCACCAATCACCAATCAATATATCTCACAAATGTCTTACATTTTTCAATCATTACATTAACGGAAATACATTTTTTAAAATACATAACACGTATAATTTGGAAAATACAAGAAATACAAGTTTATTAACGTTAGTTAATAAGTTAGTTATTAAGTTTATTAACGTTAGTACTCTTACATTCTAATTTGTAGTAATTTCTTATTTTTTCCCTCTTTTGAAAAATAAGATATTCTGACTTACGTCTTCTATAAAAAACATCGTCGACTTTATTATTCGCATTTCTTTCCAAGCCTCATTCCGAGTACACATATGACATCATATAATACAGCTACGTTATCTGCTGGAGCAGCGGAGTGTATGTTTTCACTAAATTTTTCGCTACACATTTCTAGGAGACGGAGCGTGACACTATGCGATACGAGCGTGCCATTTCTCGAAGCGACGATATACATTTTCCAGCGTAGCTTCTTTTTCGCTTTCCGCTTCGACGTTCATCCTACGAGGAATACTGTTTTCCCGTTTCGCCGACGGCTTCTGGAAACGCCAAAATGCCTTTCCCCTCTTACCGCGCGCGCCGTCTTTCTGCCGCCGTCGCCTCGCTCTCACGACGAGAGTCGCGTACTCTCAATCCACTCGGAACTATATCCACGCATTCTACGAGAAGCACGGACGTAGGTGGAAGGCGAGACTTTCGCTGAAGGCGGGGGCCGCGCGACAATCCTTTCAAATCCTTTTAAGTCCATTCTTCTAATTTTATGCTCGCCAGCGCGGATGCGTCTTTTACGAGTGTCTCGAGGCGTCCGCCCCATCAAATCTACGGGGCTCATCTTTTTCGCCGGCACGTACTGTCATGCGGATTTATTTCCTCCATAAGTGAATTACAGAAAATATGTCGCACCCTTGCGCCGTCGTTGTGCTCTCCGTCGTCCCCGTTTCTGCCGCCGTGCGAGCCATCAGATCCTCGCGTAGGGACATCGTCAGGAAACAGTTGTTCCGCTATTGTCTCCACCGAGTGTAATTGGGCGATTAAATTTTGTTACGGACAGTAAATCGCAGTATGTCTCATCTAATAACATGTGTATTAGATGTTTTATTATGATTATATATAAAAATAGTATGACGTATGGTGGTATAATAACAAAAGAACTAACAGAAATAAGTGTTAGAAGAATCAAAGCATGGGTATCGAGAAAAATTTATTATAAATTAATACAGAATAATGATATTGATATAGAATCGTTTTAGCTTAATTTGGGTTCTCTGCCTGGTAGAATTGTAACCAATAATAATCCATAATAATGATCACGCGTAAACACCGTGCGGTAGTCCGTCGACAGACAGGCACGCACAAAGTTAACACGTGATCATTATTATCGATTACAATCCTACCAGATTAAAGAGAAGCAAAAAATTGGGTTAAAACGTTTCTGTATCTATATCATCATTTTGTGTTAATTTGTAATTAATTTTTCGCGTCGCGACACCCGCACTTTGGTTTCGACAGCATGTCTTTTTATTGTTAGTTTTTTTATATAAAAACATTTATTATGTTGGGGCAATTCGATTTATTGGAATATGGAATACTCGTAAAAAATTGTTTGCGGCAATTTGTCACGCGTAATCAGAGTAGACTTTATATTACGGCAAATGCACCGTTGTAACGAGTTAACGCGGAAATGGTAACAGTTGCACGTACGCGTATCGGTTTTTAGGACCCTTCATTGGAATTATTAAATTGATGCACGCGCGATATCGCGTAATTCCAGCGCGCTGCCATCGGTGTGTCAAATGTAATCGACACGTGGCGAAATTCGGTTACGCCGGGCGCTGCAGCGAGCAGCATACGAAACGACGGTGCGATTTAAGTGAAATTTAGCAAGTAACGCGAATGAAATTTTCATCCGACCGGCGAAACACGACCGAGGCTCATAGCGTTTTAATAGCCGCGTCCGGCTTGTTTTACGTTCCGTTTTTCACGGGGGCGCGGCGGCGCGCTGGATTTTCCGGGCGAATGAAATCGTCATTAGTTTGCATCAGCGTGCGCTCTCACGCTTCTGCCGCAGGACTTCGCTAGGATTAGACCGCCTTCATTGGATTTTCCGAGTTTTTCCAGCGACCCGGTAAATCCTATCTTCTACCTAACGATGATTCGATGTACTGTCCGTCTCTAGATTGCAAGCCGGTCAATTGGGTTACCATAATATTTTCGCGATTATCCCGAGATTCGTCCGCGCCGCCGATTCTTCTTGTGCAATTTCGGAGTCCCATGTGTCGTTATTATTGGATAAGACTACGAAACTGTCTGGACTTTTGCAATGATGGTGTTGAAAAGATGATTCTAACGTCGGCTTGTTGAATAATATATCAAAATTCAGGTTTACTAAAATTATGCTTCCTCGGTTTAATTTTATTTTAAAATTAGTCATTTTAATTTATAAAAAATGGAATAATGAGATTGATTATTTATTAAAACTTTTAATTGTTATATACGCTATATTATTTTTTTTTGTGTATTTAAAGGAAGTTTGACTAAAAGGATTAGATACAGTGCCGATTATACGAAAACTTTTCACCCTTTTATTTGTGGATCTTTTCAATCCTTACCCTTTCGCTGAAAAAATCAATAGACAAAGCGCACGCGAGTGATACCGCAAATACGAGAATGATTTCTGTTAATGATCTAGGGACGGTCACGCGATGGTTTTAAACATTTTCACACGGCGATGATGGCAGCGGTGCCGATGCCGTTTTGAATTCCTCGAGGGATGATCGTGCTTTGATGAGGGTGAGAACGCCCCGGGGGTTAACTCGTATTTCACGTGAGGCTTGTTGTCGGGTGATAGGCATTAAAATGGCGAACGGCGCATCGATCAAAGCCTTGACAGATTTTAGATTGCTCTCGCGCAACGCGACGCGCCGTGCCTACGTCGTTTCGACGTTTTCGTGGTCGCGCGAGACTTCATATCGCGGAGAAATTCTCTACGGAGAAAGAGAGAAAGAGAGAGAGAGAGAGAAATGAACCATCGTATGACGGATCGTCATGGGCGCCACTATTTAAATCGCGAACGACCCGGAATTGTTATGCGTTCGTTCGCGATCCGCTAGATGAAACTGTCACGATACGTTAAGCGAGCGCCGACGCGACAGACGCGAAAACACGCGGAGCCGTTCTCCGGCGAAACTGCAGTTCCAAACGGCCGTAAAAATCGCCGGGCTTGTTTTTGATTTTGCCCTCGACAATACGAACGCGGCCTGTCGGGCTTCGCCATTCGTACGGGCTGATTGCTGGGTTAAATTTATCTTTGGCCGAGTAACGACCTGGGATTTTATTAAGCCCGCGCAGTCAAGTACCTATTTTTCAAAGTCAGATTTGAATTTCTTTTCGTGTTATTCGTAAAAACGTTTTACTAATATAAAAATTTCGTTAATTTGATTTCAGATGCACCAATAGATTTTCTTTCTGGCAATGCAATGGGACTTAAAAATATCTATGCTGTTTGTTTTATTTCCATCGAAAAGCGAGAATTTTACTGCGAGCTGTTTTATCGTTCCCCACAGTTTCTTTTCGCGACATAAATATAAATTGACTCTTCGAATCGGTGAGTACTTACATGTTGCTCTGTTTTTTAATATCTATCATGTAATTTTTATTCCAAATTTTATGGTATATTGTATAATATATACCATTTGATACATAAAATATAATATTATAAAATTATAAAATTTATACGACAGATTATCGTAAAACAAGTAAAAATTTGTAGACCGGTTTAAAATATTTAAAATATTTTAAAATTAAAATTAATTTTTTATTGCAATGTTTCTTACATCGATAATTTCGGTTAGATTGCGATTATGGTTATTTATTGTGCGAGATATTATCTTGCATACGTTGAAAAATAGAATGCGAATGCAGTAGAATTCGGCAGTAGCGATGGGAATGCGCGGCTTCGACGGCCGAGAGCCGATCCAACGATTTTGGTATTTGCTCCTTCCAGACGACCGGACGTTGTCAGGTTGGATGAGGGGTTCGGATGGTATGCTATTATCATGCGTGACTATTGTCGGACAGAGAGAGTTACCTCAGTCCTTTGAACGGGACCGATATGAGCATATTTGAACTCACGCACACGCGTTTGGTCCATCGACATCGGCGCGCTCTGGTATTCGGGCTACGAGGTGTTTGAATTTAATCAACTCGTTCATGCGTTCGAGATGCGACCGTCGCGTGAACTCGCACTCAAAGCCCGATTAACATCAAATAGCATTATGGCGATTGTTGGCGCATTTGATCGCATGTCCTGTATGAAAAAAGAACGCACATTAAGAAGCGCCGCGAGCAGGTTATTGTTTCAAAATCAGAGAATCGTTACAAGTTCCGCATTTGAAATTTATTTTAAGATTCTTATTTCGGAACACTGTTGCATATATGATCGACATCTCGGATTTTGAAGTATTTTTAGAAGATAATGAGAATGTGAAGAAGAGCGTAAATTTTTTTCTTACAATACCAGCAGCAAATCTCACGATTAGACTACATCCCCGGGTCGAGCATGACTAATTAACATCCCTCTTGTACGCACGGTCGAATCGCGCCGGCGGCTTAATTTTTCATTGCCAGACACGACGATCGCGGCGCGAATTAAAAGTCTCGCTTTCCGTCCCCTAAGGAAGTAAGGCGCACAGTGACAGATAAGCTTTTTCTATCTTTGGTCCATTGTCGGAGAGCTGCAGCGGAAACATTGACTGATCGGCGAGACACCCTTGGAATATATAATTACTAACCCCCCTCGGCCGGGATTGTCAACCTCCGCCGCCTTCCACCGCCAGTTCTTCCCTGCGTCCCGCCGCGCGAGCTGGTCGCTATCACACCCCACTAATAGGGGATGACTGTAGTGTGACGTCACCAGAACAAACGAAGAGAGAACGAAGCGGGGGGAAGGGCGGGAGAGAAGTCGCGTGATTGATTGGCCCATTCAAATGCTTATGAACGCTCGCTCGGAGGAGAGTCAGAAGTTCGTTGGTAGCTGATTGCTCTCCGGCAACCTACACCGGCAGAACCGATCAGTCTTTCGATTGTCATACGCGAAGATAAATAAATTATTGTCCGAGGATGTCGATCCTAATCGAACACGGTCAGCGGCTGACATACGTCATCTCAGCCCGGGCACAAAGAAGACGTTTAAGTCACTAAACAATCGTTAAGAACGATAAATTATAGCCACGTCGCGACGCGTCGTGCAATACATATGTATGCGGTATCATTTGTTATTATACGACTTGTTATTAAACGGATAACTGTAATTTTTTTTAACAGTCGCGCGCAGTGACAAAGCTAATGCAATCTTTCCGTATTTAACTTTCTCCGGGCACACTGTGCGTTTGAAAGCACGCGCATACATTAATTTATCAATGATTCGATAGCATAGAAATATTTTATGTTCCCATCACTTGACCGGTTAACGCGATGTGCGGTATTAACGAAGATAGATATTGCTCATAAATAATTTCCGGCCATTATAACGTTTCCCCTAATGGGCTCGCGTTCAATTGCGTCACGTTCAATATATCGGATATGTGAAATAAGCACCGTTGAAATTATTTTTAGCGCCTCGCAGGCGCCTAGAGACGCGCCGCAGTGCCATTGGAAAGAGCTGCGCGCGAAAACGCGACGATCGCTTTCGCGGGCTCGCAATTGTTCATCAACGTTGATCGACCGCGCAGACTGTTTTTTTTTCCCGCGAGCGCACACACGAGCCGGTTTGATTAATTAATCCATCTCGCGGAGTCGAAACGAGCCCGCGACACGCGGCGAGTGTATGGAATTCCGGTTTGAATGCATATTGGTAGCAGCAAATGGCGGGAAAGGGGAGCGATGGGGCCGAGTTTGAAGCTTTCACGAGGGGAAATCAATATTTCGTGTCGGCGGATTGACATGAAATATTTTCCAATATTAGTGCTTATTACCCGCGTGTGGATAGGTCTAACCGGCTGCGGGAAATGGAAGAGTCTCATTCCCGCTGGAATATTCATGCGTCCGTTCTTTTTCGAAACTAAAGTTTTATCTCTCTCGGCCATTCATCTCATTTTCGATTATTCTTCTGACATGGACGTCTTTCCGATTTTGACGGGATGAATGTTTTATGCGAAAAGAGTTATATAAACTTTCATATTCTATTATTGACATAAATATCTTATATAAAATAAAAAATTCAATTTTTTATCATGTGTTAAAAAAATATGACTTTTACACATCTATTTTCTAAATTAATTAAATGTAAGAATCTTATCAATATTCTCTTTTATATTATTACCGTGTTATGTAGCTGAGAGATAAGCATAAAAAAAAATTCTCTCACTCTTCCTGCAGACCATATATTGCGAGCTGAGCTCCAAATTACTTTCGAGCTTTCCACTTACTTAATCTTGTTGTCGAGGAAATCTACCGTTGAGTTCCGCCGTCCGGCGATTGAGCAAATACGTTCACGGAGCGCACCTTATCGACTCTCTGGACCCTGCAGAAGTACGAGACCGGTAATCCATCTAATCTTTCAGACCGTACTTCGGGCGGAAAAAGTTTTTTTTCCCGTTCGTTCTCTTCCGGACACTTCATAAGCGTCGCGTGAGGTTTCCCCGTGTAATTGGGTCGACGGGAAAAATCGAACCGGCGACAGCGAATATTCCCCTCTACACGCGTTTTTTTTTTCTCCGCAGCTGCATAAAAAGATACGATGGACATTAAGCGATTTTCGCGACGGTCCGGTGGGTGATGGGCCGCGAACGATGGGCGAGGAATCACGGATGCGTGAATGATCGAGGGCCATACGATTCGCGAGCGTGTCCACGATTATTCCGAAATTTGGTTATGCGTAATACGATTCGCTCTCCTTCTTCCCCCCCAAGATCCGGGGCGAAAGACAGATATCCCGTTATTTACTTCGGTAATCTCGTATAACGGATCGCCCGCTCCCCGTCTTACTTTCTCTCTGTCTCCGGGGGTTGATACGAATTTACTTAGAGGGCTGATTTTCCCGCCAGTAGTTTTCTGTCCTGACTGACCGGTCATTTGTCCGGAACCTTATCGCACCCCAGGGACTGACCGAAGGAACAGTGGCTTGTACCCGATGTCAGATGCATTTCGAAGCGCTTGTTCTTCCTTCAGGCACCTCGGGGAGAGCAACGGCCCGGACGAAAGAATTGTGACGGTAGTGACTTTAAACTTGACGTAAACGAATACAAAAAGCATGAT
The DNA here is from genome assembly GCF_040581485.1 of Linepithema humile. Taxonomy (NCBI): domain Eukaryota; kingdom Metazoa; phylum Arthropoda; class Insecta; order Hymenoptera; family Formicidae; genus Linepithema; species Linepithema humile. The sequence continues at coordinate 16,650,198 of NC_090131.1, forward strand.
TGATGTTAAAGTCTGTTGGGCGACACGAACTTGTGCCTTTCTTTGTCAATTTGATATACAGATAATTTAGAAAAAGGATCTCGTTTTTAAACCGAAATGCAAACATTTATCTATCTACATAATTTTACATAAGCAGTTGCACGATTTACCATCACCTGCACGACGTAATTCAGGTCGCATTCAGGCTGCTTTTATTTATCCACCAGTCAAATTCCGACGGACATTACTGACGACTGAGGGTTCTCGGGCAGCGGCCATAGTAAATAGGTGTTAATGCCGGCCATCTTCAACGGCGGGGTAGTCCTGCGACGAGGTTGTAAAGGACGGCCATCAGGGCGGACAATGTATTAAGTACCAGAGGGACACCATTCACGAGGGATTACCTTAAACGCACAACCAGCTCCTATTGTCTAAACTGATGGTCCAATCTAACTCCCGGCGCACTAACTGAATTCGCCAGGCCGGAGGAGTTATCTTGACCGATTGCGTATCGGCGTTTGTTCACGCGCGCTGTCGTCTCTCCTTGCGAGATCTCCGGATCTCGGTGACGGCCGGACTCGGTAAACGTGCCGGCGCTTCGGCTTAATCACGTTCGGCAAACCAATTGAGCGGTGGCCTTCTTATCGTCCATTCATCATCGGATTATCCGGATTATTATCGGAAAATTGTCGTTCGCGGTCGTTTAAAATTCTTAAAGTTGTTATCCCCGGAGATATCGATTCCGATTACTCGCGCGCACGTTGCAGAATCTCGAGAAGCACCGCCCGCTCGTTAAACAATCACGCGCGCTCGATTGGATGGCCATTGACGGTGCTTCGCGCAAACAGGATTCCTCCTTCGGCCCATCGGCCTCCGAATTCGTTGGGCGAATCTAATCAAACATTTATGCTAAATCACGAAACAATCCGCATGGAATCAGCAAATAAAAGGGCTGGTAGCCCCATTTCGCCGTCGCCCTTAGAGCCCTCGCCTGGTCATTTGACTCTCCTATTTACTCGTCCTCGACGGACAAAAAGTTGATGGACATTCCGCGCCGGACAAAAGGCTTTGGATTGGACCTGGAGCGAGAAAGAGCGGATGGCTTGCGAAGAGAGCGAGCGGTATGTAAATTCTTAGGGTGGACCGGACTAGGCGGCTGGCTTTAGGGCGCATTTGCATACGCCGAGCATTTGCGGCGACAACCACCTTCGCCCAGGTCCTCTTGATTGCCCTCGTTTATTAAGATTAACTTTTCTCCGTGTAATCTCGAATCCCGGAGAGCGCCTCTTTCCGCGATGTATCTCTTCGGTGATATCGCTATTGTGCGATTCACTGGATTCGCAATCGTTAAGCTCAATGCGCGCGAGTCAAACTATCGCGACGCGAACGGCGACGAGCGTTTTGTTAATGAAAAATGATTATTCGCAGACGACGGTGCGCGGCGGCGGAGGATTTTATGAGCGCGTGAAACTAGTTATCGCGGTATACGATGGTATAAAGTGTAATGCCGAATGAGCGCAAAAAGTGATACCGGGTTCGCGGCTCTATTCCGGCGGCGGCGGCGGCGTATAGCTAGCATTAAGCGCTGTAAAGGCGGCTGTTGTAATGGCTAGTTTTATGCGCACTTGCGCCGCGCGGCGCTCCGGGACTTCTTGCATCATTAACGGGTAATAAGAAAATTGTGCGCGAGTAACCGTACAGCCGGCGTGACCGAGAGTAACAATTAAGCTCTGACATTATTATTTCCCGGTCCTCTTCCTCGACGATGTGCACGCACGCTTGCGAGCATTAGCCGCTCGTTTTCCATTCGCGCATCTTCCGAGAGCAGCTTGAACGCATACTCCTTAAGATAATTTCCGTACACGTGTGTCTTACCGCATCGTTAGCTCTTTCCTCGATAATTGCGTCATATACGCATCGCAAGTAGATATTGAATACCGTCTATATACTCGTGAACTCTGAACCCCGCTCAGCGGTAGCGATAATACGCATAATTTTCTTTACGTTCGTTTTCCTTTAAAGCGAATGCAACACGTTGAACTTTAAAGAGCAGCAAGAAAATGATTGTGAGCGACGCTCGTTGATGTTACTTTTTATATTTTGCGTAGGTAATGTAAACCCGTTTCAATTACAGGCTCGTTCCATCGATGGTATCGGCATGAAAAATTTACGCCTTCCATCCCGGGGTTGTTGTTTCGCAAAACCTGTCGCTATTACTCGTCGTTAATTAGCATCGTACGTGCATTTCGCCGCGATCAAATTTAATTACACCCTCGAAGTTTGTTAACGCACTCTTTCCACGCATGGAGCGATCGCCGCTCTACCCTCCTAATCTGGGAAGTCACCCCGTTATATAATACAACGGTTGATTACATCGGGCGTAGTCACTCACACCCCCGCCGGCAAAAGTGGGAGTCCGCGTCATTTATCAAACTCGATGCCACCCCCGGCCGTCCTCTCTTCCCGCTTTCTCTCCATCGTATATATAACCGCGACATAAGCGTGATTTTCGCATCGCGATTGGTATTACCCGCCAGACTCGTCGGCGAGGATCGATCCGCCGAAACGATACATGGACGACGGAGGAGAGATAGAGAGATAGAACGGAGGATCCTTCCTCCTCGAAACATCATCATTCCACTTCCGTGCGACTCGCTCGTACGTCGTGCTTAGAATTCGCACGCGCGATACGACGATCGATCTCCGCGCCGTGATGTGCCTCGAGACGGAGGAAATGAAAATTTCGTATGTGGATGCGCTTCCTCTTATTTGCCTAAATTTCTCGGCAGATATATGTTTCATTGATATTAAAATATCTTTCGAAGATAGATCTGGACAGTACACGTGGCGTTTTCATGGCAAATTTGAAAATAATGTTTATTAATGAAGAATAAATGCAAGTAATTTGTCGGCGGTATTTTGTACCGGCAATCGAACATTGCGAAATATATATGAACCATCTCCAAGGATATTAAGTCGAAGTCAAGTCACCACGCGGTTATTAATCATAAGGATAATAGTTGAAGTTATACGCCGAAAGCGTTTCCAGCCGTTTCGACCCTCGATGCGAATCCCCTTCGATGATATCGTTACAAATCCGTCCGAAAATCTCCGAGCACAAGTTCAATCATGCTCACGCGGCTTGCTTATCGTCCAAATTAAACCTGAATGCAATCGGGACACGAAACTCTACATTTCGCACAGCGCTTCATGTATAAATCTGTCGAAAAATTCTCCGAGGACTAATGCGTTAGATATATCATCGCTTTTTTGCTAGAAACAAATTTAATAGACCGCGTGGATTTGAAACGCCGAGCTTTAAAAACACGAAACCGATTATCTCAATTGTGGCTAGCGCGCATTGTTCTCGAGTGGTCGGAAATCTCTCTCTCAGAACACGCGGAACATTCGAGTTTTTACCGAGGCCGAAGTTCGTAAGCGCATGAAACGACAGAGCGGCGCATCCGAATGCGTTTTAGCGCGGATCAAATGCATTACGCGTATTGCGCGCGGAAACCGCAGGCATACACGGAGCTTATAGACTGCATGCGGAAAGGATTACCGCTCGCCGGGGAAATTATTGGCGCACTCCATCACGAAGAGCCTAAACCGGCCGCGACAGCGGTTACGCCGTCGCCGTCGAAACGGTTTAAACTGTCATTACCTGTCGATCAAAGAAAGCGGCCGTCCCGCCCCCGATCGATGACCGCTCTCGTACGTCAGATTTGCGGGCAACAATGGGCCGCGCGCGTAACAACCCCTTATCGGGGCTTAATAACGACTCTGCGTTGGATTTCGACTCTGCATGACGAAGTTTGGAAATTACGGCGGTATGTTTGATTGCATCCCGCGTACGTAAACAGCCTCGACAATACCTGCACTTTATTACGCATATAAATTGCACGGTATTGTATTCTCTCGGCATTTTCATAAAACCAAAGAGTCGAAAATAGTGTCGGCTTTAATAATTGTTATTTCTAAATTGTATTAAAATTATATAGATTTCGGACATATTTTAATTTAATTTGTAGTAAAGACGAAAAGAACGTTGATACCATTTAGCGTGTCGCGAATTTCGCGAGAATGAAAAGCGCGCGTTTGTTAAATATCAAGCGCACTTGATTTCTTTTCTTCATTTCATCGTGATGATTTACTTCTTTGGCTCGCGACACCGCTTGCTAACGGCTAGAGGTCGTTCTTGAGGAAGTCAAGCGGCAGAGAAGGGAGTAAAACGCGCGGCGAGGAGTGCCGTCGTAAAAATTGGTGAGCTCTCAACAGGGACGGAACCTCAAATGCCCTCGGGTAGGTGCTAAAATCTGGGGCATAAACACTGACCGCGACATAAAATGGGTCCCGAAGTATCGAATCGTCCTCCACTTCCTTTTTCTTTCCTTCCCGCCCGTTTCTCTTGGCCGCATAAATCACTGCCGCCTTCGTATTTATATTCATAGGCGCGTTGAGGAAGATTGAAGAGCCGCGGGACCGCTGGGAGTTGCTCGTAAAATCCGTTAGATTGTAAAATATTGTTGCGATGAACCGAAAGGCCGGGCGTCTATTCCGGCGGATACGGAAGGTTACGAGAACTTCGTCATTACGTCGGCAATCGCGCGCGCGCGCGCGCGGAGCCGCTTCCTTTTGAACATTGTGTGTATATTGAATTACAGGGCCCGGTAATAACCTGATGATTTATCGCGGCGTATGATTGCGAGCGAATGCGAAAAGCAACAATTGCTCGTAACGACGACAGTATCGTATTAAGACCCTATTCTCTCGTTCTTGCTTAATCTTCATTCAGCTCGGTTGTGTACGCGAAATTGCGTGGCATCTGTCGTACAAATATCCACGATCCGTGCCGCAGTTCTCGTTTATTATTACGACCTCCAGTTGTTTTCAAAACAGGTACGCGATTCTGTTTCCTAATGGTTGAAAGATAACAACGGAAAGATAATTCGCTGAAAGCTGTAAAGGCGGTTTCGGCACATCCTGCGGTACACCGCCGCATCTCTCCTCGGTGTTGACTATAAATATTTACCGTCGTCGTGCGGTAACGATATTTGACATACGATCTAGGAGGTCGATTACGATGAAAAAATGTCGTCCGCGGTCTTGCGTCACCGAAACTCATCGTTGCAATAACACTCGTCGCGCTTATGCGAGCGGGTGGCGCGTTACCGCGCCGCGGGTCGTCTAGCTGGAAACCGCAGACTCGTAAGTAACGCTCGTCTGGCGGAAGTCTACGCGCGCGACGTCGATGAGTAATGCGACGTGAACGGCCAGTTATTAATCACTGTGCGCGCCCAAGGAGTCGCGTCGGTGTTTAGCGGATGCGTCTCCAACGCGCGAGAGGATGCTGTCGGAATATCAATGTCTTCCGTTTCGAAGCGGATATGTGTGTCTAATCGGTTGCGTAATTGTGTTATGATTAATCATGATTTTTCTATGCATAAGAATACTTTCTATTCGGTAAATCTAGTTTCAAATAATTGTCAACCACTCTAGCGAAAGCAGAACCAATAATTCAGAATGTTACGAATTAATCAATTAATCCTCTCTTCTATATTTGTAGAAACGTTCCGTTGTTTAGAAAGCTTCCCCGACGATACTCGGAGCGCTTTAAATTAGATATAGATCATCGTGTCGATTGCATAAACGCGCGTTAGACGCCGCTGTTGCTCAAGCGGGAGCGAGTAGCGAAGCATCGCCGCATCGCCGTAATTGTTGATTTTGAATTATGGATCGGTTTGCTAACCTTTCACGTTCGCAAATATCGCATTAACTTGAGTACGGCCCGAGGCGTCGTTCTGTCTTGATTAAGCCGTTTCCCGGCATTGTGCTGCTTCGATACCTCCTTCGTATCATAATCAGGTGGATGGTAACGGTATCTACGTACGGTAGACGCCGCGCATCGACGTTTGCAGACGTATATTAGACGTACGCAATTGGCGCACGGAGCGAGGAGAGACGTCAATCCATTAACCCTTCCCCTCGTCAATTCTCTCTCCGCCTATCATCCCGCTAACAATGTTAATCATGTATCGAAATTGGTTCGCCCTCGTGACCGTTCGCGTACACGGATGCTCGCGCGATGTTCTCAATCAAGAAAATGCCGCTCGCTCTCTCTCTCTCTCTCTCTCTCTCTGAAACGGCAGCGGGCACGCGCTGGCCGAGCCTCTATCATCGCTCGGAGCAACTTTGAGGCCGCACCGGGCGCCGACGCGCCGTTCGATCGTGTAATTAACGCAGTATGGCGCTTTATTTATACCGCGTATATATTACGTGTCTCACGCGTATATCCGCGTATACATATATAATATATATATATACGTGGAGCTACCGGGGTCCGAGCGTAGACATCGGCACGTGTTACCGGGAGTACGGAGGGTTCGATGATTCCCTCCGTACTCCCTGCGTCGTCCTCCTCGCCGACGCCACCCGGCCGACCGTAAGGCAGCGGGGCGGGTGGGTCACTTGACAGTGACAGATGACCGCTGTCTGGAGTCCAATACGTATGCCCACTGGACTGGCCGACAGTCCATAGTGTCCTGGAAGCACCTCCGTAACATTCCCCGGGCACCGTCGCGCGCGCACACCACGCGCGCCAGCTAACACCGGCGTCACCGCGCGCGCTAGTAATTCGACGCCGCAGCGGCCACGGATACACCGCGAAATGTCACGTACGTATCTCCCAATGACACAGGTCGCACCATTCATCGCCGCTGACATTTTAACCCCCTCCGCACTCGGCGCTCTCCGCCCGCGCGGACAGCGCCAAATGTTAGCATTCTTTATGAAACGCGGGCTTCGACAGGGAGAAGGGGGGAGAGAGAGAGAGAGACGGAAAGAGACAGACATTGGCTCATCGCGGATCACGAGTCACGTTCCATCGAATGGATCCGGGCTATTCATGATGCTCGATGGTATTTTGGAGGACCCGATGCGTCCTGCCGGCACGGGTATAATACCCGCGGCTTAATGGATATTTCTGGAAAAAGCACGACCCACACAACGCAATGACGCGACGCGCGTGCATTCGCGCTCACCGCGTATGAATCGAAATTCGCATGGCGAAACCATTTTCGTCCTTGATTAAATGTATTATCCCCGGGTGTTCGCTCGCGCGCGCGTAATGAAACGCCGGCGTCCGGCTGTTCGGCGTAGTTTCGGAGTTTCGATTTTGGTATCCAGCTCCATTATGCGCACGTGGGCAAATATATTTTTCAGGGGGCGACAGTAAAAAAGCATTACCCGCGAATAATTGGTACATGCACGTACCGTTACGCTATTGGCTTCTTTAATTAGTTGACAAGGATATGCTTTCGATTTTTGATGTTTTGCCTTGAAAAATGTTAGCCGTATGCAAATGAATTTGTTCATGAAATAGCAGAAAAATATATTAAATTCGCCGGTTTTTATACATTTTTCCTCTCGCGCAATTTATTTTCGCTAATTGTTTAACATAGATATGCCATTATCCGTATTATTATAAAGAAGCTTCAAAATGTCTGTCATGTTATATAAATTCTTCTGAAAAAAATATTTATTTCGTTTATTAAGCGACATTATTTTCGCAGCGGCGAATAATTGACGAAATGGGAAAACTTTGTATCTGTCTAGCGGACACCCCGTATGTGTCTATCGTTACCATTAGTGGGCGAATTCGGCTGATCGTTTGCGTTCGTGTAAGTAGTCGCGATTACTCTGTCGGAAACAATCGCGACACTCCATTCCGCGCGGGGCTAATCAATCAAATCCAAGCCGGACGCGAAACTTTTCCACGGTATCCTGCGGATAGCCTGCGGATCCGGGGCTTATCCTTCGTCCAGAGAATCCGGACCCTCCTGTCTGCGTATCTACCGGGGATGATACCCGGACTCGACTCGGAATTCCTCACGGCACTCAAGCGACCCTTGACTAATTACCGAGGGATGACTGGCATCTTCTCTCACTTATCTCTATAGCCCGTTCCCTTTCAATCGAATTACTTTTTCTAGGTATTCACTGGCGCGGCGCCCCAATTTTTTGGCTAATTGACCCGTGGCTCCTGCGGGAGGGGAGGACGGGATGCGAGACAGAGTGCAGCGGTACATTTGTCTTGTCACCTCAGACAGATTGAATTCGTGGATCTTCCGAGAAGTAGGTGGACGCTCGGGATCGTCCCGACGCTGTCCCGTTAACTTTTTCTCGAAGTCATCGCGAGTAATTCTCTATTTATCGAGAGAGTGCTATTCGTTTTCTCTTTTTTTTTTGCGCTTTCTTACATCGAGACTGCGTTAGTGTACTTTGGACAAACGCAGCTGCATTTAATTATGATGTCACGCGCGATACGAGATTGTATATCATTCTCCATAGCGTTATCCCGCCCGTTGCAGATAGCGGAATGAATTTTACAGTCGCGTATTAGCGATTCCCGCCCCAAAGTGCCTTTTTATGCCGACTGCCGAAATTGCTTTAACCGCAGATCTCGTTCGCAGCCGGGCGCGTTCTTTCCCGCCGCGCGCGCGGTGCCGTGTGCCCTCTCCTCGCTTTATCCTTCGAGGACTTTCAATTTAGCGTTTTACGATTGTTGATAATAAGGGTGAAGAGGACCCAGGTGGTGAGTTTCGCAGCCGGTGCTCCCGCATCGGCCGGGCCGCCGTAACGACGATTTCGCGCGACGCGGCATCGAAGGGCCTTTTGTAAACAGCCCTAATGCCTGGTTACGACTTCGGTGCCTCCTCGTCGCGCAGCCGTCTCACCGGGCGTTCTTTATGATATTGCTGGATTAGACTGAAATATTTCACACTTGGAGATATCTTCCGTGCTTACGTTTTATGACAATGCCTGCACGCCCGCTCGGTCGCTCGCCCGTCTCGCTTCCTTTCTTCCTTCCTTCCACGCCGCAAACTGTCGTAAACGTACTAACTAGATGCGCTCTCGTCTTGCGAGATTCTGTCTGCCGAGAGATAGCGTCCCGGCTTTTCTTCCCAGCTAATCTCCATTCGCAATTACATCTCCATTCGATGGAACTACCGCAGCCCGCGGGAGTTTCCGTACTTGCGTTTTCATGCGTATAATTTTACTGCTATTGTTCCGCAGAACTTTGCTTAATTTGCGGAACGGCAATAAATTACTGAAAAATTTGTTTATTTTTTTATACGAAATATACAGTGCGTTTGATAGTCCACGTTATTTTGTCCGTTATCTTTATTAGTCACACGTCGCCTAACGTGTTAATAGATCGATATTTGTTATTCACGCGGCCTTGAGAAATGGAACGTGTCAACGTATCCGCTACCTTGAACGATAGCGACCTTATGCGATAGCGACACAGTCGAGTAGCTTTTGATTGCCGGCGGAAACCGAGGTGCGGTACGATAGTGATATGAATAATTGCGGCGACAACGAGGATAAATAATACATTGACCGACGTTATCTACTGGCGATGAGTTACGGCTGCGCGAAACTTAGCCGCAGGCGAAGCAGCAAGTTGGTACTTTAAGGGGTAGATCTTAATCTTCGGTTGGCACTGTGAAATGAGGGATCGTCTCGAGGTGACGAGGTCGAATTCCGACGAAAATCATCCGTTAGCCTCCCAATCTGATCTTGTCACGTATGTAATAAAGCGGAAAAGGGGACGCTCGGCTCGCCTATTGATTAATCTTTTCGTAAGAATAATTTCTGGAGGATACGCAAACAATATTACCATAACAATACTTTTATACAATTTAATTATATATTTGTGTTTAAATGTTATTAAAAACATTGTTGGGAAGCTAATAGAATTGTCAAAGCAATCGCATTACAGTTCAATGCCATACGTCGTATATTTTCTCTGCTTTCGACGTAAGCGGCATAAAAATGACGTAATTTGATTGTCGAGCACTAGCCTCTTAGGGACGAAAATACGGTTTTCGACGCGACCAACATTCGTACGAGTGTTTTCGGGGTAGGATTTGAAAAATGCCGAATCCAATTTCCCTGATGATGTCCCCCAGGGAGCAAGGGGCCACCCTCGCTTACCAGTTCTCGACCCGATGCGTTTTCGTCGCTTTCGCGCACTACCCTCATCCCCGCCGCAGTCAGCTGCTGAAAACAAATAGGGTAAGAGATAACTCGTTTCCATGACCGCTTCGGCGAACGTGATCGAGCTTTCTTACGTCTGCCCTCTAAATTTAGAAAATTAACAGCTTGTCTAAAAGGGAGATCGAGTTACAGCCTTTCGATCCAAGAAGCTCGTATTTCCGTCGAGAAAGGCCCGTCGGCTACAAATAGCTGTCGAATGTAACGAACGGCTATGCGAAACACAACGTTTCACTTCCAACCAGACGTTGCTCAAACACCGTCTTCCCTGCAAAACACGTGTTTTTGGGCGGAGTATTTATGTTCATCCTCATACAACTGAGTATACATACGTTATCAACAAAATTAAATAGATGTTTGTCACCATTATTTTTATAGTATTCGTAATGCCACTCTCGGAGACATTTATATTCCGTGATTCAGAAGCCGCGTGATTAGCGAGCAGAATGTTGATAACTAATGCATGTTACAAATCGACTCCGCTAATCATCGGTCACGAAAGGGATCGCCGCACGACATGGCTTCGACATTGTGATACCTTGCCATTATGTCGCGGCGATCAGCGCCGCCTGTATAATTACGATAAATGGTCTGACTCGCGCGCGTCGCTCGCACCAATGTCGCCGCTACGCGCTGCAATTTAAGGTCGCGAAATTATATCAACAAACCGCGTATGCACGAACCTTTCGAAATTGCGTGGCGGTGCGCGCGTGCACTGCAGCGAAGCACCTGAATTAATGAATGCCGCGGCCGTTATCGGCATTCCACATCTGCTCGCGCGACCAAGGAGCTTCACCGAGCGTGAAAATCGGTCATTATCGCAGCGATTGAAAAATTCCATGGACACGGCGTTTCGTCTCCGTTACGATCGCGATCGAACGAACGTAAATGATGAGACGCAATAAACATTATTTGCATGCGCGTGCAAGTGTGGGGAATCTAGGACGCTTTGTGTACGTATACAAATGTACGCTCCGCACGTCGTTACGGTGCGAACTAATTAACGATGGCATGCTTAACCAGGGATAGTTCCGTCTCCGGGCGCGTCATCGACCTTCTGCGCGGTGATCGTTTGGAAGTCGCGCTAATTAAGACTCACACCGCAATACCTCGAGCGCACTATTTCGCTATTTCGCCGTCGTGTGTTGGTTTAAGCGCGCCGGAACTTGGGTCGGCCGTTTCTCCGCGCGCGCTCCGAAATGGGCTCGTTTCGGCGACGAACTGCGCAAGATATATCGCAGCACATCCTGCCCGCAGGAATAATCCTTGCGGCGTTCGCAGGAATTGCGTGACATTAAACTCCGTCCGTGAACTTAGCTCAGGGCCCAGGAGACGAACAATGAGGTGACAAATATCTTAGTCCATCGCAGCAACCCCTGCGGCGAATGCTTCGTTTACTTAAGCCGGACATTGGTAACTTTCAGTGGGGTCCGGGAAGCCCGCTCAGACGACTGGAGATCATTGCAGATGATACTACTACAGTGAAATAGTTGGAGTTTGGAGCTTAATTAATATTAGACGATTAGAATTGCTATAGGACGGAAATTCCTCAATTAATTGAAATTTTCATCCCTTCACGGTGTTAATTGCATTTTGTAATACTCAATTGTGTATTATTATTTATTTTTCTCGATTATTTAATTTATTATTTATAATTAAAATGAATGTTTTATACATATTTTAAACGAGGTAACAATTACACGCGATGACTACATCTACATCGTGTACATAATATCTTTACCGCTGTTTTACCGTGACATATTTTATCAATGTAACTAAAAGTTCGGAAAACAGCGATCGCTTCCTCGACGCCGATCCATCTTGATCGACAACATCGGCGTACACGCGGATACGTCTCGCGGAACACTATCTTCGACACGTGTCGAGAACGTGACTGGAGCCGACAATCGCCATGGAGGCGGCGGCGCGTATATAGTCGACGAAAGACAAAGAGATGTGCCGGCGGTGGCGTGACGAGGGCTACGTCGACGTTCATAAATAGCAATATCTGTCGGTTATCGAGGAGAGGCTTGGTTCGGTAACGAGCCATCAGCGAGCCAGGGCCACATGGGTCCCCGATAATCCCGGGAAAAGGGGTTACCGCGTTACTCTTTCCTTCTCCCTCCTTGTAGAATGATTTGCGAAAATTTAAATCTCGCCGCCTCGCCCCGGCTTCTCCCCCCGACTCTCGTGGAGAATCGCTCTCTCGAGTTTCGTGGATGCCGGCCTGCCTTTATTTATCCGTCTATTCTCCGCCTCTCGTTCCGAACTTGACAGCCGAATCCATCCCCGCGTCTCCTCGCTCTTCATCTATCTCTTCGCGCGGTCTCCTCCCTCTTCTAATGATTTTCGGAAGACGTCTCAGTCGTCGTGCACCGCGACTTAAGCTGTAAGAGCGACACGATGTTAATTAGAACGGCGTCTCGGGGTGCCGCGCACGGCTCCCGAGAGGAGAGAGACTTAGTGACTTGACTTGATTTCGAGGTTTTAGGCCAGGTTTGAATTAGGGACGGAGGCTCGCGCAGGAAAATAGAGGCGCCAGGAGCCGCCAAATCCCGTAGGAAGTTAGCGCGGATTACAGGGCGCATCCATCACCCGTTTCTGCAGCTATTGTATAGATTCATATTTTGATATTAAATTTTCTTGCAACTTTGTGAAAAGGTATGTTTCAATAGAAAATTATCGAATAGTTATTTTAATTCTATAAAGAGACAGCGTGAATTCTGCAATTAATAATATTTCTAAAGTTTTTATATTCTTTATATGTTTTTAGATCCTACTTCCGAATAAGAAATAAAAATTAATCATTTTCAGAGATTTCTAAAGTACGAAACAATACCGTTTTTATGTGCGCACGGTTTTAGTACACAATATCCCATACTTGAGAATTTAATTAAAACCGTTTTATATCGCGAACCTCATCAACGAGGATACGTAAGAGAATGCGAGGATTAAAATCACAGAAGCTCTCGGGCGCTGTTGAGTAGACTGCAATAAACGGGATATCATATCTAGACGTTACCCCGAAGTTTAAGAAAGTGTCGGAACTTTCCCGGGTTATTGCCCGGAACCTTTCGAGATTTTAGAATTTCGCCAAGTTTTGGCGACCGAGCGTGAAGTAACGACCTTCCCGCTGAGATGATATTGTCCTCGTCGGTTTCCCGGCTCGGAGATGGGGATCCGATCGAGAAGCTCCGCTTTACAAATGCTTTGATGTTCTTTCGCTCGTCGGACAGAAATTCACACCACGCCGAAACGATGCTCGGCTAATTGTTTTGTTCTGAAACTTTCGGCGGCATTGTGTCGACGACCGATCGTCGACCCGTCGCATCGGGACGAAAGGCCTGATCTCCTTTTAAAAAGGCATTAAACCCGATCGCGCTTAGAGGGGCGCGATCACGGAATAATATCTCATAATTAAAGCGAAGCCCGTGGCGGACGAGTATCAGTCAGACTTAGCGAGACGATCTGTCAAGTCGCGCCACGAAAAGTCCGGGCTGGAAAATCTCAACCCTTTTACGTACGGTCACGTGACCTGACAGGCTGGGGACCCCCGGCACGTGGCCCGGGGCTTGTGTTTTAGATACGCGTGTCAAGTCCCGAAACGTAACCTTCGTCTACTCGTTCTTCTTCTTGTTTTCCCTCCTTCGTCTTTCCCGGATTTGTTATTTTTTACAACACTGCCACCTGCAGACGAAGGCGCGGTTGTCGTCGCATTCGTTTGCGGCGACGGCAACCGCAAACACGCCGTCCGAAAGTGCTGAATAAATTAGGAAACTTGTATAAATTGGATGTGACGCAAACTCCGAATTGAATAATATTTTTATTGACTTGTTTTTACGGTGCACTTACATATTTACCGATGTAAGTTGTCGTATATCGCTTGTTGTTAAATTTTGTTTTCTTTCCCGCAATCAATTTGCCGAGAACATTCCGCATTCAGCTCGAGTGACTCGAATATTGCCCTTTGTCGAAGTTACGACCGTTGCAATACTAAAGGAGGATGTATGAGGCACGAAGAAAGACCGTGTGGGATGGGACGGAGATTGGGCAACTCGTGGTCTCGGCTAATTCTTTTTCTAACTCTCTTTTACTTCTTTTGGTCCTCTTTCACGGTGACGTCACGGTGTCCAGCTCGCGCTCGGAATGGCGGAAGACGGCCACGTTAATGGCCTCGTAAAAGTTAACGACAATGTTCCCTTACGATTTTCTACTATCCTTTCGTGCCTCCGACCGCCGCGCAGTCTACTCGTTCTCAAAGAGCCGCGTCTAAAATTATTGTCGCGAACGTGGAATTAATTTCCGCCCTCGCTGCAGTCGATTGAACTTCCGTGCCGTTTGTAGCGGACTTTTGATCGTACGTTGGAATTAGAAAAACTTGTTGGATGCTATTCAGACGTTTTGGGTGAATCTGATTTTATGGGGTTCGACGACCGAGTTATCGTTTAGAATTGCAAATCCCGGGATTATTAGACTTCTTGCCAATATAAGTACTTTATCCGGATTATTTCGAAATCCGGATTATTCCAAATTATTTATTACGAAATTGTTTTTGAAGAAATTTTAGTGTAATGAAAAATTCAGTTTAATTTATTGATATCAAGAATGAAAAAAATTTTAGAAAGACATCAATCTGTTTGTTCTTCTTGCAGAAGATATCTCGTCGGAGAGCAAAATGTAAACGGTTTTGCATAATTATTCTCACTGTAGTACAATTGCTACTATTTCGATCGTATCGCAGACGGCGTAATTCCGCGACTAGGAATCTCCGATAATTGGTAGGGCGCTTAGCATATTTCTGGTTCTAATCACAGACACCAGTCAGTAAGTAAGGGCGGTTTAAAGTCTTCGGTCGATCCCTCCGCCCCGTCTTGCCACCCTCGTTGTACCGAGATAGGGGCTTAGGGGTGAGACCAATCTGCTTACAACCCCCTTAGCCTGAATAATTAACCCGGGAGGGAGGGGGGGGGAGACAGGAGAGAAGTCGGGGAATGCGCGCGCTTTTTGCCCGTGTCATTTATTACCGAGACCACCTTGTTCGTTAACTTCGCATTTGAATGTGAATGGGCGTCGAACGAGCGCGGGAAGACAGGTACGTAACGCGACAGGAGGTACGGGCCGATCGATCTATCTTCCGGAATTTGTCACACCTTGGGCAAACACGCGGTGAGAGGGTGACTGGCGCTTTTTTTCCCGCGATTTTCCCGCGCTGTCGCGGCTTTGGTTTCTTTCTTTTTTTTTCTCTCTCTCTCTCCTCTTCGCGCCAACAGCGGCACCTGATTGTTCTCAGGTACGTTGGAACAGGCTCTCCCGTTAATTCGCCGTCATTAGTCACACGTCGAACGCGGCAGCCGGGCACGGTGGAAAAATTTATTAGCCTTCGTACCGGCGCTACCCGAGTTCCGTGCACAAAAGTGTGTATTTGCATGCGAGCGCCGCGGCTTTCATTTGCCTAAGCCACGAAGATCCGAAACAGCCCGGGCTTCGTTGAGGCTGATTTCAACCGCCATGGTGAATGGCGCCGACGCGCGGGGTGACCGGATTAATGGCGATTTTGAATATTTAATTAATGGAAGTGCGCGCCGCTGGACTACGGGCATTCATTCTCGTTGCTTCGTGCGAACATAGCCTTTTTGTTTAGGTTTTTTTTGCGTATTTTATTCTTTCGCGTTTATTTTTGCGTGAAATTTACTTGTATTTACAGTATTGTTGAAATATGAGCTTTTTTTCATGACATTTTAATGAATGGTTTTTTATTCGCAGTAACAATCTATTATATGTAACATATAACGAATTTTTAATCTTTAATAATACGTTTTCATATTTTTATTGAGACATTCTGTATAAATTGAGATAATGAGAGACGGGTTATATATATATATATATATATATAGCAACTCGTACTTTAATTCTGCGTGCGATGAGGTTTCTCGGAGTCTTTAAAGGTCTTTTGTTTGTCGGGTTAGGCGGCGCTTGAGGAGGAGATTAAGGGCTGCCGCTGCAATTATCTCGATTTGTCAAGTGAGTGGATTATCACGCGAGGTCACTGGAACGTTACTTTTAATAACGAGGGTCGTTAGGCCTATGACAAATTTCGCGGGCGGCCGCCTACTTCACGCTCGGCTTGCCGCCAGATGAGGATTCTCAATAGGAATTCATTTAATCTTTGGCACGTTATTAATTAATAACGGAGCAAACGACCGAGAGATAGCATCTCAATCCTCGCGAAGGGTCTCCCTCGTAATATAAGCATCTTTGATGTTGTATTTATTGATATTACATGAATAGTACATGAATCTACTATTGTATTAAATATCATTTAACTGATAGATATTAGATACATATTGTATAAAATAATAAAGAAAGAGGCAGAATAAGATTATTTGACAAAGGAAAAGATTTTTTCATAATTTGTGAAAATAATCAGTTAATCGATATAATTCGTTTACAGATTCGCCAGCGCGAGCTTCGAGCCAGCTGGATTATCTCGACTTCCTTGATGCGCGGCAACGACGACTGGCAAAAAAGGCGACACCATCACCCTTGACAACGATCGTTAACTCTTGTTCGCGATGACCTCGAGCCATTTGCGCTTTAGCCGTCGCCCGTGCACGCCGACTGAGTAAGTACAATCGTTTTTAGACCATACTGTATAAACCCCACGGGCGGAAAGGGGTTAGGGAAGATCATTATCAGAGGCTTAACCACGCGAGAATTTTTAATCAGAGGGAGCGCACCCCTCGGGATAATACCGTTGCTGCCGATAAACGCGGAATAATTGTCGCTCGGTCGTATTTAATTCGGGATTTCGATACGGACCGCCGACGGACAATACTTGCGCGGCGGGCGCTTTTCGAGTAGGTGCTACCCCATAGGATTACCCGGTACAGGCCCAGTCATCGAAACCATGTGGTGACATTAGAAGCGCGCAATGTTACGAGTTACCACTCCGCATTAGATTCTTCGCCGGCGCGAATGGTTCGATTAAAATGTTTTAAATACACGCCGAGCTCTTACTTCGCTCCGTACTTGTTTTAATCAGCGCGCAAATTATGTTACCGGCCGTTCCAGCTTTAATAACGCTCCACGAGACGTAATTGCTGAGGTCACGTATCTGGCGTATGATGATGTGAGAGATGCGTCGTAATTAACTGAGCAGTCGTTAAAATTCTCGAAACTCCAATACTGCGAAAATTCTTGTGGCGCTGAGAGACTGCTCGATGTCAAACTTCTTGAAATTAAGTCGATTGCCGCGCGTTCGAGCGCCCCGACTTGGCTGGCTTTGACTCCCGAAAGCACTAAACTAAACGAACCGTGGATAGAACTCGGCTCCAGGGAGAGTACTGATTAGCATCATCTTAAGGTCGTATAGGGCGCCGTAAGTGTGCCGTCCCTTTGGCATTCATATGCAAAGCTGACCAGATAGTGACCGCCGATTTACATAACGTTAGATTGACCGTGATTTCATTTAACTGAGGGTTCCGCTTCTGTACACGCCGGTGGCTGCGAACAGCCTTCTCCGAGACGCTGTCTCGAGGAAATTCATGCAAAGTGACATCTTGAGAACGCATCTCCAGTAGCCTTGTAATCGAAATTCCGAACACTCCAGCGCGTTCGCGCCGAATCGCACAATCCTAAATATATTCCGTGTATCACGGCGTGTTTCATATACAGTATGTTCTTAGACAGATATTATCCCTATTTCGGAATCTGTATGTAAATATATGCACAAGATAATTCACATTTACGCAACTATGAATTATACGGCAATGGAATTGAGCAACATCTACACGATATAATTTTTATTCGTTAATAGTGCCTAACAATGTATAATAGTTAGCATAAAAGTTTCGATTTACAATCGCGTTTGCCATGTCGGAATTAACGGTTGCGAAAGGGCTGGGCTTTTTATTGCTCGTGTAAACGAGGGATTTGAAGACGACCGTTTTTCGGGTGGGGAAATCAATACTTACACGTCCGGAATACTTAGTTTAATACGCTTATACTCCGTCTGGCGGAATCGCAGAGCCGTGAAACATGGTATTAACGGATACACCGATCCCTGATGGTAACAAATGATAGGAGCCTTAATGGTCCGAGCACGAATATACGCTCGTCTATATCTATATACACATCGAACGTCTCGACGTGAGTGGAATCCACGCTTGTCCCTTTGATTGATTGCTTTTGTCACTTAGCCACCGTGAAAGGCTTTCGTGCGATTGTATCTTTTAATTACGAACTTAATTATCTTTCGCGTTTGCTAGCTTTTCCCATATTCGTTCGCGCGCGCGCGCGCGCGCCAGAGTCGACGGTGAAAAAGATGGGGTTCGTATTTAAAGTCTTATTCCCCGTGGACCACGGGAGTCTGTAATATCGAGTTCTGGCGGATGAACTTCTGCGTATAGGGTGTAATAATGTTTGAGATTCGCACACGCGAATATTGAATTACGCGCTTCTAGAAAAAATTTCGCATAACAATATTGCGCGCGACGGTAGGTGTTTCAGAAGGGATGTAATGACTTTTGTAATTATATTTAGTCATGCTGAATGTGCTTGCGTCGCGTACACATATTATTGAACGTTATGTAGGACCACCGTGTATACCAACGCAGCATCATAGGTATATCCAGGGTGTATGGGATACGGGTTACTAAGGCCCCCATAATGACCGCTGCAATCCTGCCCCCGCACACAATCCCATAATTAAATCCGTTAATCAAGGCTTACGGCTCGAACTGACCCTATCGACTTGGTTTATTGTGATCTGCGTAATCTATGGTAAATTAAGACGTACCGCCGTCGCAAAATCGCACATCTCGTTTGCCTAACGCCAACTATTCGCCGGCCATTAATTTATCGGCTTCATACTTTATCTTGATTACGATAATCCGACGTAATTGTAATCTCGGTATCTGAGTCATGCGTAAAATATCACAGTATTTCTTCTACTAATATTTACCAACGTAAAGCAAATGTTTTGTGTGCTCTGTAAATGTCGGAAGAACGAGAGTGAAATAGGAGAAAGACGGAGAGTAAGGAGAACGGTATCTTTATCACCGTAATTATTTCATTTTCAAAACGAAACTGTTAATTAGAGCTTGCGAGCGATTGTGCTAATTATCTGACGTATCGAAGTACTTTCTACTCGCGAGCGTTTCGAAAGGATTGCAAGCTCTTCAGCAGAAAACTGAGTGTACACTCCGAGGTAGTAAGTGATCTTTCATAACGAAGGCGCATTGCACCGAAGTCTCTTCATCTTTAGATTCGTCTTAAAATTAATTGTCCGGCTTATCTCTCTGCCTCGCTTCCTCATCTCGCGCTTTATTGCTCCGAACGAGAGACGAGAAGGCACGAGGTTTAGCATTGATCGTGAATGCCCATGGAGGCGACCTCTCACAGCGAGCTGTCCTCTCCTCTTCCTCTTTCGCTCTCTTTCTCTCTGTCTTTTTTCTATCTCGCCCTTGTCTCTCCGACGTTTCGTTGGCTTTGAAATGACAGAAGTCAAGTAGAGCGAAATACGGAGAACGCGGTTGAAGTGTAATTGGCACTGAAGTGTACTCGTCTTGGTTCATTAGAGAAAATATCTTCCCCATTGTTGAGGGGCTTACATAGCCTCGAATATATCTCTCTCTCTCTCTTTCTCTCTGCTCGTCTCTCTCTTCTTTTCGTTGCCCGCCGCTTTTCCGCGCTGATTCTTCCGTCGTTTCCGCGCACCGGCTGCCTGCTTGTAGGGACAGAATTATTTTTGTTTCGAGTGGATACGGTCACTCGGTGCAACCGCCCCTCGCGCAGTCCCCCCTCTTCCTGCGCTACGCAGTGGCTTATTGTGAAACGTGGAAAAGCTTGTGACAGTCTAATCTTCTCGAGTGTCCCGGACGAATAGGCCCTGATTCTCGAGTGATCTCGAAGGGGAATTGACCCGGATGAATGTCGGCCTCTCGATCACGATATTTCATATTTTGCGTTTTTTTTTGTTAGGCCGCCTATCTGTCTTTGGCATTTTCTTTGAACTCCTATTTTTTTATCGCACGAATAAATTTGTGCTTGCTACGTGTCAAATCTTATTCTTGTTAAAATTATTCGTATATCGCGCGAGTTATTTCAATCAATTCGAATACTCGCCGTTAAATATGTATATAAGTTATATTTAAACCGCCATAATCGTTTGATACGAATAACCACAGGCCAAGTGGCACATCAGGGTGAAATATTCTCTAACCGCAGCTTTGCCACTCGATGATTGCGCGACCCCAGAGGTCTTCGAGTACGTGCCGTACAATGGAAACGCACGTTTAATGACCACCATGTTTCGCCAACAGCTTATTAACTGCGAAACGTTTCTGCACGCATCTCCCTCAGAAATTTGTTTACGTCCGACCGTACGACAATGTGCATGCTGCAAGCGCGCAGCGAACGAAAGAAAAGGGCGTGCGTGAGCGGCAGCGTGACGAGAAGAAAGAGACAAGAGATACATACTGCCGCGGCACACTTTTCGAGAGAGCCTCTGCGAGCTCTCGAGATGGAAAGCAGAAATATACGGGCCCGCTTTGTGCACAAGTGGAGTGTGCACGTGTAAGAGGTCTTCACGGGAATAAGTGCTTGCTTCCACATACCTGCATACTTCAGGTCCGCGGAAGCACCTGTTGAAACCCACGAGCTTTCAAACTCCGCGCGTTCACTTCCATGCCGATTTGCCGCCGCTCGTTCCGATCCGATCAAATAAGGATTGGCTCGTTCTAATTATCTTAGAACTCATATTGCTTCGAGTGCGCAAACAGAAATGTGTTCTTCGCGGTTGTGTGTTTAGTTAATTTAAAGTGAAGCTTCAAGGGCATCTTAATTCAAAGTTTCGATTATAAAAACATATTTCATTTTAAAAAATCGCAAACATACCGATAAAATTTGTACAAAAGCTAAATTATTTTTGGCAGCGAATTGTTCTGTGCCACCAAATGCACTAATTGAACATTCTGTATATAGAACGAATAAATATCTCGTCGCTTAACTCCCTCGTGCCGTGCATGCACGCGCGTTTATGTTCCGCGGTCCCCTCGACATGAGCGTATCCATACCGCGCGTCACGAGAGGCAGGCAGGCGCTCTCGTAAGAGGCGAGACTCTGATTATTTATAATCAGCCGGGGGCACCTGCCGAACTGCGTTCCCATGCGCCTTGAAATAGCGTCGGTGCCGCGAAGGGTCACCTCCCCCGTTCGATAAAAAGGCAAGCGCGAGTTGTCGCATCTGACACGTCACAAGGTGGTGCTTTGACCGAGAGAACGCGCGTGCTAAATATAACGGATCGACCATGGACGCCCCGTAAAAAAGGCGAAACCACCGCCGCGTAAATATAGCGCGTCTCCCACGACGTGGCCGCTACCGTAGCCGTCGTCACTAGATGGATATATTTTCCCGTTTGTTTGGCATTACTCACGTTTGGCCGCACCTGAAACAGGAGAAGCCATCACTCCCGACACCGAGTGCGTTTACGAAATGATGTTATTGATCGGACTCTGTATGGCCGCTTTAAAGCCTAAGATCGACGAAGAGCGTTAAACCCGGATGACATCCAGGAACGTCAGGCTCCCCTCATAAATCAAGTCGCCTAGTCGTGGTTATTTATTTTAGTCGAATGTTTAGTACGTGTTTAGTCAGTGGCGCCAAGCGCACCTCTAATTGCGTAACATCGCCGACAAGTTTTATGATTTTTTACGATTTATTGTTTCTTCTTAGAGGAGAGACATCTCAACGCTGTAAAATTTAAAAATAGTAATTTAAATCACCAGTATAAGATGAAATAAAGCGTGTGTATAGCGTTACGGTACCACTGGCGATTAGTGGAAAGCTTGATTAACAATTTAACATTAATTATGTGGATTTTTTTTTGTATCACTCGCCTGTATCTTGATGTAATATATTTCACGCTGTTGAATTTTTTTTTTAAGTGCGTGAAAAATCCATAAGCGCGTCCACGATGTGTGAGTGATACCTCGAATCTATAATAAATCAAACCTTTCACAAACCGCGGCGGATTCATGACTGAAAAGTATAAGTGGGAGCGGTGGTGTGGCGGCGGCGGCGGCGACGACGCTTCTGGAATGATGTATGGCAGTGGCTGAGGTAAAAAAAGGCATCTCCCTCGAATCCTGATATAGATTTTATTGGGGAGTAAACCCGGGTTACGTGACGGCTCATTACCCAGTTTCGTAGTGGACAGCTGAAGAGCGGTCACCCTCTTGCTGTACACACAGATACTTCCCTCCGCGTATGATGAGGAGAGCGGCGGACACGGGCAGCCATGTGTTACAGTCTCGTCTCGGAGATCCCCCTTTGGTCAACCATTCGCATTATAAAACCATAAAACGCACCATTTTCGCAGCCACTGTCGTCCTTCATACGCGGGCCATGTGTCCGGCGCTCGTTTTTTTTTTTTTTTTCAGAAAAATTGCCGCCGTTGGAAAGTTACCATCTCTCTTTTTCGAGACACTTCGCACCAACATCGGTTCCTCGTTTGTCTCCATGAGGGTCGGCTTCGGATGAAAAAAAATTGCTCCGCGAATGTTCTCCGCGTATGAATATTACCGGGAGTCGACGATATTTTTTTTTCCCTTTTACTGCGGTGGATCATCCTCCATTTGCGCCGGTGCGGTTTATGCCACGATAAGGAAAGTGAAACAGCCGCTGATGTTTCCAGCGGACGTGTTGACGCAAAACAGGCACGCCTTATATATGCCCGTCTGGTTATTATCTTCGCAGCTGTGCTGAAATATTATGGCTCTCGAGGATCACGGGCGAAATTTTTAATCAGGCTGCGAACGAAAGCTTCTTATCTAAATTGACGAATCTTGTTGATCGCGTTTTTCGCTATTACATTTGCCACATAATAACCTCTTATGAAGTGTTATATACGATTCGAGACCTGTTCACGTCTCGATAAGATTTAAATATCGATTGGACTCTAATGTAATATAAAGATTTAATTAAATCATGGCGTTTACAAACAGCAATTAATTTGTCTCATAATTTATACGAAAAAAACTGTCTTTAAAAAATTGTCATATATGAGTGTAAAGAGATATGGTTGAGAAAAGTAAATCGAGGTGTATATATATATATGTGCTTAAATAAGCGATTACGAATGATATGAGAATTTTCATTGATCGCGCAAAGTCCCCGAACGAAAATATCAGGTTATCTAATCCGGTGACGTGTTTGCGGACTCCATTGTGAGTCGACGGACAAATTCGGCTTTGTCCGGGCTGTGGCTGGCGGCGGGAATCAGATTCCCGGGAGAAAAAAAGGAGGACAGACACCACCGAAAGAGGTTAATCCACCCACGTATCTTGTAGAGGCTGTCCCGGCTAGGTGAGAGATCTGAATAGAATTAATATCTAATTGTTGGTGCGCGTGACGACGAACGTTGTCGCGATCTTTTTCGGCGGTGGGCTCAAAGGGCCACCCAACCGAAGAATGGTAGCCTTAACTAACTATAGACTCCTTGGACGACATAATCTCTATCCTAACATGCGAAGCGAGTGTGTTCCTTGCCGCTAAGTACACATTCAAGCACGCTTCTGCTCCCCTCTCGCCCGTCCGCCACTCACGCTCAGGCTCGCGTGTGCATCGGTAATAGTGGACGTATGTGTGCGAGCGTACGGTGGATGCACAGCGATTTACGGGGTTGCTTGCGTGTATGTGTGCGCAACCAAAGAGGAGGAAACATGCACGAGGGGATACGCGCGCGAGAGAACTCTGATCTTTATGAGTCACCGTCATTCGGATAAAAATACCGGGGCGCTTGTACAAACAGTTACCCTTCGGGTGTCTTTTTGGGCGACGCCGTATCGCCCGGCACAGGTTCACACGGCACTCGACCGACCAGGTGGCCTCACCTGAAAGGCATGAGATTCCAAAAAGGAAAAAGAACCGTCCGATCTCGCTCTCTTTAAACAGTCAGCTGGGGAATTAGCTAATTCGTCGTAACGCGTTACGGTCTAATAATGCATTTCAAAACCAGCCGCCTGCGACCGTCGTTCGTGTCAGTGTAACATTTTGTGGAACTGTAGTATGCACATCTGGAAGAGAGATAAATGGAGAGACAGATTGACCAATAGAGGTGTAATTACAAGGAATGAAATGATTGCACGATGTCGTTAATTGATATCAATTAGCAGCATAGTTACGCCTACATAATAATTATCTTACCTTTTTTTTCATAACGACCAGCCACTGTTGCACTTTGACTACGCGCTCGCAGATTGACCAATCTGTCGTAATACGAGAGCGCGTTACGGTCTAGCAATGCATTTCGAAACCGTCACGATTGTCGACGTGTTTATTACCGTAACGTTTTATAGGATTACGGTTCTCGCGCGTAGAGTACCGCAGAGGCTAAATTAAAGAATAAATCTAGTTGTACGGATGGATTATAGAATCCTTAGTTGATATTTATCGTCAGCATTACAGTACCTTTTATCCGCTAATTTTATTTGAACGGTAATTATTTTTCGAATAAACACGCGGTCACGCACTTTGCCTATGCGTTTACGGATTAACTGATTTTTCGCCAGAGCGTATGAGTTAAATATAGAGCTTAAGGCGAATTACCTGGCTGTTGATATTTATTTGCGACATAACTTCCGCCGACTAGCTAATCTCATCTGATAGGCGTAAAACGGTTTCGAAGGAAACGTCAAGACGGCGTTGTCCCCGCTAATGATTTACGAAACATTAACTAATTGCGGCGACGCGCGAGATCGTGTCTGCTTATCGTCATAATTATTGTCGACGGTAAATTAGACGTGCGCAGATGCGCGGAGCGGATTAAAGTGTAATCACGCCGATATATATTTGGAACATAATTCTATGCTAAAGCGATTTTTACCACTCGGTTGTTGCGTAATCGCGCGTTTTGTCGTCACCGCGGCGGTTTCAGAGCGCAAGGAGAAACGGCGGATCTCAAATCTCCCGCAGCGAATTCTTCCGAGACGCGCGCGTGTTTCGACGCGGCTTCCTGCGATAGTCGACGTGCTGCGGGTCATTTGTCAAGGTGCGCGAGGATCAAATGGATGCATCAAGCGACGCTGCAGTCGAAAGATCATAAACTCAGCCGCGTACCGTTAGGAGTCTCTTATATCCGTGAAGCGCGTGTATAATAAATAATAACTGTTGGAGGACACACATTCTTCGATTCTATAGGATCTACCGGCAGGATCTCTATCGAATGGACGCGAGGATCGAGGGATCCGAGCGAGAGCAGGTAGATATGTCATAAATACACGACGACAATGCCCGTCGTTTGACGGCGATACTAATGATCGGCCTGGAGAGCGATAAACCGATACAAAGGCGACGGAAAATCGGTGAAATTGAGCAGAACGGATATACCGCCGTGGGCCTTTGAAACGCCAGTTTCCGGTCGGCTAGCCATGCTTGCTCGACTCTCGACTTTAATGATGGGAAATGACGGTTTATGAGCCGACGACGAGGAAGTTTGATTTATCTCGCGTGTGCGCTCGTTGATTCGCGCAGTCTCTCTCAGAATACAGAGATTTACTCCGATGTTTGTACTTCCGTTGAAAAGGTGTTGCATCTCGTGCTCGCTGATTCGAATCGACTCGATGCCTGACGACATTTTGAATATCAGGGCGTTCTGCGTCGCGCTTTGACAGGAGAACGACGCCTGTCATGAGCCTCGCAGAATAAATAATGTCACCGTTCAGATTCAAATGTTACGAGCGTGTTGTTCAGTAATGCGTTTTCGAATGCGCATACGTTGGTCACTCAACCGGATATATCAAATTATCTGTTCGGCGAATTGTCCATTGATAACATCTGCAATCGATTTCGTGGCGAAGCGTGTATTTATACGTGGAATACGCGGGAAAAAGCGGCTTATCATGTCGGCGATAAATTTGATTTGCGCCACGATTAAGGGTAATTATTATTTTATTGCGTTGAAAAGGGACGTAAAGGCCGCGATTTCGGCTGCGAAGAGCGTCGGCGATTTCGTGATGCAGGCTAATAAAGTTGCACTGGCTAATTTCTCTAGAACCCTACGGCAGGAGCCGGCTTGATCCAAGGGGGATCGCCGTCGGCCCACGAAACCACCTACGGCGAAGGAAATACGCTTTTAGGCCCACGAGGGCGTTTAGATTCCAATCTAATAAATACTTCCTTGCAGACCTTTCGGGGGTGAAAACTCCACGAGTTAACGTTTCCGGGGTGAGACAGCTTTGTTCTTTTCGTACGCGCTCGTTCATTCACCTGCCCGGCTTATCTAACATTAGAAAGAATATTGTAATTAATTTTGAAACCATATATTATTTATATAATTATAATTATGTATGTATGTGTGTCGTATTATGATGTGTGTTGTTATAAGAAATTGTGTGCATATAATTATGTGTATATATAAATAATAAACAAATAATTATTTCTTAATAATAATTATTTTGATTAAATTTAATTAAATTTTAGGATATTGCAATTTACTCTACACGCTACAAATTTTGCTTCTAGTTTTATTGATATTTGATATGATTATTTAATATATCAATGTTACTTGTTACTTGTTGAATCGATATCGATTCGAATATTTCGCTCTAGTTAGTTAAACATTTTGACGCTACGCGCGCCCCCTTCGCGGCGCCTATGACACTCCCATTACGTCTGATCGGAATTTGGAGCAAAGTGGACGGTTCGTAATTAATCACGTATTTTATCCGCTAAAGCGCATTTGTACTGTGTAAATTCTTGTCGGGAGTACCGATTTAAGTAACACGCAATTGCCGGAACGTATTATTTATACTGGGGATATTCACATTTAACGGTACTTTGTCGATTGTCTGGCGGCGGGACTGTGACTTGAAACAGGTTATAATTCCAGTGAGTACTTGTAGATTTTGATGTCGTAGATATGCGAAATTGATTCCTACGTTCGCTGAAAAGAATTGAAACACGATAAATTCCGGATTCTCCGGAAAATTTGTACTGATTTTTCTCATTAGAAAACGGCACCGGGTTTTTCGAATAACTGAATATTTCTCAGAACGTAACATGTTCTCAGAATATAATATTTTCTTAGAATATAATGTTCTCAGAACATAACATGTCGAAAATATGTCAACAACATATCGAAAATTTAGCTCGACGGAATTACGGTGGGTAAAATGTAGTTGTGTTGTGTACATGTTCGTACGTGACGACCTCCCCGTGACCGCCAAGACAATCATCTTCGTTTCGCTCGCTCCGAATGTGTGTTATTGTCGAGTCGACCGCTGAACGTGTAACATTTCACGCTACAATTAGGCGCAACACGGGTCGCGGTACAAAGCGTTTTATTTCGTGTTCGCGTTTTATATACCGCAGCGTGCCAAATTCGCGACGTAAATCTGTGATTTTCGTGTAAATGAAGCACACTGACTTTCGCTCGGGCGCGTGTAACTTAGTGCGAATTTCCGTCACACTTTGAAGCAGCTGATATGAGCAGTTTAAGCTGGAATCTACAGTATATGTGGAGCAAATTGAAATATTGTACTTGGTGAGTACAATTACTTATTTCTTGTTCAAATTGGCACATAATTGTGATAGCACATACGTATATAATTACAATTTATGTATTAAATGTTTATTAAGATGTTTAAAATATTTATTGAATATTTCTTGCAGTTTTATATAATTATTTATGCAATTTGTAATATATAGTATAGTATATATATTAAAATAAAAATAATATAATAATATATAATAATCAACACACACACACACACACACACACAATTTTTAAAGCAGAATGAAAGTAATTTGATAACATGTAATAATCTACTTATACATAAAATATTTACTATAATTTATATTATATTTAAATATATTTTTATATACTAATTAAAATACATATTATCTTTTCCAGGTATAGTTGGAATAGATACATTTTTTCCTGATGAATGCTGAAGATGATGTAGCTTTTCGATACAACAACCGGTGAGTAAATTTATTCATTACACTTGCAAAAAAAATCTTGCAAATTGAAAGTTAGAGTTATTGAAACTGATAAATTTGGATAGGATCTTGGAAGTAGTTTGTTTGAAAGATAGAAATCTGTAATATTTTATAAAGATAGAAATTTGTAATATCTTATTGTCTTTGTGAGATATAAATCTTATGTACTTGATTCACTATTGTGTTGCGTTAATGTGGAAGTAGATATACCGCGAAAACTGGTTGCGAGTAAAACAGCACATAATTGCGCTTTTACATAGAAAGGATGTTGTGCGAAAGCGCGGAAGAAGTCAGTTTGCGATGTACAACATGATAATCGTGCGTTGGATGTTTTGATTGCGCTTAGAGAGTTATTACGCGTACGCAGGTGTACTTGTTTCATAAGGATGAATGTCTAAAGATATGACATGACAGCTCACCATTACGAAGCGATATATAAGAAAGTATAAACGAGTTCATTATTAATCTAACAGTATTTCATTTAAAATAATAGCACATACTGATTGAAATATCTATATGTTTGATAAAAGAATTATTATTTTTTCATTTTTTTTGGCGGAATAATATTGTTCCTTTTTATTTTTTGATATTAGTGTAAAATCTATTATTTTATAGATCTTATCTATTATTTTATAGATTTTTAAATCAATTTTTTCTTTTTTTATTCTTTATTTAATTGAAAAAATCTCATACACATATTTCATGATTCGAATTGTGAATAACGCGGCATTTATTAACAGCTGACCACTGTCATGCATCCAACTGCGATTTCTCCGCGTTCGTTTCGCCGCATTAATTACATGGAAGCCGTTTTGCGTCACTGATACTAACGATTCCTTCCCTTTGTGCCCGCTCGGCGGCCGATTGATGTCAACCCGAAAACGCATTGAACGCCCGCGTTCAGTCACCCTCGCTTCTCGCTCGCACGAAAAATCGCTCCAGCAGCCGAGTCCGGAAATTGCGTTTTGTAATGCTTCTGGTTACAGCGCCCCTCGCGTATCCCCTCGTCCATCGATCTCGAAAGTGAAAAATATAAAAAGCGGTGTGGGGCACGACACCGGGCGGTCGGTCCTTTGTACATGTTGTCGCGGCCGGTGAAACAATACGCACTTTCGGTATAAATATGTTCCGCGCATCACAATAACCGTTTCATCGCGGAACGAGTAACTTTCGTCCGTGAATCCGTGCTGGGTAGCATGAGCGAGCAAGAACGCGTATAGGGTCAAAAGATGACCGTCCCTTCGACCGTCCGTCCATCGGCGCCCCTTCGTCGCTCCGCTATAAAGTAGTCACGTGTCTGCGAACCCCCCCGCGCCTATATGAGGGTATTCCCCCCCGTCGCCACGCCGTGAATAGGCTCTATGGTGTTTCGGAACAGAGATGCTCTCACGATGGGGTCCTGCTGACTGCCCCGATGGCGTGACGTGACGGTGTGACCGGCAACCACCGCTCTCTCATTAACGAGCAATGCTGATTCCGCAGCACGCCTACCTGCCTGCCGCGAGCTGCGTCATACCTTCCCTTAATTTATTAAAATCACGTGGGAGAACGTTTGCGCGCGAGCTCGTTCTTCCGACGAGAGAACTAACTCTCTTATCATCCCCAGAGCTATTTCCGGAGATTGTATCTCGTTAACCCCTCCGTTCGTGCGTTTCTACGATCGCCCACCCTTGTCAGCGATTACGTGCCGAATGTGAGTTTTCATTATGTTCTCAGCAATCTTACATGTCGTATTTAAAACTCAATATAACATTTTGCTTCCAAAATTTATTAAAACTTAATTTAATGTTTGATATTAAATTTAAATTTTTGATCATTTTTATTGTAGTTTAACTTAAGAAGGAATATAACAAAAAAGTTTTTTTTATTTTATTTTTATTAAATTCTTCAAATAAATTAATTTCGTTTCGAAATCAACTTTTCCAAACAAAAAATATATATATATATATATATAGCGAGTGAATATACGACCACAAAACATATCCGTATAGCGTATAACTTTGATATAACGGGCGACGGTAGTCGACCGCGCGTTAATTCCCGTTCATTTTTCATTTTCCTGCGGGTCGCGCGGCGTTAACGTGCGAGAGGGTTCGCTCGATGAATGGATTCATTCCGGCGTTAATGAGAGGAGAACAAGCGGCGTCTATTCAGAATCGCGGTGCCATAATATAGCCAGGTAGCCAGACGGGGTCTCCCCGTTTTGTACCTTCGAGGTTGATACTATCGACGAGGAGGGACACGAAAAGTCTTTTCGCCGGAGGAGACCGAAAATGACGCCTTTTTAACGCACTCTACGGGATGCACTTGGTTGCATTCAGCCAACACGCACACGCATTCTTGAGCTTGTGCAAACGTCATAGAGGGTAAGCACCGTGACGTGTACAGGAGCGGGATTTTTCTACGGCTGCTTCAGTGGCTCAAAAAAGGGAGTTATGCCCGATAAGCATCGCGGTACCTGGGGGCTGCTATGCTCGTTTATCACGTTTTTATCGTCGGGGCGTGATTACCTGGGCGCACTGGAGACGTTAATTTACATTTCCTGGCTTCGTACGACAGTCGTGCTGAGTCGCGATTAGTATGACATCACGGAACGAATATCACGGCGCAATAAACCGAATCAGAAGAGACGGAGACTAGTTTTCGCATGCCTACTTTTACTATTTTACAATTCTGACAAAAAATAATCACGAGTTTGACTCCCATTTCTTGAAGCACCACATTAAACTTTTTTATGTGTTTATTTTGCATGTTGCAGATTATTCTGATATTAATGATTTATTAATGTTTCATTGATATATTAACACTTAAAATTTTAAGACCGGCGATTATTCTTGCTTGTCGTATCACAAATAAACTACCGTACAAACTTTAATGAGGATTAAATATTATAGTTTATAGACGCTACAGTGGTGAATTAGATTCTCCTCAGATTTTAATGTCGAACAAGCTTAAATTAATTTATTGCTTCATTATTTCTCTCTGAGCATTTTCCTATTAGCGCACTGTGACTTCATTATAAATGCATTAACATAGAAATTGCGCATAAAATCCGACATAAAATTATAAAATTGTGTTTCTATCGTTGCACATTTATTTGCAGTTAAATTATAATTATAAAAGCTATAGTTTTAAAAGTTCTTAGCAACAATTTGAAATTATTTTTTTTATTTCCATATGCAAAAATTACGAGATCTATTAGATGATTAATTTTAATATTACTAAAATTTTGCTTTGAGATTTAGACATAAAGATCATGAGTCAGACGAAGCGAGTCATCGCTTCCCGCGTGCAAGGCGCAACTAACCAATTGCATTATCGTCGAAGCGCCAGTTTAAGGAAATCGTCAACGATTTCTCTCGGCTCTGGACGCACCGATAAATACACAGCGCGTCTCTCGCGGGGTCGATTTCGTTCCGAACGACTGCTTGAAAAATGCTCGAAGCGGGTCCCTCTTGTTCTAGGCCTTTCTGCCGACGTGAAAAATTGACGCACGAAAATTCTGACGCGACGCGATTTGTCAAATTCCCTTCTCCAAGTCCCGGCCCGGTGGACAACGCGCGTATCCTCTCTCTGCTTCTTTTCCCTTCAATCTTTTTCTTTTCTCTCGATATCAATATCATCAACATACGCGCAAAGACGCGAACGGAGAGAAAGGAACGGTTATACGGCGGGGTTTTGGGTTTCAAAATGATTGGGGTGAAATTGGGGTAAGCCGATACCGTTTGGCTACCCTCGACGACGCGGCTCTCCTCAAGGGTGATGCGCGTTGGTATATACTGGTCAATTTGAGCCCCACATGTCACTCGCGGAAGAAAGGAATCTCGAAAATCGTGCCTGGAATCTCCCGTGTGTTTATAATGATCTCGAGTGAAGAGAGATGTCCTTTTCAGTTCTTTTCAGTAACGTAGTTTATTTATTACACACATAACGCGATATTTCCAATATTTTCATGACGCCTTATAGAATCTTTTCTTAAGCTTGAATACGTAACGTAGATTATTAATGCGGTATACTGTAAAATGAGAAACTGAGAAAAACGATGGCTATACTATTTATATCTCCCTTTAAAAATATCTAATACCATTAAAGTTTAATGATTCACTCTTTTTCGTGGCCGCCACGCACGAGTCCGAACCCTGATTTCGCTACATCCGGTTTCAAGTTTCACCTGGGAACGCATCGATCCTCCCTTTCGGACTCCCTTTTTTTCTCTCTGCAGCTGGATTCTCCGTCTCCAGAAAATGAAGATGGACAGCGTCCACGTGTCGGACGTCGGTCATTCATTCCATTCGTCTCGCGGCCATCATTTCCATCGTGCGTGCCCCCATGTGTGTATATTCGTGTCGAAAACCCCTTTGCTGACCGGCTCCGCAAATTGACGAGCGTCAATTAGTCGTGGCCGATCCTCGTGGTCGCGCTAAGACACGTCGGCAGGACTCGTCTCACGGTACTTAGGATTGTTCCGGGAGTGGCTTATCGCAGACCGATTGTTGTCGGCCGGTCTCTCGTGATTGCCAAACAACGGCTCGGTCGGCCGCGTATTGTCGATCGCACGGAGCATTAGCTCTTCCTGTATTATGGGAACTGACCACTGGTCAGTTCGGCTTTGGTCGTGATCCGCTGGTGACAACCGTGTTAAACACGAACGTCACTCGTCGCCATCTTCGCATCCACTTTTGTCCACGACGACCGCGCTTTTCACTCCGCTTTCCGGGAAGACACGTGAAAAGGGTAGAACATTATCGATCGTTGGCTTTTACGCTTGTCGGCTGCGATCAAGATGTTAACGAGGACGTCTGACCATTTGCACGATTGGACGCGGTTCCGCTTCTACTCTGTTTACAGTACTTCGGGGCACACTCGGGGCAAACAGTGACGAATATCGCGATAGGCCGTCAAGTCCGGCCGGCGGATTGTGTGTGCGATTTTTGTCAACGCTCATCGCGCGTTCTATTTGCAAAATTCCCGGTCGGAAGAGGCGAGCCGATTGTCCGTCGTAGACCAGTCATTCCGGGTAGCGCGACATAATAACGGATGTCTGGATAATGGAAACCGGGGTCTTTTGACTCTCGCAGGCAAATGCCCCTTGGCCCGATGCAGGATGAAGGCGAAACTCAATTCCCCGATATCTGAATACCAGCCAATTACGCGTGATGTATGAAGGGTGCGTGTCATATGTATATTTTTGCCATTTTCTCGGCGCACGAATTTGAATGTCATCTCCGTCTCCCGTTCATTCTTCTCAATTTATTCCGGCGCGACACCGCGAGCGTCCCGAGTGTCGCGGCATGATTTGCATTTTCGAAAAAAAAGGACGTTGCGCTCCGTAAGCGGGCGCGCGCGCGCTTTTGCAAGTCAGATGGCCGATATCACACGTGTGGCGTCGTGATAAATCGTTCTTCCTTCATCTTTTCACTCGTTTGCACGTCATGATCGAGTAACGGTTTTGAAAATTGATATCATTGGGGATGAATGTAACGTTCCTTCCATCCATTCGCGCGAACGTATTCGCACTTTGTCAGTTGCATTTTGTATTGTGTATAATTCCGATACGAGTCCATTATACTTTTATCGATAATCTCATATTGTAAAATAAACTTAAACGACAGTACTAAAAGTAATTTTCTACCGTAATAATGATTCTACAGTATACAAGAGCAATTTATAGATTTAATTACAAATTCGTAGGATTTCTATCACTTGTTGATTACATTTTTAAATATTTGATGATTTATATCAATTCCTTTATAAAGATTAAAACGAATAATTAAAGCGGAATATATTAAATTGGACAGCGCAATGGTTTATTTTGGAATAAAACGCGAAACATACAATCACTCACATGTGCGAAAGGAAAAATCGCGCGGCGCGGCTTTAATTATCCATTTCAGTGAGATATTAATACGGAAAAAGGATATTAATGATGCATGCTGATGGACAAAGTCAGAAATACGCAGTATACGCGAACGTTGTCGAGCTTGTATTTGCACAGGAAAATTAAAGCTCTGTTTACGGACCGCGTATGTCCTCCGCTGAAAAGATTGAACGGGCTCGTAGCCGTGGGCATGGTTACGTTGCGCTCCGCTGCGATATTCATAGAGACTATCGTACGCGCGCGGAGTCGTACGGTCCGCAAACGTCTATAACATATTCCGTGTGATCAATTCCCTTTTGATCTGCTTTGGTCACCGGCCGGTAATTGCACTAAAACGCGCATCAGCCGTCGCGTTTTAGTTCGTCATTTTCCCTCCGGTCACTTCATATTTTTCTTGTGACTTATTATTCGTCAAATAATCAACGAATGTAAATAATTCCCGATTCTTTTGTTTCCTCTGTTCTGTACAATACAATATGGATTTGTGTCGAGTCATCTTTTTCTTTTGTACTCGATTAATCAGTTGTGAAGCGAAAGGTAAAAGTTTGAGGATTGCGGCGTATAAATCACACGATGTTAAGTATAACAAATCGTCAAAAGCAGACTTCATCGAGATGGGATATTTTCCAAGAGAAACCAGATCCCCTCGGGACTTCATCTTTGTGTCGTCTGAGATTTTTATAGGTATATAATGTTTCCAAGGTGGTTCATGACGTTCCATTGAAAGCGGTTCCTTTGATCTCTTTCGAAGTAGACTTTATTGAATAGCAAAGCGCGATTGGTAAATTTCAATCACATTTTATTTTGTTGAGATTAAGGAAAATTTGCAATTACACGGATTAGGGAGACGACGTCTCATGCAGGGACATATTGAATCGAATTAAATTACAAGAGAAATATTAGCATATATGAGATGCTCCTTTGAAACTACAAAGCTTGAATATTAAAATTTCCAATAAAATTTCTTCCGTGTTTCTCTCTATTCGTACGTTATTTTAATATCTCTTTATTTAGCGTCGAGCGCACAGTAGGCCTAAAAAGATTGAGAGAACAGTACACACGACTGTTATTATGGTCACCGTTGTATTGTCACGACCAACCGATACCTTCGTGTTAAAGGGTTGTAAGAAACCCGCTGCTAACGTTTTCTTGTCTCCCTTTTTATCTTAGCCGACAACAGAAACATTTTTCTGCGGTTCTTTGTCATGTCAGATGTGCGCTTTTTCACTAGACCGTGTAACTGATACAAGCGCGAGGCTTTATATCTCTCAAGGGTTGTAAATTATTTTTTTAAACCTTCCACAGCGGCACCGCGACGCGTTTGACGGAATGACGCGAAGCACGCATAACAGTCCGGGAAGTTGTAGCGATAGAGCGCGCCGTCGAGACACGATTATACTAATGTGTTGATAACACGACGTGAATAAATTCCGCGTCGCAGACAAGAGTTAATCAAGCTGGGAAAAAAACGATATTTGCATTCTTGCGAAATTATTAATTTGTCATGCTCTTTTTATTTCCATACATTATGCAAAATATTCCTAACACTATCAATGCGCATTATTTATGTCTCAGATAGTCAAATGTTAACAAATTAACAGTAAAATGATCAAATTTGTTACTAACAATTTACTTACTGCGATATTATTAATGTATTAATTAACGACGAATTTGATGTATCATACCGCGCATTGTACGCATCCTTAAGTTTTTACGTTAACGAGAGATCATGTGAAAAATGATACTCTATCTCGGAAGTGAGAATGTCAGCATTATAGAGAATTAATAGATCTCGCGAACAGACGGGCGACATTCAGAAGACGTCCCTAGCACGGTCGTCGCCCCTTATCTTCTTTCAACGTCGCACAACGTCGACAAGAATGTACTTGCGATTTACATGCGAATTGTACCACCCTTTCCGGTGGACGGTGGTAGGCAGCGATGAGGGGTGGTAAGTGACACGACGGTCCGGACATTGCCATTACGACTAGCCAAGCCAGCCCTTACTATTTACCCCCGTAATTTAAGCCGCCCCATAAAGATTCAGATAGCGCTGGAAAAGGCGTACCCTATATAACGCGATGTTTTGTAGTAAGGCTTAGCATTCGTGGTTGGACGCTAACTGCCGTACGACAGGTTAGACGAAAAAAAAAAACTTTATCCTTTCCTCTTCTATCCCGTTTCAACGTCCGCGACGACGAGGGTGATGTTTCGTCACAGGATTTTCTTCCGCCGGTGAATTTAACCTACCCGTCGTTCCTCTCCACAGAATGTGTCGCAAAAAGTTTTAACTAAACGAAAATCGCCACATGCATAATGGATGTTGCAGTGCGCGCATGTTTTTCCCTTTCGGAGCATTAAATATAGATGATTAATTTGCGAAAACGGAGTGTAAAATCGGGTAATAAAATTAACGGTGCAGGGAAGCGACTTGTTTGTTTCCTTTTATTTCAACAAGACGTGCACAGAGGACATCGTACGCATTGCGACTATCTATTCCTAAAATGGAGGAAATAAACGATCATGATCATGCTTTTCACTGAATGCGATGACCGATCTTGCCGAAGAATAGTTCCCCTTTGCACGGTCCGACCGCATTGACCACGTACGCACGCACAAGCGGTTTATTTATAGCTTACATCAAACGGACGAAATTACCAAAGCCGAAACAGGATGTACGCGCGATTCACCCTTTACCGATTCTCCCTCTCTCTCTCTCGTTTACTTCTCGCTTTCCGCGATTAATTACCGGAGCGTGGAGAGCTTTCTGGGTGCGTGCAAGCGCGCGCGACAGGTTGTCGACGTGCGAGAACGTTGTAAAGGGCCCCAGCCGTCGCTACTCCCGGGGGCGGTCATGTCTGACATTCTGCTGATGTCGGAATTTCCGCGACAGCATTTTTAATCACACGAGCATTTTAGCGTCGCGATGCCCGGACGCTTTAATATAGGAGCAATGTGGTTATGCATAGTGATGAGAGAGCGGGTCGGGCCGCGCCGAATGGCAGTAAGCGTGAAATGCTTCGGCTAAAAACTCCATCTGTAGGCAAATTGTTTAATTACTTACGATATTGCGGAGACCGCGGTGGCGGCTCTGATATTCGGTGCGAACAGGGGGTGATTTTAACAAAGATGCGAGAGATAGAGAGGAAGAGAAAGGGTGGTAATGGTAATGGCGAGAGAGAATATAGAGAGACCTTTATTCACGTAGAACAAGCGATTTTAATCTATGCGGCCAGCGAGTTGGGCTCCGTTAATTTTCCAGAACTGCCAGCCTCGTTAAAGAAATTTAATTGCGCCAAGTGCGATTGATTAAACCGTCGAATCGCTTCGATGGAGATTGAAAGAAGCCGGCCGCGGTATAGCAGTCGCCGTTCGGTTCCTTCCAACTTTCCGAAGATTGCGTCGTTTTCTCGTTAGACGGGGAATGAACTTAATCGCAGCGCCCGGAAAATGGATTAACTCTATTATTTGCCAAGCTTGGAAGCTTTCAACTTTTTCAAAGCATTTTTCGAGGTACTTCAGTTTATCGCGTATATATTATCGGCTTTCGTAAATGTAAATTGATACGCGCTACGTTAACAGAAAACACAGCCACTTCATCAGTTTTCTTTTTTTTTTTTTATTGTGTTTAACGAGCTCTTACGTTACACGCAAAATGCTTCTGATGCGTGAAAAGGGGGAAACTGTTGGAACGCGAGTGGACCGCATTTCACGTGCACCCTCCTTTAATGGAAAGCATCGAATTTTTCCCTGTAAACACTGAGCATCCATCGCGAAACTCCATGCATCCCTGAGAGACTATCAATATGCCAGGTTGATTGCTCTCTATTCGCGTATCACTCGCCGGTCGATTCTGTATAAACGCGCCACGTCATATTTTGCATGCAACCGTTCGCAAAATTGAATAAAATCCATTAAGCTCCCCTGAAAGCGGAAATATTTTGCAGTAACAAATGACGTTTACGTGAAATTATTTTGGCATAACGATATAAATATAAAATATAATATTGAAACTTAAAATCTCATTTTTGTGTGTAAATTTTACAATTCTCTCTCTCTTGCTTCAAGGTTTAGGATTTTGAAATAGATAACCTTCTATTAAATTTCTACACCGTAGAAGGCGAGTGTATGCCTTTATAATTCAAGATGCGAGCGTATGCCTTTATAAGATTTGTATAATCAATTATGTGAATAACCCATCGCCATATCCCAGACAGAACGCAATATCAACAAAGACCGAGACAAGGCACATCACTCGCTGAGGATAACCACAGACACGACGTAGTCTTTTGTCGGAAGCGACGCGACGGAAGCTGCTAACAATAGACTCCGTGGAGTCTCCATGGCCCGTCGATTATGATTATGAATAGCCGCCGTGGCCTCCCCCACGTCGTAATTGTTAATTAGCCCCGGCATTTCCAAACTCCGCGGGAATCCATTCAGTTCAATGTTCTCGGGGGTTCGTGGTAGTTTCTGATTCGACGATGTACGAGCGAGAGCTAGCTAGCTAGCTGGCTCTCGAAGTTACCTCGTGATTTAACATGAGAGCCACCCTTGTTTGCGCAAGTATTCAGCCTCCGTCTCTCTCGTTGCGGAAGTTCGATTATCCTTCGCCGAGTAGAATGCGCCATATCTGCATTTGAACAAATGTTTTCATAGGAGCGAATTGAACAAACATGTACCTACGAATGATCGCGGAGTTTAATAAATGCTTACCTTAATTTATATACATAATCTATTTTTAGTGAAATATATATTTACGAGCATTATTGTAGTAATAGAGCGTAGATTTTGTTTCTATAAATCGGTAGAGTTTACAAGCTTGTCGTAATTTTTTTTCTTCCCAACAACTGGATGCTCATTACGCAAGTTAGAAGGGTGCAATGCGATTGACGAAACGTAATTATTTTTAATCACTTGCTGAGTGGAAGTTCGTTGAAAGGGGTGAAAACCGATGGTGGTTAGCTGGAAATCATTTCTTACACTTTCATTTAATGTCACGATACTTCTTTAATCTTCCTGGGGAATCGCAACAGGAAAAGTATATAATACATGAGTAAATTATAAATATATAGTAAATTAATTATAATTTTTACTTAACAATTTATTCTGTTATTTAAATGAATAGATATATATTTTTTATTTATTTATACACGCCTCAAGTAATTACTAATCCATTGAATATGCGCTAGCATTACACTAGCATTATATGTACGTTTATTAAGTATACGTTTTATTAAGTACATATGAAATTGATATGTCATCTGACAAGCACACATAACATCGCATATAATTTCCATTTAATTAATTTACAATCCAAGGAAAAAAATTTTCTTTACCATTCACAAGCTTTTAAAATCTACCGACTTCTTTCCACTTATCATTATTATTAAGTTATACTGTAGTTTTGTTTTGGACGTTGTTGTAATTGTAAACATTTTTTGTATTTTACAGGTGAACTGTTATGTTACCTCGGTGTTAGTGATTCATTATTCCGTCGTAATGCAATAAAATGTATCTCGCAAATATCGGTAGTGCGGGAGTGCCGTAATAGTTTCGCGCGATTTTAGTGACCGAGTAGGCTCGCGAGCAATGCGAGCGTGATTGTTAATCGCGTGTGAGTGCCACATCTACTGAGAGGAGGAGGAGGCCTAGGAGGCATCAGGTGATGTCGGAGAAACATTGCGGTAAGTAATTAATCGCAACAAATGCGAACTTTCTTAGCGGTGGTGGAAGGGCTGGCTTAATATGGATGCAAAGCTATCTTTTGTAAGCTATGAGTTTTGCTATTTATTACAGCTATTTATTACAAAACTATTTATTACAATAATTTAAAAATTTTTATTTGAGATAGTAAACAATGTATATAAATTTAAGTCTTATTATCTTATTTAATTTAGAAATGTATATGAGAAATAATATGATGTAGGAACATTTTTAACAGATTTTCGCAAAACGATAGTTTTAATAATGAATTTCAAGTTTTAAAATTTTTTCATTTAGTTTTATTTTAGCTTTAATAAATGATAGCTCTGCATTAATATGCAGAATACGCTTTTCTAATCAAAATATAGTGCGCATTACGATTCAGCCAGAAATAGAAATAATCTACTTCGAATTCGACATGCGTGACATTGATTATCGCGTGTAATCGACTTATTTCTCGCACGTGCCTTTAATTCAAGCTTATTAAGCTTGTTATGTAAAGTGTTTCAGATTGTACGTGCTGTAATAAATGCAAAAAAATAATAGAATATTAAATAGAAAACACTAAGATAAATAAAATTTGATTACATATTGCTTGATGTTATAAGAGCATTAGTAAACATGATTTGGAAAATTCTGTATTAACACTCGAAACTTGGGCATTGATGTGCATTTAGTATACACAGTTTTAGTCAGCAATTTATCCCTTGGACATTTCTATCTATTCAGCTGAATGTATTTGATTATACTATTCCTCTTACAAAAGGATCGTTGTTGCTATTTCTGGCTGAACCATAATGTGGTATTGTATTTTGATTAGAGTCTATTGGTAAAACCACGCACGATGAGCATGTCCGGCTTATTTCGGTAGTCGATCATCTCGATAAATTACGACACGTGCGGACGTAATACTGCGCGCGCGTAATCTTACCGTCGTTTGTTATTCCATGGGGCAGTTTCGATTTCTTCCCGTAATCGTGTCCAAACAATACTGTTTGCGTAGGAGTCGACGAGTGCCGCGTGCGTCCGACAGCCGTAATAGACGGACGCGTACATATGTGTAACTGCCGTGCGTGTTTACATTAATTTCACGTAAGTGCGGGACAGTGCTCGGCTCAACCGCAGTGTCTAATGCGACACGAAAGCGCATAATTTGCATTGCATCACAAGTCGTAATACATCCGTAATTATTTATTTCTGTATTACGCGCGTTGGTCGTGTTTGACTGACGGTTACTAGTTTATGGTACGTGCAGCGCGTGGCGCACAACGGAGAGAGATAGCGGATTGTAATTGGCAACGTTACAACGCACGGAATAATCGAACTGTACAAATGTCACATCGATAAATTAACGACGTCGTCTTCATCTGATGACAGTGCACGCCTGGAAAATAAATTTCTCCGATAAAATACAATACTGCGACAGCTGCTGTGAAAAATGTTTGCCATAGCGCTGACTTTTGAAATTGAAATTCTCTGAATTAAACGAGATAATTTATCATTTTCTCCACTTATAAATTGCAAATTAGTTAAAAATGTAAAGCAAAAATTCGATAATAGCTTACAATTTAGTATTGAAATAAAAATACATGGAGAGTCTTGTGCATCTTAAAGGTTAATAGACTTGAAATTATTTCAAGCTATTGACAAATGAAATAAACATGTCGTAAATGCATTATTCCACCGCGGAAACACCTTATTAGTCTTTCCTGAAAGATTCAATCGAATGGAATGGTGTAAGAAGTCTCGATCCCATTTCGAGAGTTGATAAAGTCGAGCGCCCAAGAGGGATGAGGAGAGGGGGGGGGGGGCAGGATATACGGTAACGCGGTAATATACGTTCGCGAAAGTGACAAACAAGGCTCGTAACGGGTTTTACGCGCGAGGCAATTATCAGAGTTGTCAGGCAGTCGGTTTAACGCCTCCATTTATGTGCGTATAAACGCGAACGGGAGTCGAACCCGCGAGCCAATGAAATGTAAAGCCCACGATGCATTAATCCCCAAGTCGAGGCCATACCGCAACGTTCGTGCATTACAAAATGCCATTTTACACCGCTGAACCAAAATTTCCTCCACCCATTGGCTTGTTTAATCCGAATCATATCGTTTAACGCAAACCGCGTTACTGTCAAACGTATCCATCGCCGTCCAGCGATTTAAACGGCGCGATGTATATACACGTGTTTCGTCTACTCGCGACTCGTTGTACTTTCACTGACCGATATAAATTTCGGATGGACAGAATATTCGCGATAATATATTTCCACCCCGTCCGCAACGTTGTAACGGTCGACGGTTATTCCAGGCTAAATCATGTTATGTTATAATTTTCCCTCTGCACTTCACATTTTGTAGTCGTATGTGCGTGAAATATTAATCGTGTACGTCGTCCGTCGAGTTTTCATTAGCCGTGGTAACTTTTCGATTGCTGAATAATTGCGATATTGCATTATCGGGCGAGTTATGTAATGCAGAGTGCAGTCGTTATTTTGCAATAACATATTTAATTTTGCGTGACTCGATAACTTTCTTGTATAATATATTCTACTTTTGTAGAAGTGCGTTTTGTGAGCGGCATTATTTTCCACATGTTGTAAAATGTATGCATTACTGTAATTAATTTCCCGTTATTGCCTCGGTGAGAAATAGTTTGTGAGGCGTGGTACGACTTCCGATCGGAGATGAGAGCCGATGAGTCAAACGATATTTCAATGCCGCCCAGCACGCTATCCGACCATTAGATCTATCGATGATCGATGTAAAGAAGCGACGCTTTTGAGAAAACTCGCGAAGCGGGGGGTGAGAGAGACTCGATCGGCGAGGAGTCCAAGTCCGACTTAATGTAATACCATGCGCGATCTAACGCACGGCCTAAAGAATATCTAATTATCTAACACGTGACTTGACACGTGTGGGAAGCTCCCGCCGCTATTTTCTGATTCATTTGCCGGCCACGTCTCGCAGAGAGAACGCCGTGCTTTTGCCCCCCTCGGTGTGATATTTTGTAAAGTTTACCCGGGCGGCGCAGTGTGAAACGCATGCTATTATTAAGGCCTCCGCTTTTTCAGAGCGCATATACCGCACGCGTCTACCTGCGTGTCTCCGCACGCGCACGCTTGCGTTGTAAACGGCAGTTAGTCATTCTTTCCGATAATTACGGTGAAACAAAGGATGTACGACATATTTGAAATTTCAGATAATGAAATGCGATGCTAGCTTCCTCTGGGAAAAGTATGAGAATGTTTTATACACGACGGTTTATAGTGCTTTTATGATTTTACGTATATAGATTTTTCTGTCTATAATTGTGCTTAATGTTGTGAGAATATCTACTTTGAATCTGATTGAAGTTAGAAATAAATAGACATTTTATATACCTTTTTATCGATTTTAGTTATCGTGTTTATAAACGCGACGCTGGAAAAAAAAATCGTAAAAAATGTTTTGTTCCTTCGATAATCGAGTTGCCATAAGTGTATGGAAACAGTAAAACAAAATTGCTACTTGCACATCGCGCTGAATACATGACGAAGAATAATACTTGAACGGGTTCTTGCACCGCGCTCGATATTATGCTTCGACAGAGTTAGGATCGTCTCCGCACAAACAAGGCAAGGACGACTCGGCTAGCCGCTTCTATGCATTTTCCATGAATATTCAATCATGTAAATGCATACGCGAGACAGAGTCAGTCCATTATCCCGTCGTACTTACATCTTTTTGTAATTTACGATAGCTGCAGCTAATTGACTTTGCGATGCCGCTTGCCATAAATGATTCTTTCCCATCAAGAATCTTGGATAAGATATTTAGGTACTTTACAGTATCAACGTCCCGACACTCTTTGCTTTCGACATGGAGTGTCCGAGTATATTTTTAGTAACAATATTCTTCACCTGTAATACCAAGTAAATCTGAAACGGTGAGATAATATTGTGCAGAAAACACCGTCGCATTATCTTTTGAATAAACATCTTTCTCGAGCGGTATCGATATTCGATAACCGAACAAGTAAATATATATTCTTCAAATTTGATCGTTCTCTAATCATGAAATAACTCAATGGGAGGTTCTCGTGTTATTTTTTCTTGACGTATTTTCGAGAGGTGTTCTCCGAATAGCCACGGACGAATTCTGAAGTGTTTCCCAGGGCTGTCGAATCCTCGTCTCCTCGACAGTCATCAGGTACGAGCTATATGTATACTTGGCGACAATCATTATCGGCCCGATGACTCCGGCGCCCTTTAATATTTACTCTCGCATCCCTCGAGCACTCTTGTAACCGTGTATCGTGCCACGGTCGAACGCCATCGGCCGTCAATATGCTTCGATCCTCTTTTTCTAAAGGGGCGCTAAGAGGGTGGCGTGTTCGCGCGCCGGGA
Source organism: Linepithema humile (assembly GCF_040581485.1). Taxonomy (NCBI): domain Eukaryota; kingdom Metazoa; phylum Arthropoda; class Insecta; order Hymenoptera; family Formicidae; genus Linepithema; species Linepithema humile. The sequence continues at coordinate 16,694,205 of NC_090131.1, forward strand.
GGGGAGGGGGAGACAGAAAAAATGGGGAGGTGGTTACACGGCTAACAAGTAAGAGCACGGCGCGTCCCTAATCGCGCCACGAATTGAAAGTGGAGTTAATTGATCGGAAGTCTTGAGGCCGCACGTGCCGTTTTTGCCATTGTGCGTACTCCGCAGCGATCCGTACAAAATTGACTCGATGTCAGCCGGCAATGAGCGCTCGCCCGTCGCGTATACAGTGCAATATTTTATTTGTCCGGATACGTCGTGATCATTTCGATTTTGTCCGTCGAATAAACGCGTATTTGTTCGTATAATAATGTATTGATGGTAATGCAATCACGCGATCCCTCTTTCCCGTTCTCTCTCTCTCTCTCTCTCTCTTTCTCTCACTCTCTGATTCCGTACGTATTATTTAATGGAATGATGATATCGAATGTGGCGGGTCTCTCGTCGGAAGAATGCGTAATTTAAATTTTCCATTTTATTAACCAACGGAATACATCATCGAAAAATATCAAATACAGCATTAATTACATTTCGGTAACTATTGAAATAAAAGTATATTAAATCCGACATGCGACTTTTTGCGAAACGCTCCTCGCAATTACCGTTTAATTTCCATGCGCAATATCATCGTGCGTTATTCCTATAATAGCGGCCGGCAGAGTCGAATTCCGCATATGGTGATACGCAGTTTAAGGCCGAGAACGACGGAGATTGCCGCGGACGCGAATACGGCGAAGAATTAAAAAAAGTAATGCTCGGATAAACTCGCACGCGTTAATGAGATTGCGAGAGGGAACCCCCAAGCGCGTACTATATATAATCGAGTTTCCATCCTACGTCGAGAGTGAGGTGGACGGAGGGAGGGGGGGGGAGGAGGAACGCAGACGAGAAGCCACCCCGTTTTGTAATTGCCGGTATTTATAAGCAATACCCGGCGAATACGCGCCGCCGGGGCTTTCCTAAGCGTAATATGGTAATACGGGCAATGGCCCATATTGACATGAACGATGCCCGCCATTAGCGGGCCCGGCGCTGGATGACTGTTTTTAATTTCCTCGGCAAGTGAATTTCTGTCCGATGGCTGAGGGTGGATATTGCCGCGTATCACTCATAATCACTTTCCTCCGCGAAATCGTCCGGCGCCTACGGTTTTTTTCATTTCTCGTCGAATTTTTTTGCTCCTCGTATCCGGCGACCATTTGGAACGTGAAATATGATGGGCGAGCGACGGAGGGAGAGATATAATTGAATCCCGGCTCGAAGGGCACAATTAGGGAACCGAACGATTATAATGAAACAATTTCAAGTGACGTCGTGCGACGCGATTCGCATGAATCGGCGATGAGAGCGCGTTGTAAAATGATTCGGAACCGGTAGAACACCGTCGTTTAAACTGATTCAAAAGGTAATTGGTATCCGAAATTCGCGAGAGAGAAACGAAAATTTATTCATCGCTAGTTCGTCGAAATTCATGAATTTAAAAATAGCATTTTTATTCGACTTCTGGAATTCGATTTGCGCCGATTTAACTCATCCAATTAACCGTAATTCATATCCGACAAAATATTGATGCCGATTGACGGTGATTCACTCTTTGTCCCAGCCGGGACGACCCTACGCGTATATACGCGAGGAATAAAACCGCTGAATCGCTCGAATTAAACTTCGCAAGATTAATTCTCTACATACGTTCACCCTCGAGAACACCCCAAATTCTACAAAACTTATACGTTTTATTCAGATATCAATCTTCGGACGGTGCACGTGGCGCGGAAAAGTCATCGCCACGCTTATTTCGCTTGACAGAACGACGGGCGGGGTGGGTTATGACATGTCGCTGCGCATATCCCGAAAACACCTGCGGGGTGTAACACGGCCGCGGCTCCTCCCCCCCCCCCCCCCCCGGGAGCGTGTGTGTCAAGTGGCCATTAAGTCACCTAAAAAGCACGACATCTACGACGACGATCTCACGTGCTAGGAATTAAATCACCATTACGACCGGTTGCGCTCACGCGGTAGATCCGCATCGGTGTGGGACCGCGCAGGTGTCCTGCCGTCTCGCTGCGGTTACGCCACCGTTATAAAACTGCAAGCACTGTAGCCGCCTCTCTCTATCTGATCGGCGATTTGTCGAGGTGCCTTTTGCGGTCGCCGCCATCGCCGCGCGATATCCCTCCGCTCGGCGTCCGCTTCGGCGTAGTATCGATTAATTAAGTTAGATTTTATCGTTTGTCTCTCGTAGCCCAATCAGAAAGCAAACCATAATCGAATTCTCCCGGTCAGTCGTCGATTGCGATCGGTCTGTCAGCTGGAAGCTTTTACACGATCGCTTTTTCGCCGTCCAGAAAAAGAAAAGTCAATAATTGTCTGCAATATAAAAAGATATATGTAATTTTAGTTTAGATATCATTTTCACCAGTATATTAAAAATATTTGCATAATCGTTAAATTTGATTCACATGTCAATATCATATAATTAAAAAGCATCGGAAGGAAGAATTAGCGCGTCGCGGTTCGACGACGTGAAATAAACGCTACTCGAGACCGGCAAGACGAAGTGCATCGTCTGATCCTTTACTCTTGAAAATCACGCCACATCTTTTAAGTCCGCGCAGTAAGCCGGCTTCGGTCGGGAATCGTTAAAGCTCGTGAATTCTTTCGCCGGGCGCGCCGAAAAGGTCGAATGAGCGGGGAAATAAAGAGAACGGGCGACCGACCATCTTTACTGAAGAGATTCGCGCGAGGGGGAGGAGAAGGTGGAGGCGTTCAACGAGCGTTCTGAGAGTCGGAAACCGGGGGCAACCGGGAGAACAATAAAAAATGGACAGAGCGAAAGGAACCGGCGGGTGGAGACGGCAAGAGGGGCGAAAGGCGGGAGGGGGGAGGGGAGGGGAGGGGAGGGAGACGTTTCTGGTACCTCGTAAATTACCGGCGGGAGAATACACCGCGGCGACTGACTCGTTTCGGGGAACGTCGCGCGGTTTATACGTTTTAATGTACTCGTTAATAGGCCTCCTCCTTTCGTCAGGCCCCCTCGCCACCCCCCCTTTTAATCCCTCGAGGTCCCCACTCCGCGGATTATACTCGGGGAGATATATGCTGATGGAATCTTATATATGGTTTATAGTGTGCCCGCGCTCCGCTGATGAATGCCATTTATATTAGCGTCAAGAGAAAGAGAGAGAGAGAGAGAGAGAGAGAGAGAAAGGAAGGGTGAGAGAGAAACAGGGACAGGCCACACGGAGTGCATCTGGTTATTACAGGAGTATAATTAATATTGTCTCTTTGCTGACAAGCCAGCAAGGAATTATGATTACCTTCACGTTATTCTCCGGGCGGGAGAAACCCTGAATCTCGGCTTAAACCCTCGCGAGAATTTTTGCTGACGACTTGACGATTTAATGCGGTTAATCGGGTTACACGATGCGCAGTACGCAGTACAAGAAAGAAACAGTTAATTACGGAGTCGAGGGATTATCACAATGTTTTCGCCTTCGATGTGCTCGTTTCAAGCTGTTCTCGCGGAAAAAAAATTCCACACAAAAGAGTTGCTGATAAATTGAATAAAGTTCCCTGAAAAGTGGCGCAAAAGCTTCGGCCGTAATCCTAATTTTCCGCCAGTCATTGCGTGCAAACTCTTTTATAAACTGCACACAGCTACGCGATCTCAGCGCTGATAGCGATGTGCGTGTCCACCTTGTGCAAATACGCTCGGTAATTTTTCGCTAATTTGTACGCGCAATTTAGGGATCTACGTCGATCTAATCGAATCGCCGAAGTGGTATTTACGCGCGCTTGTTAGGCAGCCGATTTTTATTCGACGCGCACGCGCTTTCATGAGGAACCATTACGCGCAGAGGAACATACGCTTTGCTCGCAAAAGGTCGTAAAGTGTTAAAGGCTGCTTTAAAGCCCAGCTCTTAATGACGTCCACGTGCATAATGCTTACGCGGAAACGAAAGCCCCTCGCGATTATTGGAAGGCTAATGCGCACAATCGCGACGAAAATATCGTAGTACAAAGCTGCGCGTCCGTCACAAACTTTACAATGTTGCATCCACATTGCTGCAATGCTGCATTCACTAAAAATTTTTTTATTCAATTGAAAAAAGAAATGAAATACGGATGCAAATAATAACAAATATGATAAACTTTTTTCGATGCTTTTTTAATGACTCTACATATTTTAGTGGCGCTAAATCCACCGATAATAATTTTTAATCAAAGAACACACAGTGGAAATATTTGAGCGTGAACTGTGCGTACGTGGAGCGCAACTATTTTTAGCAATCGTGCGCTTGCACGTATTCACTCCGGTTGTACATCTCCGCTTCGCGTACGCTTCCTCTAATCTCTGGCACAACGCAGAAAGATTTTACACACTGCATACCGTTGCAGAACACGCAAGCGCCGCAGGATTTTCCCGTCCCCGGGCGCGTGTGCGACGTTATTTATTTTCCGGCGGTGCGCGCTAACTCTTCCCTTCGTTTACGCGCATAAATACTCGTTTAAGCCTCCCTCGTGGTATCCCGACGAAGCGATCTGTCTCTCGTCACTCATCCGGGATCATCAATCGTCCCTCGATCGTCCAGGAGTTACCCGGCAACCGACGACCCGAAAATGCTACACCTCGCGCGACATCGCCGTTCAAAAATAAGGCTCCGTCATTATTTAATTGTCAAACAACATAGTGCAATGCTATATATTTTTTTATGCAATGCGTTGCAAGCCAGCATTTTTTGTGTTTTTAATTCATAGTAGTTTTATATATTATATATTGAATATTGACTGAAGAATCGATATACTTTTATATATAAATCATGAATTATTAATTTTTTTATATTTTTTATATTTTAATTTAATTCAGTTTGAGACAAATAAACTTAAAAAAAAAACAGAGACCATTGCTAGCGACGAAGCAATCGTTTCGTATCTACGGAGAAGCATCTTCCGCCGTGCATTCTGCGCAATAGCGACGCGATCCGACGCCGCGCGAAGATAAGAATGAAAAATTAACGATCGTTTTCCGCCCCCTTCTCCGCGAGGTTAAAACCTCTCGAAAATGTATAATCCTAGCGGCGCGGAATCGCGCGATTCATCCGACAATAAAAGCGCGCGCGGTTGCGGATCGTCCTTTATCGTTCCTTCGAATCGCGAATCCGGAATGGATTTGTCGTCCCTTGGACGATAAAAATTAAAAATTCACGGCCGGTCTGCCCCTCTCACGGGCGACGGCGGGGTTGTGTCCGAACGGAGCCCGGAGCGGAAAGTTTTACCGCTGTACGAGATAATGATATACCTTCGTACTGTTATCTCATGCATTTATCGGAGTGGTACATAGCCACGCGCGCACACACGGATATGTATATGTATTGTAGTGGCACAACGCTATCGCGCCAACCCTGGTTTGTTTTATTTCCTCGTTCACGGCGGAACGCCGTCCGCGTAATGCGCGTCTGGAAAACGGTTTACTCGTCACTCGTCCGCTTGCTCTCGTCAAACGGTTTTGCGTCCATTGCATAATGACCGGTTCGTATAGACGTTATGTATTTATGTTATGTCTCGCTCCGTCCGACACTGATGCTGTACCGGCAAACACGGCTAGTCCATTGCCGATAATACCGGAAGATTCGGAGGCCGCGCGCGCGCGCACGAAAGAGATAGAGTTTAGGTTTTACGAGCCTGCCGTTATTCCTTTCTGTGGATTTTTTGTTATCGATGTATCTTTATGTCGCTGTCCGTGGAGTTATGGATATTGTTTCGTTATCCCGAACTTTTAACGACTCGTCCATTCTACCAGAATTTAGAGTTATAAGATTGTTTTATCTTAAAATAAATTTTTAAAAATTTTAATACATTTTTTTATCGACTGCGAGAACAAATATATATAATATCCGTCTACTGATATTTAGGTACGAAGAGAAAACGAAAAGATGCTCTTGCCGTGGCTTATACGGAACGCCGATGTTATGTACTTTATCACGAGACAGAAATCTCGCGAAGGCGTGGCTGTACAAACATCTTAATCGACAGTTCCGAGTCTGTTTGATCAGTTGGCTTGGGCCATTTCGCGCTTTCCGTAATCCGACGGAGAAATCCGTCGTTTGTCCCCGAGGCCTCGTCTGGATTTCGGATTTCGCGACGATGTACACTTAATCCCGCAGAACGGTCGATGGTGTCCCCTTGTCGAGCGACGGGCACTCGTCGCTAGTTAGAGCCTCTCCGCCGCGCGGGCGTCTCTTTCATCGCACGAGGCGGCGAAACGTACGAAATGATAGGATCGCCGAGCGAGGGGACGGAGAAGAGCGCCGCAATATCGTCCGCTCGCAAATCACGGCTTAGCCTCCGTCTAGTTTTACTGTTATGGCGAATATTTTATGGGGATATTGTAAAATTAAAAAGCGGCTCCGCGCACCCCACCGACAATTCGGCTTGTCTGGTGATAATAAGGGTGCTGGTTTTCGCGGGGGCCATCGTATACGCACGCCAAGGGCGGCGACACACCATATGCCCCCTCTTCTCCTTCGTCCCCATACTTCCCCCTTTGCCACCCGCGCCCCTCGCTATTCTGAAAAACGTTTTAAACTGCGCGGGGTGCCAAACCACTATTTGACTTTCATTACGTCTTATGAAAGGAGAAATTTATCGAACAGATTTTTTTTCTCGATAGGCTCCCTTGTGACCCTCGATCGCGCCGGATCCTACGAATTTTCCTAGTGATCGCACAAGCGCATGTGAATCCGCAATACGCACAAAATTGATGACACTGCTGTACTCAAATATTTCTCACATTTAAACTCACATTCTCTTGTACATTGAATCTATTTAAAAGTTTTTTAATTTCTAATTTGCGAAATGCAAAAATTGATTGATAAAATTAAACAATTAATAATTTTTAACTTGTTTTCGAACATTATTTGCGCTATATTTAAGTGTTTGTTATGTATTTAATATGTAAGAACAAAAAGTCGAAAATGACCCTGCGAGGAATTGAACACGCGTTAGCACGTCGTACCAGGTTTATTGTTTCGCGGCTTGTTGTTCGGGGATATTTGTCAGATTAACCACACTGGTCCGAAACAAAGACAATAGGTGATTCGTCGGATGATTATTTCGATTTAGGATGCGGTCGTTCGTCAAGTTCCGGCACCTAAATTCTCGGTTAAGGCCGGACTGACAAGGGAGCAATTTGCCAGTTGTTTAAGTGCCAAGTGTTAAGTGCTTTGTCGTTTATGTTTCGCCATTATTGTTTTATGTTTGGCCTCCCCTCATCGCGCACTTACACTCGCGCACACGCCGGTAACACGTATACGCGCCACGTCGCGCAAACGTGCTCACGTAGGTGCGCGCATAGAACGATTGAAATTAATTCGTGTTTATGACCGACGCATAAAGCCGGTGCCGAGTGTCGAGAGAAGATAGGCAACTTATGTGCCGTACCGTGCTTTACGTTCCACCATCATCGCATTTGCAGAGTCTATTTCAGTATTCATACCTTGCGAAATCGCATGATTGCGCGGCACTTTATCCTTTTCGGGCGATTATTGCGCGCTGCGATGCAACTTTTGAATGCAAAACACAAAATCGCGTATTTACGGGCGAATTTATCATAATTAAATTCTTTTCTCTCCAGTTGTAACAAAAGTTACACGCCACACAATATATAAATAATCACTTATGCCTAAATGAATATTTAGTCAACGAGACAATATTAGTATAAAATTTTTTTAGACGACTGTTTTATAAACACTTATACAAAATTAATTATATTTATATTTGTATCAAATCATACAAAATTTTTATATTGTCATAAAGTACGTGTTCTCGGGCACTTACAATTCCGGTATTTCGGCGACGCTGGAAATTGTAGCTTTCGGCTACAATTTACAACAATCGAACAACCCGGTAGATACGTGCCTAATCTCTCGCGCGCGAAGAGCGATCGATGGAGCGGTACAAGCTATCGCTGGTAACGCGACTGATGGAGAAGCACGCACGTTGAGAAATTCCGATTGCACCCTACGCGAAACCCCCTCTCGCAACATCGTAACGCCAACGCAGCAATAAACCAAGGTTTAATCATCTGTCGGATTAGAGCGTGAATCTCATTCGGCTTTACGAGTTTTCAAGATTGACACCCTCGGAGATCGGCGGTGGTCGAGCGTAAAGCGCTTTCACGTGGCTTGCGCATATAAAAAAAAAAAAAAAGAGAGAGAGAGAGAGAGAGAGAGAGAGAGAGAAAGAGAACGAGAGAGAGAGAGAAAGGGAGGCTTAAACTCGGGAAAAGGATTTTTTTCATCGCTCGTTGCCCGCCGCCGTTCTCGGGCGCCGCGCTGACGGAATTGCAACGCCGATGGCGAAGTTTTAAGCCGCCGCAGTAACGAGATCACGTATCGGTCGCGAGCCGGTGTGGCTACACGGATATTTCGCAGAGCCATGCCCTACACTCCGCCAAGTTTACCGCGCATTACGGCACTCGATCGTACGCGGCGCCTTTTTTTTTTACGACCGGATGTTAAAGCGCTTCTGCGTTTTCTCGCGATAAAAGGGGCTCGAAAACTCAAAGGGCGATATTTTTTTTAATCGATCGTGAAACTTCATAGGCGCGATAACGAGGTCAGCCACCGGGCAATACGGATGCTCGTAGGAAATCCTCCCCTCTCGTTTATTTTGTAACGTTGAGAATATGCCATTGTGATGGACAGCGTCACGCGTCTGTGCGATCACGTGTCCGACGCTCAATGGATCTTTATCACCACCCGCATCTTTAGCGTAATGCTGGTCAGCTGACAGCGTGCTCCAAGTCGTGAATAATATGAAAATATTTGATTCGTTAACAAAACGTGACGGACACGAGATTAAATTTAATAGATCCTTTGAAGAAATTGATTAATTTCTCCGTTGAATTTCTCCGCTGACTATTATTCTCGGGATGTGACTCGGGGTGATAATCTGCGCGTGGTGGTTTACGGCGGGCCGTAAACCATCGCATTGGAAAACCGCATAACAGCGCGTCAGAGTGATATAGGTGGGCGCGCTTTTGGGGGCGGAGGACGGGGAGTACCCTTCCGGAAAAAGCGTTTCTGGGTCATTACGCGGCGATAATCACTCTCATAAGCCGGAATCGCGAGACTCGAAAACTATTAGCATATTAATGGCCGGCAGTTCAGTTAACCCTTTCATCGGCGTCGGGCAGATTTGCATCTCGCTGCGGCGGCGGCTTGGACGAATGGAGGCGGGTGGAAGAGCGGAGAAAGCAGCCGCCGCCGCCGCCGCCGCCTACCGCTGGGACGGTGGCAGTGCGTTAAAAGCCCCGCTCGGCCACCCTCGCGCGAGTCTCGCGAAATTAACATGACAAACTACCCCCAGCAATAAGAGGGTCGAAAAGATATATCGCTCTGGATATGCGGGCGTACGGCAGAAACAATAGATAGCGTCCGCCGTTCGCGGGGCTCGCGGGGGACGGATCGGGCTAAAAGCGAACGGGATGATGCCGTCATGTATATATTGCATTTACTCTTGCTTCCTTGCTATTTACTCGGCGCGATATTATGTCGACCGTTAATTCAGCCGAGTCGCTAATATTTGGTTTCTCTCTACGCGTACATTACAGCTTAATCTACTGTTAATATTGATGCATAGTTTGATGCTCGGATTATTGACAAAATGACAGAGTATCGTCAGAGAACCGTCGAGAAGAATTTTATTCAAATCGAGAAAGTTATTTCGAAATTCTTTTTTCAAAATGCTAAAATTATATATAAATGTGAACATGTGCTTTGTTAATATTCTTTGTTTAATAGACGCGCTTGGAAGTTTAGAATTGCGTTACGATCGTAGAAACGAGACGTGACAGGTAGAGCTTTCGGCACGAGACGCCGCATAAAATCATCAGAAATCGTAAAAGTCCGCCAGCGTACGAGGAGGCGGAAAAATTAGCATACTAATTCGCCCTCTCGTTCCGGGAGCTCGTAAACTTCAGTAATTAACGCTTCCGTCCCTATTCTGCCGTCGCATCAGAACTCGTCCGAAACTCTACTGCGAGATGGCCATTCGTTCTGATAGCGCCTGTTATTATGAACTCTTTCTCCGTATTTTTCGCGGGCCCGTCTTAATGCGGTGCCGAGCGTCGCTCCTTCGTCGTCGCGACGACCGTTTCCATGGATTTGTTGCAATTTGTCGCTCGCGTTTATCTCCGACGTGGCTCTTTTACGACTTTCTTTTCCGCCGCGGACGAAGGAAACAGAAGCGGGCAAGAAAGAGGTCCTTTTGATGCCGGCAGTAATGAGGAGTCAGGATCCTTTCGAGGATGCTCTATGGGGAGCTACACCCGGATTTGATAATTACAAGGATTATTTCGGATTTTAAAAGCGCCGGCTCGACCTCTTATCACCAGACCGCGAGAAAATTCTAAATCTGCTCATTAATCGTGCTCTGAGACCTAAGGATTTTTTTCTCTTTCTCTCTCTCTTTTTTCTACTTTCCGGTTTCTCTCCTCGCGTCTCATCTCGTCCGCATCTGCGTCATCGATTCCGACGCGCTCAGCCCCGTACGCCTCATTGTGCCATTTTAATTGGGCCACTCGTAAAATGCTAATTAATTTTTAAGTTAATTGGTACCCCGAAGCATCTTCCTCTCCGGCGAGATTCTCGCGTGATTCAAATGATAACGCGCGCTTCTCGCCGCTCTCGAGACTCGATTCCCGCCTGCGGACGTCGTCACTCGAATTGTCTACGTCGTTATCGCGCGCCTGTCTCGACCAATAGACGGGAGCTACGCATTTCTCAACTTGTCACGTATAATTCGCGCATCTTTATTCCGCGGCTATGTAAATACTATCTCGATTTCTTTCCCGCGTTCCTTTCCTGCGTTCCGCAAGACTACGGAATTCATCGTTAAAGCAGGAAGACGAAGGAATAACGTCTCGTTAGCAGCTACTCGTCGAGTGGTCGTCTTAACGGAAATAATTGGCCGTCGTTAAGAGCTTAAGGCAGCTTGCATTAACCGACTCTCCTTTCCTCTCCTCTTCTTTCTCTCTTTTTTTGTCCTTTCTCCCTCTTTCTCTAGTTGATAAGTCGCCCGTTTTTCCACGAGCGTCCGCGCTCGTCCGCCAGCGAGCGATGAAAATATTTTTGATGGGTTATTAAATTAAACGATTTTTCTTATTGGTAGCCCCGCCTGCATTCTATCCCTCTCCAATCCCGCCGCTGTCCCATGGGGCACTTCTGGTGTACTGTAACGCAGGGGTCGTTCCATGGCAACCCCTATACAGTAATTATGCTTTTCTTTTTATGTCCGCGCCATTTCATTGGGTTGATATAATAAGGCATTGTTGCCAAGGAGGGTACAAGGGCGGGATAGCGTTTTCAGGATACTCGCTTAATTAGATCTCCTTGCTTGTCCATAGATCGTATTTTACAGAATCATCTTAAGCCGTTCTACAAGCGCGGATGATGACATTAGCGTCAATGAATATCTATTCTCGTCTGTGCATTAAAGTACGTTAAAGTAATTGTGCTGGCTTACATCTAGCTAAGTCAATTAACCTACTTGCTTACTATTATTAGCGCAGCGCAAACGCAACATTATTATCGCGACATATTATTTTTTTGTGCGGAATTTTTTTGTTTCCTCTCGCCGGACAGATTATGAGCGAGGAAGATGGATGGCCGATACGGTTTGTCACGCTTATAATACGATCGATGACAGCGATGCCCTTATGGCCACGATTGATAGATCAAGCCGGATCGACAGCGAACCGAGAGGTTCAAGCGCGATTGCTTTAGAAGCGCTTATTGCAACAGCAACGAGTAGGCGGATAATTACGATTAAGTAAAAATATTTCTATAATTGCGCGCCGGGCCGTCACCGTGATTTATTATGCGCTATTGTGAGCGGCGGGGAAATGGGAAAGGGAGGGTACAGAGAAAAGGTCGGAAAACGAAATCTCCGGACAAATCTCCAACGCTTATGCCTGACTTACAGCGTGACACGCAACACGTACATACACGCCCACCCATCGGGATAAAAGCACGCGTTCGTCAAGGTTTTGCAATCATATGGAAATAAGGTGCTAAGTAAGAGTTAAGGTGAGTGTGTTTGCCCAAGTGGCGCCAGTCGTCTGTCGTCTCTCTCTCCTCCGCTTCGTCGTTCCGCTCCCTCCTCCTCTTCTTCGCCCTCCTGCATGCGGAATCGCTCGATTCGCGAAGAAGACCCTTGAACCTTCCATTCCGCACTCTCATTGTAGCGCCCCGGTTGTGACGAAGAGGGATGGAAAAAGAAACGCGAGAATTCTCGTACTCTTTTGTCGACATCTTTTCTCATTAGGGAGCGTTAATAACTTTTCGCGCTTGACGCGTGTGTCTCGCGCAAATGTTATCTCGTTCGCCTAGAAATTTTTATCTGACCGTTAACAGTGCCCGTCTCGGCTCGTGTTTGCACTTGCAAATTTTTTAGTAATTAACCCGGATACTTTATTGCAAGCATTTGCGTCTCGTTAGAAGTAATTAGTTTACGTAATATCCGACATTGGAAGATTAGATTCGCTCGCCAGTGAATCGAAACTCGCTAGTGCTCGTGATAAAATTTGTCGTGAGACTCGTCTTGGTAAATTCCTCGTGTTGATATTTAGAAAGGAATAATCAATTTCCGCGCGCACCTTCTTGGTTGAATATAGTGGAGGTCGCTGTGATATATGCATCCTTTGTGTTAAATTGTGAGTCATGATAAATAGATTACATATGACAAGGAGACTTGTATATTTAATGTTGCATCCAATAATTACTCAACAATCTTTTCAGTCTTTTAATAACTGATAAATTTGTTTTATGTTATTTCGGAAACTATACTTCAAATAGCGCTTTATATAAAATTTTGTAAAAATAATTCATTTAAATTGAATCTACGAATTTCTATTATTCGGATTGCTATTAAATTTACAATTGTGCTGAAATGGAAAAATTGAATAGATGTCGAATATTGTAAGGATTGCACGAAAAGAGGTCAATCGTCGCTCGCGAATGCCGGCCGTTTAAGAATAAGAAATTGAAGCGTCATCTATATACGCGGAATATGGATTTTCCACGAGCTATTCTTCGAAGTAAGAGAAATTTTATCCTTCTAACGCCGGTCAAGTCATTTTCGACATTTAGGTCAAAAATCTCTCCCGCGTCGCTCGGGCGTCGCTCGGCGTCGCCGCTTCTTCCTCGCGACGCAATAAAATTCCGAGTACCCAAGCGAGCGCTCTTTCGCAACTTTCTTTCCGCGGGCTCTATTTTAATTTCCCAGTCCCCCGGATATCGTCGACCGTCCGGGGAACGACCACCCACCCCGCCGGAGAAAGAAAGAGAGAGAGAGAGAGAGAGAAGGAAAGATCAACTTCTCCGCGTCACTCTTGCCGCGTGTTTCTGTTACGCGCGTATTCTCTTCATTTGTATGCGTGCATCCACGAACGCGTGTACGCTCTCGTATCGCAACTCGCGAATTTCCATTCAGCGCGACGCGGAAACACCAAAGTTTTGTCTCTCGGCGAAATCTCCGCCCTTTACAAGCGACGCTTTTACGCGACGTAACTTACGAGTCGACGGCAATCTAGACGAGCGGCCAGGACGATATTACTTCGTTGGGTTAGGTTAGGATCAGGCAGGGGGAGACCAGGGTTACCGACCCAAGTGTCTCGAGCACGACGCACACCGTGTCGAGTTCCCTTAATGCGTGTCCCTTTCTCTCCGTCGCGAAATCCGCCTTGTCCGTCTAGCCAGGTACTCGCTTCGGCCGGCATTAAAGCGCGAGCGCGGGACGGGCGGAGGACGACGACAACGATGTCCTCCGTCTACAACGTTACGCCATCGTGGAGCATGACCGGAGTATGCCGGGACGACGACGTCTTGTTGAACGGAAATTCGGACGATATCGAGCCGGCTCGCGTTGCAGAGACTCGACGTCGGGTTTCAGCGCCTGTTCGAGAGCACTTAAGGTGGATCCGAGCCGGATGAGACGATGTCGACGACGTACCACTGCCGCCGGTGGACGTCGTCGTCGATAGTCAAGAACTTTGGAGTACATAGGATATTGCATAATGTCCTCCGGGCTAAGTTCGAGGAAGAGCTTCTCCTGCGCGACTTGGAGAACGGTCCGGTCGTAACTCTACTGAATATTGCCGATATTAACGTTACTATCCATAATATCGCCTGGCTATCGCCGTTGTTTAACCCAGGCTCGTTCCTTGCGTCATAAATTGTAGTAACACTGCACTGATTTTAACAACTCGCGCGCTCTTCGTGGCTCTAATTGATATATTAAATATATTATGAAATTATTTTTTTTGCATAAATAATTGATTTTTTTATTATTTCCTGTAAGTTTTATTATTTAATTCATATTTTTATACTTGAATAAGTATCTCAATTTGCTGAAACTATTATATTAATGCAGAATATTTTCTATTTGAAGGAAAAGATATAAAAATCTCGTAAATTTCGATTTGTATCTCTATGCTCTATGCGTCTGATTTCTCGAGTCTCTTTATGTTTCTGCCTGAAAGAATATTATTTCTTAATGAACCACAGAGCGTGTTGCAAGAATCCGGTACTTCACAGTAGCGCTTCTCACCCGAGAGACGGTGTAAAGAACATCATCTCGTGCTAAATATAAGTGTCACGTCCAAGAAAGAGGGATTGCTTAAAGCATTTTTATTCGCATCTTGATGGAAGACCGACGGCGTGATGGGGAAAATGCGAGGTGTCCCGAAGTTTTTCGGGGTGGTTGTCGGATATAATCACTGCAGGACCATCCCTCCTAGTCTTCTCACTAGTACCCTTCCCATCCCTCTTTTTACCCCGCGAATTCTGCCTCTTTTTTTCTCACTCTCTCCACTGTCTTCTTTACCCGTCGACACGAACTCCTCTCTCGTATTTCGTCTCACGGCATTGTCCCTTTCAGTCCCCACGGGATTGCGGGGCCAACACAGCGAGATATCGGATCAATTTTTTAAGCCGAGGGTGCCGAGACTTTACACTCCTTGAGAGACGACATTGGGGTGGGCGCAGCCAGAAAACTCCGCGGCGGCTCGGCTCTCGGGGGGTTTTGGTACGCCAGGCTTGGTGTCGAGGCCGGGGTGAGGGTGAAATCAAGCCGCGAAGAAAATTAAAACGAGAAACCGAAGGATCTTGAAAGGATCTCGCGGCCAGGATGCTCACGCAACCTCCACCGTCGCTACCCCGCGACGCGCCCGCGTACTTTCCGCCAATCTCATCCCCGCAACATCTAAATGCGAGTCTCTCCTTCTTAGCCTTCCGACTTTCTCTCCTCGGTCGAATCGACACCGTGCGAAAACGACACGATTGCTCTTCGTCTTATATCCGGACACTCGTTTCCCGCCCTCTCTCATCAACTTTTGCGCTTTCGTGCCTTGATTCTCTCGCGCTTACATTCCGTCGGTGTTCATTGTCCGTGCTCGTTCAATTTTCATAATGAGGACCGCTCTTAGGCACCACCGCATATTTATTAAGAAGGTAGATCTTACGATTTTTTTTTTTAAGTAAGCTCTTCACAGATGCACTAGAAAAGCTGAGTTTATCATTTTTTAATTTATTTCATGATATATTTTATATATTATGATGTATTTAATTTATTTGAATAATAGAGAGAAAGGAGAGAGGATTATTTTATCATGATTTAGTAAAAATGTGCCACGCAGGGGAAACTGTAATTCCATTTTATATTCCATTTCAAGTTGTTATGTGAACTTTAAACCTGACATGCCGTCGTTCTATCTTTTTCTATTTCCCTTATCTTTTTGCGAATATCTTCCGCTTCCACGCTTTTTACATTCCCCCGGGATGCGTGTGCTTCAGTACCACGTCGATCGTTCGAAGTTACGCGAAGAGTTTTTAATTTATCTTGACGACGCGACTCGCTTCCCTCTCTCGTCGTAAGACACGGGAATTTGAAGTAGTAAACGGCGAAACGTCGATCGGATCCTCGCAAATGGATACTGTAAAAAAGCAGGACGCGTTTTATAAACAAGCGGACGCGCGCAACGACCGTGTGGCGCGGAGGAGAGAAGAGGCGCGCGGCTTCGAGCGACTTGGCGAATAGCCGCGAAACGGTTACTTACGTTTTAGAGCAAGCGACAAAAACCTGTCGGTTATGACTGGCGAAACCCGCCGCGACCTTTCCCGAAAGCGAGCGCGGGTTCGACTCACTCGCCCCGAGTCTCACGCGAATACGGGCGCTTTTACGAGAAGAGTAATTTCGATTCGCGACTATAAACGCGTGAGCGAGACGGCACGATCTATATAAAGCGGGGTGGATTCGCTTCGATCGAATTTTTGCCGCGCGCGCATTCGGGGTGACGAGGAGAGAAGCGAGAGCGCGCCCGGTCGACCGTGCGCGCTCTCTTCGTAAATCGCTTCATTTCCCAGTCGAGGATTATAACACCCTCGACCGCCAATAATAAAATAAATCACGGCCTCGTAAAGGCATCCGTCATGCCGCAGCGTGGCGCGAAACGGCGCGGCCTGGCGGTGCCGCTGGTCTCTCGCCCGTTTGGCGTTGCGGTTGTAATATAGTTTAGTGCTAACGCACGAATGCTTAGAGAGCAGGCTGCACTCCGCTCGGAAGATGTGCCATAGTGGACGAAAGCCGTGGGGCTATATTTCTTTATTTAATGCTGGTAGTAACGCCTTGATGGCAAATCCGTTTTATTCTTACGCTGACTCAGCCCGCAAAAGGTACGGCCGGGCTTTCGTATTCTCGCTGCCACTCATGCGCCGATCTTATGTGACACCCGGGGCATTACTCGTCCGACGATTTGCCCTTACGCACGTCATTCTCGCGCTCTCATTGTTCGCGCGAGCTTTTCGATCGGCTTCCGTTTCGCCCGACAAGACAAATGAGTCACCGCGCGCTATTCTGATTTTTCAGGACGAATGTCATTGCTTTGTAGCATCGCGATGAAATATGTCACTTATTTGTTTCAATGTCGAGTGTCTACTACGACGTTATTTTAATTTTAGTTATTGTATTTCTTCTTAGAGATTTAATTCTTGTATTAATTATTATTAGAGATTTAAAAGAAGAGAAATGCTTTTAAGATTTATTCATAGATATTTATAGGCGGAACATTGATATTGGATGCGATAGGTAAAATGCATTCCGTTAGATACACGGTTTGTGCATTCTACGAGATAGCACTTAGCCGCTCGAAATTACCTTCAAAACTCTGTCTGCGCGCTATAAAATACTCACGGGAATTGGATAGTGGCTCTCGCGCGCGTATACGATAGCGCTGCTCCAATCCATTTCCGAACTTTTCCATTGAAGCGCCACGGAAACATTGAGTAGCCATTGGGGCCGGAAACGAGTAATTAGAGCGATCGTCGGGACACTATCGGGAGCCGAATTTACGGTCGCCATTATACGCGGATACGTTTAACGACCCGTCTGACCTAATTGCTCGCCGAACGGCAATAGGATACCGCGCGTGTGCGCATCGCGTCGATAATTTTTGCAGCGTCTCTTTAGCGGCACTTTTTCCGAATTCGCAAATAACGACCGGGTTTTTTTTTTCGGGGGATTGATACAAAAAGCTTTTACGATGCGCGTGCGCGTATACACGTGTCTGCGTAGGAAAGGGCGGTGGAAGCAAGCGGATGCATGCTGCACGCAGCAGAAACCAATAAAACGGAAAATAATAACTGGGGTAAAACGACGCGCCGTGGCGTTCTTACGACCGTGACGAGAGCAAGAAAAAACCCTTCTGACTGAAAGCCTGCTTCGGATTGTTTGCATTTATTCGGCATATTTTTATGATATTTATTTCCCGCCGCGGCAATACGACGTTCCCGTCAGTCACAGCCAGCTGTTCGCCCGTCGTTTCCTCGCGGCGAGAGAGACTCGTAAAGAGGGTACGGAGACGAGAAAGAAGCAACCGCGACCGATATAAAACGCAGAAGTGCGATAAAATAGTCCGTGCTTTTGAGTTTTCCGACGACTGACTGTGAGTTAAGACTTTTTAAATTCATATTTCGCTATTCCATCGAGAGACCACGAAGATTTATTCTACATGCAAAACCTTGATACGTCTGCTTTCTATTTCTCATTTTTCTTGAATTTTATCTTCGGCATCGTCGACTTCTAGGATCATTAGTCGCGCCTCGATGTGTTTCCGACATTGCTCAAACTTAGGCGTGGTAACGAGTCCCGTATGTATCGCGGTTAGCATACAAAGTTTACTGTTATGTAAAGTGCGCACTCACAATAGCGCGCGCGTGCACTTTCGAGCGTTTAATGGGCACGCGCGGTTATACGCGGCTTTCCTTCGCGCGGCGCCGAGATAAATTGCATAATCGACGTTGTAAATTTGTCACGGCGACCGTTATTTTTTATTTGCTTTTCCTAACGAGGCGAGAAAAGTTCAATGCGGAAGATATGTAAAAGGATACTAAAACAGGATGTAAAAAATTATTGTGAAAAATAAAGTCGAGAAATTACGGTGTGTACATAGAAAATTTATATTTTTATTTTAAGAATATCGATTTCGAGAAAATTATTGCCTGAATATAGTTCTGATATTAGTGTTTCTTTAATAATAAATATTAATTTGATATTAAATTTGTATTTCGGTATTAAAAATGATAATAAACAGTATCGAATAAATAAATATTGGTGCGCTCGAAACGATGCCTCGTATACGACGACTCCTTAGACTTTCTATTGCTTTTTCTCGCATTATTCGTCCCCTGCTCGCCTTAAAGCTGGCAGTAAGTGATAAGGTGAGATAAATATTATACGCGCGATGGAATAAAAGTACGCGCAGTGGGAAGAACGCAAGACCGTAAACACGGCCGCAACAACTTATTGTGGCCGTCGGATCGTAGGGCGTTAAGTGCCGTTCGTGAAAATCGAATGTGAAGAGGAAATTAGCTCGCTAAGGGTGCCACACGCTGGATGGCCGACTGTAAAGATAAAACCGGTCGCTGAAATGACAGAAAATTCTCGAAGCCTCGAAATAAAAGTTCGCATACGGTGGCCCTTTCTCGCCCGATCATACCTTTCTTCGAGCTTTATTCGTAGCATAAGCTCGTCGCCCTCGTTTTTCCACGCGGCGTTTCTTGGGGGAGACGGACGCAGAAGGGTCGGTTTATCCTGCGGGCTGTCTTTATTATCGAAATAGCGGAGGTAGAAAGAGACGGCCGATCGCTTTTCGCCTTCTTTACAACCGCGAATGCAAATAGCACCCGTATCCGCTCGCCGTTCGCTCGACTTCCTGCCGAAAGATGTCCTCGAATCGTGAGAGACTACCACTACTTAACTGCTACGACAGAAATAATAAAATGCAGATCTGGCGGACGTGGAAACTCGTTAAAAGCGATCCGATGCGCTTTCCTTACTCCGCGGTGTTTTGCATTAATTTTATAGTGCTGCTTTAATTAGAATTTAAATTAAAAATATACACAAATGTTCTGTTTCTTGCACTTTCTCTTTTTCCAAGAATTTTATTACTTTGAAAATAAAACCAGAAAGAAAGGAGCGTTGATTATTCTTATTATATATCTCGAATAATTTTATTTTGCGTTGAATTAATGATAAAATGTGTTGTGCATGATTCGAGTTATTCAAGTTTAAATATAGTTTAAGTGTGAATATTTGATTATAATTTACGCGTTACGAATGTGTAAAGCAGATAAGAGCTTTCCAGAAGATTACATTTGGATTTTCACGAGCGCGATACAAATGACACCGGATTGAGCCGTGCCGCGGATGGAAATGCGGGGAATCGATAGCGACGATAACACGCGAGCGCGCGAGAGAAGGACAAGGGTCGGAATCGAATATTTTCTCGCCCGATTATTTACGAGCGTTTTCGCAAACGCAACGCCCGCGCCGGCAACGCGAACGGCGACGCGATCGTTCATTTTTTTTTCACCCAAACCGGCGCGCTCGCGACGCATCTTCGGGGAGAAAAACGCGTCGCCCGGCCTCCGGGCATTAGCAGTGATATTTTATTCATGAAGCACCTTATATACACGGATGCCTAACCCAAACCGAGTGCGCGATGCGAGAGCTACTAAATAAAACATCCATACGCGCCTCGCCCATAAATTTGTACACGGCTGATAGATTTACAAGCCGCCCTTGCCGAACTGATATTTAAATTAGTCCAACTATACGGAGTCACTTCGCCGCGGGTGGCAGGCGCCTCTTCGCCACCCCTTTTCCCCCCCGGCCTCGGGAAAAGGAAAGAGGAAAAAAATATGTTCCGCGCGCAAATTTCGCGGTGGGCGGTGAGAGCGCGACCGCGACGACGCTTTGCCTCGCGTTTTTGCGGGAAATCCACTCCGCGGCGACGTATATCACCCGCAGGTACTAGTGGCAAGCGAAAGGTCGATACGCGATAAATCGAATTTCTCCGTGAAGCACGTATTCGGCTACATATTGGACTGGATTTCTCTTTTTTCCTCGGTTGCTTTCCGTATTAAACCACAACAGATAGAAATATATATACACGGATTTTTCCACTTTTTTTTCTTTAGCTATAAATTCACTGACAAATTTAGTGCCGATTTTCATTTAACGAAACTGTCGGATGCCGATAGTTGATTTTGCATTGTAAGCGATTGGAAATTGAGAGATTCACGAAATAGGATGGAAGTGTTGAAGTCTTAATTCCAGTCTTAATCGTCGTAGTGTTATCGTTCACACGTGCTGTTTAACGAGATAATTACGTAAAACCGGGAGGGAATCGCAATTAAATCCCCGTGTCACGGACGCACGCACTTTTTATAATTCATCAAAATCGTTAGACAGCTACTCGGCGCGTCCGATAACGCTTCTTCATCACTATCTTCAGCAGCCTAGTGGCCCACTTGCTCGAGGTTGAAAAGGGGTTGAAAAGACAAGGAGAATTAAGTGCGACGTGCGCCCCCACTTCCTTCGCCAAGGGTCGCGCCGTTTCACATACTCGCCTCGCTACGAGGGTGTAAATAATGAACGAAGGGATGATACGAGGAGGCAACGACGAGGGTTGTCGCTTCAGTAGGTCAATACCTCGCGACCTAAAACGCGCGCGTTCCTCTCAAGGAGGCGGCGAGCTAAGGGGATAGAAAAGATTCGTGGAATTGGTAACGCGATATTTGCCGAGTTCCAGACGTATTTTGGTTCGCAAACAGCCTCGAGAGGGATCCCCGGAGAATCAATGGTCCTCGAACGGTAACCAAATCAAAGAGAATTCGGCGGAGTCGAGCTTGCGTTCGGAAAACGCACCGCGAAGCGAGTTTTTAGCGCAGCTCCTCGAACGGACCCGATCGATCGCGTATATTTTCGATGTTGATGAAGCGCAATGGCGCGCGAAAAATTATCCGCGCTGCAATGATCTTCCGCGATCGACGCAAAGCAGTCGTTTTACGACGCGTCGTCGTTGTCAATGCACCAAGAAATGCGCGGAATATGCTAAATCCGGTCCGCGGAAACTCAGACCACGCTTCCTCTCCATGCAAATAGCTGGAAGGTCTAATGACGATCCCATGCCGTGGGCGCAAATCGACGGCACCAATTTTTCTTTCCTCTTTCACCATCCGGTCTCTCTGCCGCGTCTCTCCCTTCCTCGCGCGCGCTTCTTTTCCCTTCGGTGTCCCGGCCATTCTCTCGGTAATGGTACGTACTGACGCGAGCATTTGGATGCAAAGCGAGTCGTATCACTTTGCTGAAAGAATCTTTTCCTATGGTTCTTCATCGGCGAAGAGCGCACTTCTATCGCGACTCCGCTTGCGAGAAGCACGAGGAAGGGGAAAGAGAGAAATGTAAAATAGAAGTAGCTGTCGTCGTGTCTTAAAGCGCGATGTCGCGCTGTACATCTGCGCCTCAAACGTATGCATCGAAACGGTCACGCGATATAAAAATTAACGCGTCACGATGAGCGCCGTAATAAATAATTTTTATAGATATATCAAGGAGGCCCTCCACGTGAGCAACGTATACGTATTATTTACGATTTAGATAGAACGCGTGACGCGAGACAGCATTTCTATTTTAGGTCTCGAGCATATCGTGACGAAATAGAAAGGGATGAAGGGCAAAGGGCCCGGCATATACATGTCAGACAGGCGGACTAATGACACGAAATTCTTTTCCGTGACCAAATAAATGTCTTGATTCATTTAATGTTTGCCTGCTCATTTATTTACGGCCAAATTGAGGGGAAATTAGGTCAAATGGGGGGCGGTACCGAAAAGCAATCGAAGACACGACACGGGACAAATAACCCAAAGTCGCCGGCGGGGAGCGTGTAGGAACCGCCGATAAGGGTGTAATCTTACACCTTTTCCTTTTCGGGCTTCGTCTACACGAGGTCACGTTCCTCCTTGTTTGCCCTCTTTATTACGTGCAGTGGAAAGGCGCCCAGTTGCCTGGAAACCCGACACATCCCGATACAAGCGCGGCAGAGAAAAAAAAGAAGAGGAAAGAAATGGATTTTCTTTGATGAGAGTAGATACAAACGCGGGAGTCCTTGTAGGGCCCTTCGCCCCTTCGTCTTCCTCCTCCTTTTTTCTCGGCCGGGGGCCGAAGTGTTCTCGGGGCTGTGGAGAACCTTTCAAGTAATGTCGCATCAGCGAAAACGAGCCGCGGCAACGGCGCAATTATGTGCTATCTTCTGTTTATTTTGCAGGAGAAACTGTCGTAAGCGAAATTTCAAAAACGCTTGTATGTACGAGCGCGCCTCGAACCTTCCAAGTCGGATGTAGTGCCGTTGAAGTGATGCTCAGTTTTACCAACAAAGCGCGGAATTTACATGGATTTGAAAAACATTTATCACTGCGCGAAGTTACACGTGATCCGCCGTTAATCATCGCGGCGGTTAAATGCGAAAAATTAATTCGACATGAAGCAAATGTCAGCGAAATGTGCCGTAATTAAATCCGCCGTAATGCGGAGAATGGATACGCCGCCCTCGCCGCAATCGTACGCGCGTGTATATCTCGGTTTAATATTTATCGCGTAATAGAATATAACTCGTCGGTAGCCGGAACGGCCGCGTTTACGTGGTTGGTTAACTCAGGAAGCCCGGGGAACGTAAACTCGAAACTAAATCCAAACTAACCGAACTCTCTATGTTTATCCCTCGCGCACCGTCTCTCTCCCCGCCGTTTGTATCCTCTCGCGCCCGCTCTCGCTCCCGTAACTGGTTATGTTCCATGCTCCGTGATTTCGCGGTGTTTCATCCGCGGGTATTTCGCCGAAATGCGTTCGTCGACCGTGCGTATTGGTCTGTATACATTCTGTCACCCAAATACAGACGGGAACCGATTCTAGACACTGCAAACCCGGATACGGTAATGTTTGTAGACATCTCGCTACTGCCATTCTATTTCTAAATGTATCTACAAATCTTTTTTCAATTCATTAAATGCTTAACTAAATATTTAACTTAAATGAAGTGTTGTCTACATGATAGAAATTTTTGAGTATACTTTAGATGCGATAAAAATGAAATATAAATTAATTACAATTTATGATATTGTTATAATAAGAATAATGATTAGTCAGCACATTTAAGGTTTTAGGATTGCGAGGTATCGTTTACTATTGCGGATCCATCCAGCGGATTGTATTACGTGTAGAAACGCACGATCCGCTCGTGCGTGGCGCATATACGCGTGCCGTACATGTGTGTCGTGGAATCGTAAACCGGTAGATATTAAACTTTTACAATCCCAGCTTGTTGGCTGGCTGGTTCGTCGGACAAGAGGTTATGATGATTAGATGTAACTCGATAATACGCGGGGGCTCACCATTGCGACACAGCGGCCTTCGACGGTCTCTCCAGTATGTTGGCAAAAGCTACGGTCGTTAAAGGTGCCGTTAAATCGACGAAAGCTAAAAATCGTAAAAGTCCACCCCCTCCAAGAAGCTCCGCGAATCGAATCGAGCCGTGTATCGAATCGAGAAGCGCGTTTGTCCTCGGCGCTTTAATTAATATCGGTTACTCACGCACGCGATTCGTTCGCGTTTATTACTTCCGTTCGTAGTTATCGTCGCTTTATGCGTGGTTGTCGGAAAAATAGCAATAACAGATGCATTTGATGCGGGATTTAAAAGGAGAGACGATCGTATGATCGAGTTTGAAAATATGGGCAATTTGCATTGAATTTGCTCGATGATGACATGTCAATAATAGTAACGATTGCGTACAGAACTGGTTTTCTTGCTGCATCGTGTGCCCGCGATCTCACCGACGGTGATTGCGTGGGGTTTGTCAAGCTAAAGGTCATAATTATAGTTATTGTACACCGCGTTGTGTCACAACGCACGGTGCAATCGGTATAAAACACAGTTATCGCAAATTTTAAACTTATGCAAATAGCAAAATGTTCTATTATTTATCACGTCCTTCTGGCGTTGATGCGCGTGAACAAATATCGTTTAATTTAATGAGCTACGTTCGCTGCGAAAAGTACTGCAGTTCTATCGAGTTTACTCGCGGTCTACAAGAGCGCCACTTTGTTCCGCGCGCGGCAGAAACGTATTTTATTCAACTGCCATTAAAACGTCTTTCCACGGAAAGAAACGGAAGCTGTCGACGGAGACTGGAGTCGATCGTCGAAACATACGGCAGTCGATCGGGCATCCGGGCACGCATTTTTATGTCCCGACATAAACGTAACGACGAGTCGTAACGCGTGCCACGAGCAAATGACATTGCATACCCAAGTGAACCTTACTGCCACCCCTCGCATCACCGCTGGTCCGCATAATAATTCTCCGCATTGTCAAAGCCGAATGCGCGCCGTTATTAACGTTTATACCGAGTAAGATAATGCTCTCTCGCCACCGCGAGAGTAACGATCGCCATTGCGCGAAATCGCCCGGTTTAGGCGAGACCGTCGGTTACAATTCCGGTTATTGGACGTAATTCGTGATTGGCACCGGCCGTTTCTCCCGGCTTAGTGCTAATAAATTCGACGTGCTGCCCCTCAAGCGAGCGAGTGCAACCGCCCCTTGGCCGGAGAGGGCGGAGAACGCAGGAGAACTTTGAGATATAAAGCGGTTTTGCTCCAGCAGTTTTATGAATATGCTTTCTCGGCGCGCGGCACCCTTTGCCGGAGCAGAAATCGCGGGGCACGTCGACGAAAAGGGGGTTGAAAGCCGGGCGAGCTGTTATAGGTGGACGATAATTTATCGACCACCCTTGTGAAACAAGGGAAACCTTTCCACGCCGTTTCGAAGTTTCCTGGAGTTCTTAGCGCTTAAACGCACTTCGGAGAATCTGAGTATGAGTTTGTCGATCGAGCGACGCGATAGTTGTCGATGGATTCGAGAACGTTGCATTTATTCATTGATGATGAATTTTTATTATCCAAGAGGTAAAAAAAGAGAAAGGGAAAGAGAACGTATCGTTTTGCGTAATAAAAAACACTGAAATAATTACAAAGCTTATAAAAATAGAACAAATTTAGCTAACTTTCATAACAAATAAATTTTTTGAGTGAAAAACTCTCCAATTACAGATATCTTTCGATATTGACATTCATGTTCCGCAGAAAGGTACGTCTGGTCAGTCTTGAATCTTATTTGGCTGCCTGGAAATTGACTTTCTCGATGAAGATACGAGCTAAGCAAGAGCTAAGAAAATTCAGTTACGATCGAAATTTAGTTTGGGCGTACTGCTCGCAGCGAGTGGCGAGTTTCTGATGAAAAACTGAGTTTCCCAATAGACGCAAAGAGCAAGGAAGCAGAAGCTTTCCAGTGCGCGTCTGACGAGCTTATCGCTGGCTTAATCTGATTTTAAGGAGCGCATTGTTTGCCCCGGTAAATAATTTACGGCACGCTCGTGTGCATAATAGAGTTTCCGCGGGTCTTGGGCAAGTCTCGGTGAAATGGTCTCGGTTGATCGACGAGAAAAGCGAGCCTACTCCCGCGTAAGACGCGCAACTTCAAAGACGGAAGTCGATGTCGGGGCTGAGCGAATATTTCCCCGGCGAAATTCTGCCACCCTTCGTTGCTCGTGATAGCCTGACAAACTCGTGTTTTATCGCATTATTTATTGCTGCGAGACACGAGCTCTCGTCCGTGCTATAGCGACCGCCACCGATACACACACACAACTGCGATGTTCTTTGGACCGTCGACGATCGTGCACACGCTAGCACACGTACACTCGCCCGCGCGGCCGTTATTGATGGATTCCACCCTTATGAAATATCTGGAAGCTCGGTACGAATTTATTGCGAGCAGTTCGACCGGCTTTATCTCGTATTGTTCATGATAAACCCGCAGTGATATCCACGAGATATTCCGGAGGCTCCTAAAAAGCCCCCGATGAGCCGTTATACGACTCTTTTTTTTCCGCATCTCTATCCTCGTCGACGTGTATAAATACGTGCGCGCTCGCGCAACGTACGCTGAGCACGAGCATTAATTCGCGAGGGGATGATAGATCGCGAAAAAAAGGCGTTCTCGAGGGAAATGTTTCTCGTGTGTTTGAGTACATTTTACGTCAATTAGGAGTCGCTTTAATAATAGTTTTATTTATTCGAAACTTTAATGTAAACGAATAATTTAGAAAAAGTGTATTTATTTAACAATATTATTAATTAATACTTCAGTATGCAATAGTACGTTATTATTTACGTAGCCATTATTATATTATATTTGATACGTTATTATTTTCCATGCGCGAAACAACACAGTTATTTTCGACGCACGCGCGATATTAAATGTCACGATTTATGAAATATTTATGAAAACACAGACCATTTCGTCTAGCGACGAGACGTGGTCGTTCATGAGCGATTAAGAGCCGTGAAATTTTTACCTCTTTGAGATAAATTCGTTTGATGCAGGAATAACTTTAAAACTTTTTTGCCGAGTGAGTGACGATATAATTATTCCTTCCGCAGCGGGGAACAAGCGCGCACAACGAGGGCGAAGGAGCGCGAATGCGGGAGCACGCGGGCGAGATATTTATTAAAGAAAATTTTCATAATCGCATCGCTATACCGACGCATTGTTTTTTTCCGGGGTTTCAGGCGTCGTTAAAAGAATTTGCACGCACTCGTCAGCCGCTCGTTCATCCGTGAAGAGATGATGCGAAGAGCCGAGAATAAGAGAGATCCTTTCTGTCTTTCTCTCTCTCTCCCTCTTTCTGTCTCTTTTGTTCTTCGAGTCTGCTTCTTTTAACCACCGCAAAAAAATAGCGTTTCGTGACTAAGCGTCGTATACATCGTACGTGTCGAATTCTTCCGTGATTATAGATGCCGATCACGTCGATCGCCGTCGTTTCTTCTGGAAGGGAGGAATTTGGGGCAGGTTGCGGTTCGACGATGCACGCGATCCCGCGAAATCGAGGGTTACACTCGCCTTTCAGTCGCGCGTTGCCGTGCCGACCGTTTCTCCCGCCGTGCGACGAGTACAATATCAAAACGGGCAAAAACGGCCGGCGAGCGCGCGGACCGTTTCTCGCTGTTACGTGCGAGAAAGAACGGCCATTATGTACCCCGGCGCGTCTTATCCGAAGAAATTGACCGCGGTATTATCCGGCGTATACCGCGGACATGCGAATTCAGGGAAGGAGTGACGCAAAGTAACGAGCGGCGATATTTTTACGTTCAATTCAATTTCGCAACGCCGCGACACCGCGCGTCGCGACACGCGATCAAGTGTCGCCATAGGCATAAAATCTTCTTGCGGTGCCATCTCTTCGCTCTTGCTCTCGCGGCCGCTGGCATTAATAGCGCTATGCATAGGTGCATAACACGCTGCTTGCTTGATGCTTATTTTATGTATTTATTCTTTCCACCGGGAATAACACGGACTATTACTGAGGTTTCAAGCGCTGTCAAACAGATCGGAATACAGCCGGACCGTGCGCTACGATCGGAAACAGAGAGAAATAATTCTCAGCGAATGCAAATTTGATTACTAGAAATGAGAAATAACGCGCTCTGCGTATTTAATTGTCACACGCAAAGATAGAAATCAGTAGCGCGTGGAGTGCACAGTATCAAAATTCGAGTTTGCTGAAATTCTGCCAATCTCAAAGTCTGTTTATGGAACGACATTCCGAATTAAGCGATGCTCGGGAAATCTATTTATTCGGGCGATGCCAGCGAACCGGTTGTTGCGACTTCCTGCTTAATAGAGATCCTCGGCCAAGACCAATCTCCTTCACCCATCTCCACCCAACATTTCCCTCCTCCGACCCACCCATCGACCACCGTTCAATTACGCAGTCATTAACTCGCGATTGTCTCTTTCGGCGTAACCTCGTTACGCCAACTTGAATCCCGGGCGCGGCAATATTCCGCGCGCAGATCTCAACACAGATAGGCTTTTAGCGTATTAGCAGGCACAATGTGACAATGGAACGTAGTCTGCGCGCTACGGGAATAGCAAATGCCGCCACTCTATCCGTTTCCCATACAATGGCCGCCCCGTCCTGTCCGTGTCTGGTGCAAACTGCAAATAGCCAGGCGAAACACGTATTTCATAAACGCCCGCAACATCGTCACTGCGCGCCAAAGCTCTCTCTCTTGTCTTCGTGCTTCTGTTTCGTGAGCAAGCACGTCCAAGTTAGGAGGATTTTCATTTTTCTGCGATTTAAAAAATCTCACGTTTTCTCCCATGCGATAGGATCCTACGTGATAAAGGATCTAAAGTATCGAGGAAAAAATTTTGAAATTTTAGAAGAAATATAAAATGTGTTAATAATCAGCACATTGTAGAAAACTTGTTTTATTAATTTTTTTAAATTTTATTTACTTTAATATAATACTTTAATATAATATACTCTTATATTATGTATTTTATAAAACATTTTCTCTCGCTCATTTCGAGAATATTTTCACATTGGTATTTTATTTGCAAAAATAGAAATATAATTTAATTATGTTAATAATTGCTTTTTTAATATTTTTATCGCACGAATTGAAAGAGATCTGATATTGCAGCTTTCGCTTTTAATTCTGGAATATTGCGCATTCGCAGATACAGCGTGTGTGTGAGTAAAATGTATTTGAGGAGAAATTTTTCGCTGTAGAACTCAATTTAGTTCAATTAACGTATTTAATTCTCCTTTGACTGCAGCAAATTCTCATTCTCGCAGCGCAATATCTAAATTACGCGGAAGTGAAATTTCTCTGGAAAAATATTTTGAATTAACTTTGACTTTGTATCGTATGACTCTTTATTAACTTCATAATAATACCTTATCAGCACATTTATGAAATCTTTCGTAGCGAATTTTTACGGACGAGATAATAGTGTAAGTGAAAAAACTCAGCATGTATCGCTTGTCCCACTTGAAGAGATTTATCTTTCTAATATGAACGATCCTCCCGCTTTTGAGATTTAATGACTCCCCGTACGTGTTTCTGTGTACGACTGATTGTATCGACGGCTTCGTGACTTGGCTCTAAAGCCGCTCGCTTCTGTTCGCGCAAACAGGCACCGCCGTCAGCGATATTACGTCAAATGCTCGTATAACCAGCAACTGCAATTTATTCTTGAACGTGTAGCTAGATTTCACATTATATTATTCGATTTCAAAATCACGAAGCACGAAGTACACATTTCATTTTATATATTTCCTTATATAACTCAACATTATACATTTCCCTTTACTATTTTTTCCGCAACTTTAATATTTGTGCGATGCTTACATAATTATTAGCGATATTAAAGAAATTGTATACGGAAAACAAATTGTTCGGCGTAGAATCGTTGGCGCGTCTACGTTAGAATGCGTCGTGTTAAAGTGCCCTTCGGAAATACGCACTCCAAGTTGAAACGGTCACATAAACTCAACTCCGGCGGACAACAACCAGTAGGATCCTTCCGGTTACCCCGCCAATCAGTCAGATTATGCCGAATCCGGAGAACGCGGTACGTACGTTATCAGCCGGTACGTAGGGCACGGTCGATGAATATAGACCGTACAATGTACGCGCACACGCGAGCGGTTTGGTTTGCGCGACCACGTCGGGCTTCGGTGAATGGACGCGGTCTGGTCAGAATGCCGGGGATTCGGACGGGCTTGCCGGTACACGCGTCGTAAAGTGACGATCAGATCAGGATGCAGGAAATTGGCCGGATTCGCGAGCAATGGGCCATGCTGATACTGGAGCCGGTACGTGTTTGCCGCGGATATCAACCCGAAGTGTTGCGGTACGTACAATGTGATCGACACACACGTACGTGCGTTACACGTGTCCGGCGTGGACGCGCGAGTCGGAACGCACGGACAAATTTTGACGCGATCGTGCGGATCGGCGACACGACCGCGGCAGTACGATTTTAATAAAGATAGCGTGTCGAGGATTCGACGACGTCGCGACGCTATCGCGTTGATGAGCGCGGCCGTCCGCTGTTCAATTCAGTTTATCGTCGATGGGACGAGGGTATAATTTTCCGACTAAGAATTATAGCCGCTCGATTGTAATCACGATCATTCAGTAAGAATTCCTCAAACCTCTCATTTTTTTTTTTTTTTTTTATTACCCTTGTGATAGTTATCAGAAATTACGGCAAAGCATAACGCGACAATGATATCGATAATTTGCAACTTTCAAGTTTAGTTAAAATTAAATAGAATTTTTAACCTATAGTTCTTTGAGTTCTTACGTCACCAAACCTTTTCGATTTTACATTTCTATATAATTGTAGCTTCAGTAGTGAATTCGTAACACTTATTACACGCGACCAGTCAGTATATTTGTCCGTCATCTATCGAATGCACTAGTCAGTATCGATCAGGTGTGTCGCGGCATGACGGAAACCTCATCATCCCCGATGACGCGACGAGACCATGATTCGACATAGTTCTTCGGCACGCTCCAATGTCGTGCCATTAAGCGTAGATAAGCCAGTGGCTAGAGCTACGGCCAATATTGAATGGTCGGTGTACGCAGTTTGCCCGGAGGGGTTCGCAGCACGGCAGTACGGCGGGGTTGTGCATTAGTGGCACCATTGTGCCGGCCACCCCTCAAATCCATATTACTCGTGTAGTAGTCAGTCAGTGTCCATCCGTTCACTCTCTCTCGCCCCCTCTCTTCCTCGGCCTGTCTCTCTCTTTCTCTCTGTCCGTTCATTTCGATGTGCGAGTACTCGACTGTGTATAGAGATTGCGCGAGAGTTCGCCCCGTGCTGCCGGCCGACGCGCTCTATATGCAAACCACCGCGTAATGAGTCCGTCAACCCCGTAACGTCGTTTGCTGCTATCCTTGCACTTAGGCGACGGCGCTCGGGCCATTTTCCGACGAATCCTCCGGGCCTGGCCCCGTCTCGAATGCAAATTCGCGTAGTCGCGCGCCGCTACGCGATCGCGCGAATGCAAATTCGTGCGCGCACCGCGCCGCGATTACCAGGAACACCCTCGTTATATTAGAACGCCTAGGCCTGCTTCACTTGCGCGACCAAAGATGTGAGAATAACGGCAATTTCAAGTCGACGCGTGCGAAGCACGTCGCGCGGCGTTATCCGCTGGTTTAGTATGCTGCAAGCGATTTCTCTTACGAATGGAATATTTATGAAGTAATAAATAGAGTACAATTTATTTAATTCGAAATTTAATAATTTCGTACAAGCGTAACCACAGTCATTAATTGTTTTTTTTTTTTTTTTTTTTTTTTTTTTAAATATATATATATATATAAACTTTAGAGAGCGTTGCCAAATTTTTCTCTTAAAGTGAATTTCGACTTCTTAAAAAATATCGAGAAAATTAATTTACACTGTAGTCTACGATCTCGCGGTTTTGCGCACTTTCGCACGCCTCGGGCGACATCCAAGACGACAATTTCCTGGCCGCAAACACCTTCGTCGGTGTGTCTGGGCGTCTCGATTAATGTCGGTTATTAGCCGGCTGTCATCCGGTCGACGTAAGGATCGCGTGTCGCGGCCCGCTTCAACAATGGCTCGTCAACGTGCGAAACGAGATGACACGGCCGGGCGCGTGTGATAATTATTCTCGCGCCGCGGCGTCGGAAGAGAGAGATAGAGTGCGAGCGCTCGTATAAACGCGCCGTGCTGCGCATATAGAGACGCGCGAGAGACGCGACGGTGAATATTACGGCCACGAGAGCAGGTTCGCCGGCATCAGTCGACGTCGTCGGCATAATGTTTGGCATAGCTTGTCGCAATATGTTACACACTATCCAGCGAGCACAGCGCGCGTCCGTCCCACCCAATCGGGTTACAAGTATCTCCCTGAGCCGTGTACCTCATACAGGCCGCATACAATCACTGTAACCAGGGAATGTCGCGCGCCGCACCCGTCGTCCCTAACTATCAAGTTCGTAATCACGCCGCGCTAAATAACGCACCGGCATCGGCCAGCTGATTAAACGGGAGCTCTTTATCGCGGCGGCGATAGTGAGTTCCGTTCTGATAAACGAGGAAAAACTCGCACCACGCTGCTCATCCGCGACACGATGTTATTAAATTAAGGAATCGGGGACTGATTCTCACAATTTTAGATCAATCGATGCTGTTCGGAAAAATTAATCAAGCAGTTGTCTGACGTAATAAATGTGAGCAGAATTTAATTATAAAATATTAATAGCCACATATTTTCAAAGCAAAAATAGAAATTTAAATGAAAACATTTATCGTTGGTTCTGCTTCGTGAAAAATTCCAGCATTGCAAATTACCATGCTCGACAAGCGCGAGATAAAAGATCCATCTTGGATGACACGTCTCGTATAACACGTGTCACACATTAATAATTTCTGTTTAACGGGTGGCGCAAAGTTGCGAAGTACTGTGCGAAATTGGCATTCTCGATGTGACGAGAGAGTGCGTCGTATTGCGCGCGAATAGCTATACACGAATACGCTCTCGTATATCACCACGCTGGCTGGTTAGCCAGCATCAGTCGCCGTCACCGGCATAATGTTTAGCATAGCTTGTCGCAATATGTTACATACCATCCAACGGCGTTCTCATCCCACCATCGGCTCGGGTTAGTGTTGGTGTTTCGACGGGCTCGTCTCTATAGGCCGTACGCGCGATGGGATGGGCGACTGATTTCGCCTCGCAGGTCCGGGGGGTGATAGCCGCCTGTCAGCGTATGCTAATCACGGTAATAGAGCGAGCGTTGTACTACCGAGGCTTTGCCGAACCGCGCTAATATTTTGAAATAACATCGACCGCGTCGTTTTCGTGGAGGGACTACCGGCTGTTTCGGACGCGGGCATGCAATTCGGAGAGACTCGTCATTTCCCGTCGACTGGTCCCATGATTATGTGAACAAATGAATCGCGCAGAGTGATTCAGGATATGATTGGAACATTCCTTTTGCTAGCTGATGCTTTTGAGAATTATGCAAATAGTATATCCGCATTATTCTTGCATATTATTTTCAAACATTTTTTTCTACAACTCAGAAAAAGACGAAAGAATAATTTTGTTGAAAAACTGGCGTAAAACAATTCGTAACATCGAAGAGATGCGAGGAAACAATTATGATAATTTATATAATTGAAAATTGGATGATTTAGAGTAACGGCGAGGCATGAAACAAGGGAGCGAATTCGAGTACTTTAAAAACGGTGTCCCTAATCTCTTTGCGTCCGTGTTATTGGTTTGACTGCCAACTAGGGTGAGGGTGCGCATTAGCGGGACGCTTCGTACGATATAGGTCCCAGGGTGGCAGTAGCGTTGCTAGTCAGTGCGCGGATATTATAAATTCAAAGTCAAATGTAGCGTATTGTAATTTCTCTGGGATATCACTTAATGCAATCTGCGCAGTCTTGCCGTGAAAAAATTGCCTCGTGCTTTCCGGCACGAATTTAAACATCCTGCGAATCCCCGGCTTCATCTTTCAATTGAAATTGTTGTTGCCATGGAATTAAGATAAATTTCATTGATAAGCGAGTCGGTCTGATTTGTGCGAAAAATCTATAAATTCAAGCAGAGAAGAATTTGCAGTGAGAATTTTATTGTCATTAAAGAAAAAGTTTCGATTTAAGTTGTTGAAGGAAATACTACGAAGGGAACTATTGGCGCATAAATTTCTGTTCTTTCATCAAGCGAGAAATCGTGAAAAATCATATTTTCATAATTATGTAAAATACAGCATTTAAAAACATAATGATAAAGTAATTATGCATGGAAACGGGTATGCAAGAGAATCTTATTTTTGTACGAGAGAAGCTTACGGTGCATCCACGTGAAATTAAAGCTACTATCTACTCACCATGACAAGAGAAGATGGCACCGCGGCCGTTAGGAACCGGGAATACAGGATTATGTCTTGCTCCTCATCTTCGTCTCACAAAAAAGAAAAAAATAAATACCCTCGAGCGCGAGCAGAAAAATAAGCCCTTAAAGAGACTGATGAATTTTAAATCAGCCGCGCATTGAAATCGAGAAAACGTCTCCATTGCGAGAGGACTTTCAAGCTCACCCCGTGTCGTTCTCCGCCGCCTCTCCCATCGCGCCATCCCACTTTCAGTTTTCATCTCTTAATAATACAGAGGCACTAATACCCTGATCACATATTCTCAGGGATGAAAGGTAAATCTTATGCCCTGGGCGGGTTATAAGGAGCACATTAATTCCATTAGAAAAGGCGTGCGTCCCTCCTCCCTCGATTTTGAAGGGACAGGTTTCACGGATCCGTCGCGTACTCTTGACAGCGAGACAGGATCGTTCCCATGCATTCTTTGTGTGCCGTGTCGGTGCACGAGTATTATATAGAGAATACAAGTGAACTCACGCGATAAATTCTGTGAATATTTAATATCTGTCAAAAACATGACGATTTTTTATTAAGAATAAAAGTGGAAGGAAAATAAATCTCGCATGTTAAATTTCATGTTATTTTCATGCTTATTTTTCATGCGATGTATATTTTATCAGTGCGTACATAAACGCACTCGCGTCATAATTTCTTCGGAATTTACGCAACATTGCGGTCCCGTGTACAGGCGATAAAACCTGCCACAGAATTCTTGATGTACAAACACCCTGGAAGGATGCGCGACATTCTCGCACTCGTAAAGACCGACGAATGTCTTGAGAGCATTGAATGCCGGCTACCGCATATCTCGCTCTCTTGAAGCAGATCACGCGAGGGATTTTATATGAAAGGTCCTCCCTAATCCCCTCTCGTCGCGGCGGGGTTTCCCGCGACGCGGTCCGCAATATCATCCGGTCTCTCCCGGCAGCCAGTGCGCGTCGTAAAAGTTATTATCACACACGACAAACGACGCGATTTCAGCAGCACGTGTCGAGACGAGACGAGGCGCATTGCGAGCGCGCTGTCCGCCGCTACCATTTGTCATGTCGACCGAAATTTTCCGCGTCGAAAGGGACGCGCCGAGTCTTCCTTCGGCAGGGCGGCGTGGCTCTCTTAAAAGTTCGCAATAAGTCACAATCGGAAAGGGAGAAAGGAGCGAGAAGAAACGAAAAGGGATCAAGTGCGGCGGCGGGCGAGAGCTAGGCAGAGCGAGGAACAGAGAAAGAATCGTCCTCGGTCGATCGGCCGTTCGAGGGCCGACAATCCGACACGCCACCCCCTGGGAAATCGCTTTAAACCTTTTAAATTCGAAACTCTTCACCCCCCGAAAAAAAAGTGGCGAGTCCTTTCGAGAAGCATCGAGAGGCGGTAGGTATATATATATATGCAGCATGCCGGTCTGGTCCTGCGCGCCACATAAATACATCGCGCACGGAAGAGGGAAATCTGTTTAAAATATGTTCTCTCTCTTGCCATTTCGCCATGGTCGTTTGCCACGGCGAATAGCTAAATGCTTTTTGCGAGAGGCCATTTAAATCTTTACCTTTCGTCCGCGCCCTCGCCGCCCCGCCGTCCGTCGCGATCTCCATGTCGGCTTTCCCCTCCTCTCCGTTCCGTCGCAGCCCCTTGCTCCCGGAAAGACGAAGGAAGATCTAACGCGGGGAAATAGGAGCTCGCTTCTCCGCGCCGTTCAGCTCTGTTTGTTATCAATTCTCCTTATCCAATTCTGGGCGGAACGTTCGGCGGCGTACGCATACGTACGATATGTTTGAAGTATCTGCAAAGATCCGCGCATACGAGCTAAAAGCAAACGTACTTTAAAACGATGCCGAAACCTCTTCTTCCTCGCTCTCCTCTTTCCATCCGCTCGACGAGTCTCCTCTGACTCTTTGCTCTTGCGTTTTATCGAGATTGGCCGCGGCTGACTGCCGTCGGCGAGGTCCCGCAGGAAATGGGGCTCCGCGAATGCAGCCAGACGGCGGAGCGGTGGATCTACGAGCAGAAATTCACGAGGCTGAGGCGCATACACACGCCAATACTCGACACTCGCGCGCCGCTCGTTTCCGGTCCGAAAGTTTTCGCCTGCTTACGTATGCATGCGAGCACCGCCTTTACGTGTTGAGAAATGCCGACCGAGCCATTCGTATTCGCGAATTCGGAATGACAAGACCCGCGGGAACCAAGTCGCTCGCCATCTCTCGTGCCTGTTGTTCTCGCGCGATATTACGAACGAACTAAATGAACTCACGATTCGCTTTTATTTGAATCGAAATCCTGACGATTCTTGTGTGCTCGATTTTCTCGCTTTTTCAATTCTTGACGATATCTTGAGCAAAGCTAAAGCAAAATAAGATTTTTATGGTGAATGTGCGTGTTTATTTTCATAAAGTTTGATATATATAAATTTTATTTTATCAATGTACTGAAATACATGTACGTGACATTACATGATATTATCAAATGTAAATGCCGGTTATCTTTGCGGTTTCATTTAATTAGCGAACGAAGTAAAGGTCAAACCGATAAAATGTAAAATTGCTCTCAATTAATTTATTATGCATCCCTTGTAGCTCGTCGTACGCGTCGGATTTCATTGCATACTAAGTATCGGCTTGTGTCCTTCGACGCGGCAGCGGTCTTCTTATTATAACTCGAAGGTAGGAGCGATTATATTCGCACCTGCGTCGAGATCCTCGCGATCGAGATTGTGGCGTAGAAGACTCGCCACTCGAAAGGAGGCTAAGCGCCACAG
The DNA here is from genome assembly GCF_040581485.1 of Linepithema humile. Taxonomy (NCBI): domain Eukaryota; kingdom Metazoa; phylum Arthropoda; class Insecta; order Hymenoptera; family Formicidae; genus Linepithema; species Linepithema humile. The sequence goes on from NC_090131.1 coordinate 16,731,186, forward strand.
TCCGTGAATTCGTTTTGCCGTATGATTAATGAAAAAAAAAAGTCGTCGGAGCGCTTTACGAAGGCTGTTGTAACGACGTGACCTTAATACCGACTACATTTTATCTATCGCGACTTATCTGACGAAATCAGTTGCGACATTCCCAATGTTTTTCTCTGTGACGTTCCATCATGACAATTAATTATTTATAATTACACACTGCACATGTCGCTTTTAAAAATTGATGTTTCGCACTTAGACCTTTTTTGCTTTTGCTGCAAACAGTATAGTTTGCTTAAATATGCAATATATGTTTATCTAAATTTTTTATCTAAAGCACATATTATTTATCTCACTTTTAATGGTATATATTTTTTTACAAAAATTGTTTTTCCACAAGAATAATATTTATCAATCAGGTGCGACATTTCGATTAAGAACATACTTAAATAAACATATTTAAAGAAAACTAATAAAATAATTAAAAATAAAATGCGTAACAAACGTCACTTGACATGAATAATTTGTTAGCTCGGTAATAGAACTGAAGGATCCGCTGCCGTGACGAAATCTCTCCTTTGATCTCCCTCTTCAGACGCTTCCTCCGATCGAACGAGCTTTGCGGCAGCCGCCTTGTCTACGGCCATTGTAAGTAAATCGGTCACTTCACCGCTCATAAATGACGAAGAGGAGCAGGACGCGGTACACATCGGCGGCGGCGTAGGTCGGCGGGAGATAAAGGACGAGAGAGAAAGGAGGACAGATGATCCCGAAACACCACCACGAAGGGCTGGACCGTTTTGGCCTCCCCCGAAACCCCGATGTCCGGTCAGCACCCTTGACTCGAACGTTGCCCTCCCCGTGTACAGGACTTTTATGGCGCATAAATATCAAGAGCTCTCCATGATATCCCTACTGTATTATCAGGAGACGCTTACGGCCGGCGGGGGAGACGCGGCGACCAGAACTGTTATTCGGCGCAATTCCGTATCTCCTGTCCCACACCTACGCGAGCGCGCGCGGCTGCCGGAACAACCCCGTGATGTTGGACTTCCGCCAATTCAGCCGCTCTCGGGGAGGAAACAAGTATTCCGCTCGCGCTGTACGAACTGCACACGGCTCGCGCCCAAATTCAATCTACCGTCCCAGGTTTATCCTTTCCTGGGAAAACGAAAGACGAAGGCTATCGCGAGCCGGCTACTGGAACGCTCGCTCTCGCCGTTCCGGTAGTCGGCGAGTCGGACGGGGCTGTAATTTCTTCAGGCAGAATTGCATTTACGGCGGGCTACCCCTCGTAGACAAGGATTGCGAGAGTCGTGGAAATTCTCTGATTTCCTCGAAGTGAATCAACGGCGTCGGAGTGCTCGGTGCTCGATGAGCAACGTACTGTGAGATCGAAACTGCCGGATAACGTGGAATAACGCTCACAAAAGTTTTGGTGCGCGCCTGCACTTTTAGTGATAAGCTTCTACAAATTTCAGACTGTTTCAACTATAGACGAAAGCAATTTCACAGAAAATGCTCTGTTGAATTGACTTTCCGATATCGATTAATTTTTTAATCGAACTTACGTGATCACTCGTCGATCGCGGAGAGAATCAATTGTTGCATTCTTATCGCAGCCGATAAACAGTTTTCCAAAGCATTGATCAGACTTTTCTCGCAATTGAAACGCGCGATGCTCGGAACACTTTAACGAATCCTCATTCGTAATCTCCTTAACTTCCCGTATCGCGTGCTTCTTAAATCTCGTCCGCTCTAAGACTTCTCGAATAGAAAGTCTCGGAGCAGTCGAAGGATCTCGCTCGGCGTAAACGAGACTGATAATTTCTTTAACCTCCTCGCTCAGCCCCTCGATCGGTAATCCACGACTCCCATCGCGTATATATATATATATATATATATCGGGTATAAGAAATTCACTGAGTCGAGAGGGAGATCGCATATTGTCAGGCCATCAGCGTCCCTCGCTCCGTCGCTGGGGTCTCCTCGTCCTTTCAGCCGACTACGGACATATACTCTCTTCGTCTCGAAACACGCTGGTGGGGTGAGCAAGAGGTATATCGCCCCTATCTGTATCCGTGTATGGTTCCAATAAAACGGGAACCACTCACAGCTTTTGTGTCAGATACAGTGGCGGTGCTTGCCGAGAGAGGCGAGGGAGAGGGGCGCTAGTGGTTGTTATCGGCCATCAGGTTTTATATCCGTGCCGGAGGGGCGACGGGTGGCGTGGGGCGGTAGCGAGGGGACGGTCAAACGATACTGGATACCGCGTGTTTCACAAAGATTCTATGAAGATTGCCCGGGATTTTATTACGGGAGAAATGTCGGTTAATAAAAATGAATACACGAAGAGAGCGAGCGTGCGAGCGAGGGTGCGAGAAAGAGAGAGAGAGAGAGAGATGAGGGAAGAGAGCAGCCTTTCTTCTTATCCGCCTTTCGCGCCCATCGCACGTTCTTCTTTCCGAATCCTTCGACGTCGGCTCTCGACGGTGGCAGGCGATTCAAAAGTGAGATTTCGCGTCGGATGCGTAAACTCCCGTCGTTTAGATCACTCGGGCTGGAAAAAGCGGCGGCTCCGGCCGCGCGGCCAGACGCGTTTATCTTTTCCCTTCGCCTCCGTGACTCAGCAACGAACGACGCCGAGATCTTTCGCGAGATTTGACGTGTGAAATGGATATCGATCCACGCGTTAATGGGCGTATCGTACACTCGCATCGGAAAATTATTATAACGAATCGTTTCTCACGAATATTTACGACGCGGTGTCGTCGGAATTGTTCTCGCAGCGCGCCGCGCTCTGTGACACGGATATCGCAGCTTAAAATAAAATACGCATCGGCGGTGAGGTCATCGATGCAATGAGCTCAAGCAACTTCCGCGAGTGCGATTAATGCGGGACGAGGTTACTCTTGCCAATCGAGCATCGATCGCGTTCGCGGCGTGCAACAGTTTCGCTGCCAGACCATCGGTTTGCAAATTCGCTCAGTGCAACGCTCTCTCGACGGATTCCCCCCCTCGTAATACAACAAGCGCGATTGACGCGTCGCAGCTGCAACCCGTGAGTAATCCGATGCGTCGCCAACGAAGTTTCAAGTGCTAATTCATGCGCACTCCGGGAAAGACGATATATCGAACCATCGAATCAATAGGGACCTGTCTGAACGTCTTCGGGCAGAAAATCCAATGAAACGCGTCTCAACACGCGTGGCGCCTCGCGAGGTAGACGGAGATAAAGGCGTCCAGATCGCATGCAAAAGGGCGCGCGCGCGCGCGCGCGCGAAGAGTCGAGTCGCCGCTTTTTCCGCTAGACCATTACGTAATAGCAGATTTTCCAGCGATCTTGGCGGTACCTTGCGTAAAAAGATCAGAGTGAGAATAAGGAAGCAGGCGACATACGAAGAATGAATAAAACAAGAACCTGCATTACATAAGCACTCTTTCTGTTACAAGCTAGAAATTTTCCTCGCATTTTTACGGCAGCAACGCTTTGTGCGGAATTCGTTTACTTTTAAGTCGTTAGCGATATGAACAGATTTAATTCTCGAAAAAGAGAAAATAAAACAATTACCATTGATAATGACAAATGTCATTGAAACGCGCGATTTTAATTTAGGCTCAATTATGTTACCGTTTTATGCGCAATCACGGCCGAAAACATCGTTCAATCAGTTCTTCTAGTGTTAACACAGACGTCTGTATCGATTATTCAGTCGGCGAGCGAATCGCCGTTTCACGAGGTACTGCTATTCACCATTGGCCGCTGATCCATGGAGCATAATAAACTACTTCGTTTTGCATTCATCTCTCCCCCGCCCCGCTCTTTGCCGTCGTCTTGCTTACGTTGTGTGCGGCGTAAACGAGATTCGTCTTCGTTCGTCGGAAGCGTTCGTCGACGACGACAATGTCGACGGCGAGGTCTCATCCAATTTTTCAGCAGCGCGCGTTGCACGGGAACGAGTCGGTTAATCCGCCGGAATCTCGCTGACGTAGCTGCTTGCCGGAGCTGCCGACGGATTCACCGAATTCCAGCCGCGATAGCTCACTGTCGATGTCGAGCAGCCTGGAAGCATTTGTCGATGGAAACGACAGAGGATAAAAAAAAAAGAGAAGGAAGGGCGATACGGGGAAGCAGGGCGGGCGGGAGGGGAGGACAAGTCCTTTCTTGTTTGCTCGATCCCACCCGCGACGAGGGGTCAGAGGCGAATTGACTGCCGTGTCATTTGTAACAATAAAGGTGGGAGTCCCGATGTCTGGACCTCTAACTCTCGTCTCGTGATACGCGGGGTGGACTTGATGACCTCTTCGTACGAGATATAGCAGACACTGTCGTATACGCAATGAAGTTGAGCGATGGAAATCCGAGTGCTTTCGCTTCCGCGCCGAATCACTTTATTAAACAAAGAATAAATCCACGGTCCTCTCCCGCGTTGTGCACGGCAATACCGTGCAGATTAAATCGATTCTATTATTTTGTCAGCGGTACTATCTTCTCGCATAAACGGATTTTTAAATTTCACCCATCTCGTTCCGTCCGCGCAACTTTAACGAAGTGGAAGTCGTCGCTCGCGGGCGAATTGTGCGTCAAGCAACGAAACGAGGTTTATGCTGTTATTTTCTCCAAGCGTTCTTCTTCATTGTCGCGACTATGCGCGTTATAAATCTCCGCGCAGGTTCAATCACACGACGTTCCTCTGACCGTAAGTACGTTAGTTTTTGATAAAGCGACTCCCATCTGTCCGGTTCCTCTCGTGCGCTCGCGCACGCTTTCAAAGGATCGAGCGTGTCGCGATCTCGGAGGCCCGAGTCGATTGTTACGGTGCGGACTGACGTATGGTCGGCATAAGTCAGTCGACAAAGACCGCCCAAAATTATATATCTACGAACGGGAAAGAATAGAGAGCGGTCGAAGCGAGGTGAGCGGGAAACCCGTGACGATTCCTCAAGAAATTCGTCACGGAGCGGTCTGAAGTTTTGGAAATATTTTGCTTTGCTATCGGAGGTCGAGTCGCATGTCTTAATATTTTCTCCCGACCGAAACGCTTTTCATAGTTTAAGCAAGACATATGACGTCGCTCTTGTTTGCCGCGTTTGTTCCTCGCCCGTCTCGCTGTCTAGCCCGTTCTACTTTCTGTTACGCTCCGATTTCAGTTAGCGACTTTATTATTCGCCTCCATTGCGAAACTACGCCCTCATAAATGCTTTGTTCTGTGTAGGCGAGACCGTGCTTGATTTGCGTCTCGAATCACATAGATCAAAGGTGCCGATTTTATTGATGCATTTATCTACGTTTTCCTCGGTTTGTATAGAAATTTGCCTCTTGACTGCCGTAAATTTCTATTTATAAAAGCGCAAAAATATATTTTAATTGTCAATTAAGATTCTACGATATTGCGAATGAGATTGCCACAAGGTCTCGCAACATTTTTCTTTTCACGACAGGAATTTTCAAAGATCCGACAGATCGCCGGCAAAATCCTTCCTGCGATTTCCCTCGCGTGGCATGTTCCGCCGATGCAAGTTTTTCATTCCGCTCCATAGAAATCTATCCCTACTCGCGTCTCGGCAATTACGAGCAACGTGCCTCTCGCGTTTTCTTTCTTCTCGGTACGCTCGGCTCTGCGCGACCGCAAATATTCGTACGATAGTCGCACGTCGTACAAAGAGAGATGCGTGCTAGAGTCGGTGGAGTGTAGCGTGGCGATTAACGAACAAATGGCAGGCGGTCGCCGGTAATTGTAATAATTGTAGACGGCGTAGCGCGGCTCCTTCTTCCTACGCCGCCTCCCTTCGTCTTCTTCTGCCCTCCGAGGCAAGACAGGAGCGCGCCATGTGCGCGGCGAAGCCATTGTATGCGTTCGCCTAAGACGCGTACAGGTACATGTACACCGCGTACGCGCAACTCGCCATTGTTTTCCGTCATTATCGGTGGGAGGGAAGCGAGACGGTGGTTTAGATTCTCGACCTGTCATTAAGCGACTTTTTCGCGGTTTCCTTAACAGGATCCTCGATTTCCGCTCGTTCCGCCGAGGAAAACGGCGGAAAGCCGGAGCGCCGCGGCGTCCTAGCGTGAGAAAATATACGGAATTTCGCGATTAACCGGCCACCCGAATACATTGTCGCGTGCAGACGTGCTTTTCCTTTCCCACGCGTCCGCCGCGCAGGAAGCGCGATGAGCAGTACGAGTAACGAATGTATTGGCACCTGTTCTCCATTGCGTCAAGCATCGAAGAGCACGAATTCCTCCAGCACCCGGAGGCTCTTGACAGCTCAAGGTATCGGTGAATGCGTGTATCGCCGAGCAAATTGCAACTTAAGAGAGGAGTAATTACTCGCTATACTTGCTCGCTACAATGTAACAAGCATCTGAGAACTTAAGAAAACGGTGATTAACATCGACGGAAACTATTGTGCCATTTTTATTTTAGATCTCAGATGTCCGGCGGAGATGCAAACCATATGCGATTTTTTTGGGCGGTATTCCGATCATATCCACGTGTTGTGTGCTTAAAAATCGAATCTTTTAAACGTACATACATATCACATCAATATAGTCTTAAGAATAGAGCACTGTGTGCTCTACACATTGTATTAGATTACATTTCTCGGTTCGTCACTCTTCAAATATATAATTCCTGCTGGAAGCGCGAGATACGACTGTCGGATAATCGAACTCCGCGTAAAATTCCCTCAAGTCCGAGAGACAAATAATCCCGGTCCTCTCAAGAAACGCGGATACGAGATAAGTCATTTGCTGGTAAAGAAAACCACGTGCAAGAGAGAAAGAGAAAGAGAGAGAGAGAGTGAAAGAGAAAAAATCAGTATCCATTCCCGATGGAGAATTCGTGCAACCGTTGTCGCGATGCATAATAGCTAGTTAGGTCTCATTGTATCGGTAACGCGTGTACACAGCGCACGCATATGCATGACAATGGCGGTCTTAGAGCGTCGCCATGCTTTTTAGTGACGCTTTTTACGGTTGCATTCCGCGAGGGCCAAGGTGCGCGCTAATGCGCCGTAATTCTTTTAAACGGCCGTCAGAATTAAATTTCGTGGTTGATCCCTTTCGTCAGGCAGCATCCGTCACCAATCGTGGCGTCACCGCGAGATCCGCGCCGTGAGACACAGCCGACGGTATTAAGAATGTTCCTCGTTGATTGTAAAGCATCGCATCGCTCGATCAATCTCGTTCAAACGTCGGGACACGATGGAGAAATGCATTGGAACGAACGCGATCTATTTCGGTTAAGAGAAAGTGTTGCTAAGCTACGCACTAGAATCAATTTTCTTCGTGATATTAGTACAAAAAATGTTTCAATTTTATTAGACTTTTTTGGTTCATTTTAAAACATTGTTTATAAAAAAAAATTGATGTCGATAAAATGCTAGATCCGTAACATTTTGCTTTGAAAAGTATTAGTTTGTAATATTTAAGACACAGATTTTTAAAAAATATTTTTTGTATTGTTATTTTTTATTTTTTCATCTATATAGTAAAGTTTAATTGTGAGCGGGTTGCTTTAAGATGCATCGATTTTTTTCATAAACAGTGTACATATTTCATATGCATATCGCTCAACTATGACACAATTCAAAATGCCATTTTTGATGTAGAAAGAACAATTCTTGTTTGTACTGTTTACTGTTAGAGCGATACTATAACACTTTTGTTCCAACTACAATATGTTATTTCAAAATGATGTTTTTACCAAAATTATAATGATTTAAAACATTAAAACTTGTTTTCTGGAAAATCATGATTTTTTAGTTATGTCACTGTTGCAGCAGATGAGCGATATATTATTATCATCGTGTAATACATTTTGTAACTTCTATTTACTTTTACATTGCAAATGCGGGATGCGAGTTCAAAATTTAGGATGCGTCTCTGTTGGAAGTCCGGCCATTATTATATCTTTGCGCATGCAGTAGTCTCTCGAGCGTTCCCAGAACAGCTAAGATATTTGTCATGCCTCCGTTTACCTATTTATTACTTTGTAGCTAATATAAACTCACGAAAAAAGCGTGAGAACGAATAGCGGGAGGGCGATTTTGAAGTCGGCAACTTTTTGACATTTAAGACCGTGACGCCGACTGTCCCTTCACACATTATTATTACCACGAAAAAGACCTCACAGTTATTTGACGACAACCAATCCAAAGTATTTTGTCTACAATGCTCTGTCATAGGTCTTAACACTTTTACGGCCGCTCTACTATTCCCATAATAGCGCGAACGAGCCTTAAGCCATTACAAACCGAAATACACGTAGTTGCACAAAGTTGTCCGTTTCGGCGAACATTGATCTTTGAACTATTGCGAAAGGTGACCGTGAACGTTTATTCACGTGGATTATCGGACTCTCGATGGGTGTTCGACTGAACAATCAGAATCCCCATTAGTAATATCGAAGAGAGAGTTTACCTGCATGACAGACCACCCAGAATCGATTGTATTTCAATACCGCGAGTGAAACCTGGACTGTTCTTCTCAAATAAAAAGTTGTGTGACTAATTTGCTTTTTTCCCTATCCTTTAGAAAAGTGCCGACGTCAACGACAACATTTTCGGCTTATTTTTCTTCAGAGCAAACATAACACCTATCATAAAATAAACTGCGGATAATCCTAGAAAAATGTGCACATTCACGTATATATACTCAGTCGTTATTTTAAATTCAATGAAAACATGCAGATTTTATTAAGATGCTATCTATGACGCTAACTTATGTTTGAATCATCATGTATGGCACGCATATTCTCACGATCGCGTTATAAGTGACTCGATCGGAATACAATAACGAGGTGCTCCGTCGCATCGCAGTTTTTGCCCCGCTCTCGACTGATGCAAAATTCAAACGGATCGGCGTGACGCACTTTTTGAATGACCCTCGCGCGCGAATCTAGGCTCAAAAATCCGAGTCGTCACGGACCCGCGAGCGGCCGAGATATATCGCGTCTGCGATCGCGTCGCCGATACACCTGCGCGAGAGATCTCCATACGTCGGCGCGTCGGTGCACCTCGACGCGGAAGACCGGCAAGGTCAGCGCGGAGTGGAACGTTCCCGCGGCTGCAGTCAGGTGTGAATGTTCGCGGTATCGCATGCCGGGGGCCCACGCATCGCGGAAAATCGCGCGACTCACCCACGTCACTATGTAATTTCCTCGTAATCCTCCTCCGCAGGAAGGAAGTAATACCGTGGGAAATGACGAAGTGACGTGGGACGACGCGATCGATGCGATCGACCGAATAATCATCAAGCGATGTGTCTCAGTGGGACGACATCCCACGACTGTCGCGGCGGGATCAAGCCGTCTGTTCCATCTTTTCATTCATCAATTCTGCCTCCGGTCTCGCGGCTAAAAACCAGATTTCGCCTTATAGGTTCGACGACGGACGCCGCGCCGTTTCGCCCCGCCGCGTCTACGCCGTGGTTTCCCGCGTTTTCTGCGGTGATCAATGACTCGAGATTGCAGCCGCGCTTGCTGGCGTCGCGTCGTCGCGAACGCGCTCCCAGTCTGCTGCAATATGCGTGAGTGTGCGAGAACGAGCGACCGGTCGGCCGGGACGGACCGGGTGCACGTACTCGCTCACGCATACGGGCGCAGCGCGCGTGCCGTTGTGACATACGCGATTACCTTGGACTTATATCTATATGAACGCTGATGCGTATAATGAGGCGTAGGACTGCAGTCATTGTCGACATCGATAGGCAGTTAATGGCGCGAATAACTCGCGGTTTCGATGTCGCTTGAATAATCTTGAGCCGCGATAAGCGGTCGGGGTGCGCGTTAAAATTCAACAGTGCTATTTATTTAGCGCTACGGAGATGTCATTTGAATAAAACTAGTCAATAGATAATACAGCTGGATGTTTTTACAGCTTCGACACACAATGCTGTCGTAAAGATAATGATATTGTCACCCATGTAGAATTGCACGGGAATGATGAGCAACTTTAGTTAATGCATGATATCAAAATTGGAAATATTTTAAAGAAATATATTATTTTATATATACTATTTTTATATATCATTATTATGTAATCGCGTTACGACACAACATGCATATAATTATTTGAACTTGGCCGGAGACGCGTCTCCTGATAATTTATATTTATTAAATATTTATTACGAGAGAGATATTTATTGAAACATTTATTGAATTTTTATTCAAATTCTTATATCACTAGTTAAATTATTTATACAGAAATTAACATAAGAATGATATAATTTATACAAAAATGCATGTAATAATTAAAATTTATTTTTATTTTTTCAGATTGAAGGCGTACATACTTAGCTCCGATTCAACGATTGGTGAGTGATTTTATTTACTATACTTATTATTACACTGATATAATGCTTTCTTATTCTCTAATATTGATTTTTTATATAATTGTTAACACTGTGTTTTGACAATTACATTTATGTAATTTACATTTTTACAAATAATAAAATATAAAATTACTTTCTCTACTTATTTTAACAGCGAAAAATTTCAAATTTTATACAAGTTATATATATTGAATTTATCATTCTTAAATCGTAAAATTTTGGAAATATAAATTATATAAACTTATATATAAAACAGAAAGTTTCATGGAGACAAATAAAAATTAAATTTTTAATTTATACAATTTGAAATATATGTTCATGAATATGTTTTTTACTTAATTTTATTAATAAATTGAATAGTTCAATGTTCTTGCAATGGAGCGAATTGTCAAAGCACGGTTTCAAATGCGCAACTCATTGATGCGACGAAAAAACCGCGATTATTGATACAATTGCTTATGCAGCAATTGATATAATTGACTTGTTTTTATGGGGCACGTTTCATTGAGTGATTCTTTTCTTGCGCCGGGCATCATAAAATTCAAAGGCCTTTAGATATGATATACTTCGCAAAAAGAGCTCTTACAGAGTGACTAAAAAAATTGGTACATTATTATCTTTTCTTACTGTCATTTCGTTATAACCTTTATAATTAATATCAAACAATTTCTAGCTGTTGCTCAATTTATAATTTATAATATAAGAATTAGCAGATTTTAAATTATGTATTCCTCCACTAATGAACAACACATACTTGATTTATAAAATAGCTGTATCATTACGTTCGCTAAATTGCTGTGTGATGTCGGTCGAGTTGAAATCTCTATTAAACAATTATGAACCAGCAAGCACGATGATGCACAATAATTATGCTCGACGTATATGCAATTATTATTTGTTCATTATCTAAATATGTACATAATTGTGACAACACACGTATACATAATTAAATATTATTATTAAAAAGAATAGTAAATTTAACTTCTTTTTTTTTTGCCATATTAAAAGTAACGTAAATATCTTTTACAAATTGAAATCACAAGATAAAAGTTAAACGTGAGAAATCTTTGTAAAATCTTCTCAATCCGTTATTCTTCTAACAGATAATGAGTACAAAAAGTTAATTAGGCCACGCATGTACATATTTATTCTTCGAATTTTTTATCTTATCTTTGCGAATATGAGAACCAAAGCATGGACGATGCAAGTAATGACGCGTGAAGCTCAGTGCAACACGTATGAGCGCATAATGCGGAGGAGAGAGGTTATTATCGGTGCGATAAGCGCGTAATTAGATATACGGACGCGAGTGCGCGGCGGCGAATTAATCTCGCTTATTAATACCACCGCGTCTATTAAATCGAGGCAAAGAAAAGCGTCGCGTTGTTGCGTATCGGTACAAGCTAATAATACACCATCAACCTGTCTCGCGTTGCAAGGAAAAAAGAATCGTGACAACTCGACATTTCATTGCACGCGCGTTGGGAAAAGCGATCGTAACCGGTGGATATCTTACCGCCGATAAGATCCATGCATTACTGAAACGCAATTCTGCAAAGAGATGCAGTTTATACCTAGGTCAGTGGATAATATATGACGCAATTAATACCGAGTTGGAAGTAATCTCTCGCTCGGTACCGTAATCGGGACGCTTTAAATCAAGTCAGGCCGCTTCGATTCCGTCGTTTCCGCGATAAAAGGTAAAGTCGCATGAATCCCTACGATTATCAAATATAAGAGATTACGCTTGCGTGTGAATTATCGTATTCAGATGCTGGTCGAGCATCACGAGGAAAAATTTATTTTGTCGGGTCACTTCGGTATTACACGACGGATATTTTTCTTACAAGCCGGTCGGATCGCGTTTACCTGCGACGCGTGCGCGTAGGTCAGTGCAAGAAGCATGTAACGCAACTAATGTGCGAGGCGTAGGTATGACGAGTGCGTCAAGTATGGAAAAACAGCTTTCTCTCTCGACAGGTTCAGGTGGCGTACGTAGGAATTAAGCAGATAAACACACGCGGCGTAATACGTAGTAATATCGAGTGTGCGCGCGCACTCGCGTCTGCGGCTGGCAATGCGAGATATTCGTTATGCGAGATAAAACACCGCGAATGTACCGTAGCATTCACGAATACTACGTGCAATAAGTTAGCCTCGTTTGCGGTGTTAATTCACACTTTCGTTTTCCAACTTACACGCTTCCACGGAAATACGCGGACCCGATTGCTAATTACGGCGTGCGCGTCACACTAATCAGCACGCACGATGAAAAGAAAAACAATTGAACCGCATGTGCATTCCGCCGATTACGACCGCAGTTTCCCGTTAATTGATGCGCGAGGTGAGATGCGTGTTTTCAATTATCGTCGGTGGTGTAATGAGTCGGGAAGGGCAGAAAAAAAAGGGAAAAAAAGGTCATTTTGCCGCTGCCAAAGTCATTAACGTTGGCACGTTAGCATAATAAATCACGCGTCCCCTTATAATATCATTAAATTATATAACGCGCGATGATATTCAACATCGACGTATTTCTGCGTGGGAGTAATTACGAGAATCGCTATTTATAAAACCGATACAGCGACTTGACTCATTAGAGCTCGTGCGATATTCTCCGCGAGAAATTCTCGCAAAACTTTCCCGATTCTTCAATCGCCCTGAATCATAATATTTTGACACGAAGTATCGCCTTTATATTTTTTTTATCATTTTTCTAAAATCCAAAAATGTAGCAATTTACACGAATTGCTATCCGCGCGCGGCGAATAAATTCGCGTCGAAACTAAAAGTGCCAGTTCTCTTTGATGGGTTAAGAATGTGCATCACGCAGGCAGGAGAGTCACCGATATCGATCGCGGGCATTAACGGAAGGAAGCGGAAATTCGACAGTGTGCCTCCTGGAGGACCATAACGAGCCGTTATTCGGCTATACTCTTTCGGGCCGTAATGCGAGTACACGAGACGGGAGGAGCCGGGGCTTGACTTTAGTAAGAGTTTACGAGGGCAGGCAACACGGGGTTAATTCAATCAGCCTATAATCCCAACTCTAACCCTGATTACCCCCGGAGAAAGCGGCTGGCAGTTCGAGGCGATTCGATCCTGATTAAAAGGTTTCGTAGACGGTTTCGGTCCGGCCACCGACTATCGGTGCCTAGAGAGGAAATTCCACCGCTTGAGCGATTTGCTTTTTGCGAAAAAAAAAGTAAGTCCTGCAGTAATGATTATGTGTCATTAATTAAAATGGCGCGTAAGTAAAAGCCGCACCGTCACGTCATATATTCAATTTACATTACGGATATAGGTGTCGTAAATCCTATTATGTAAAGCAGCCATGCGCGCGCTGCCGTTTCTTACTTGAATATAAGTACATCTAAAATACGCGTCCGTTTATAGTATAATAATAAGTATTAGTTATTTAATAATATATTTGTTCACGAATATATATATGTATCATAGGTTTTTAATTTCTCTAAAAATTTCTAGTAGTTTTATTAAAACGTCAGAAATTTCACGTCTTTGCTTTGTATGATTCTTTTTTAGGAAACGCGACTTCAATCGCAATAGAAAATTCGTGACTCCTGCTTTTTTGTGAATGCTATTTTTAGGCTTTTATCAACGAAAAAAAATGAGGCACCATTAAGATTAGTGGCTCGCGGTTCATTCACCGCTCGAGTAGAGCAGAAACAATGGAGCACTCGCTCAACGATCCATTCTGCCGCGCGCACTTCGAAGTCCGTCTGAAAATGGGTTAAGTGCGTTTAAGATAATTTCGAGTTCTTAAAAGCTATTAGTTTGTCTGTGCAGCAGCGCCCGCGCGCGTCTCCGGCCGCGGTGATGAATGCGTGGTACGCTTTATAAAAGCGCGTAAAGATCTTGATTACAACGGGATGAGATTTACTCGTTGCCCGCATAGTATAAATATTCTTTCTTTCGTGCTTGCAGCCTCGCAATTTAACATCATTATCTTCTTAATGCGCTCTGTTATTTATTGTACGAGAATATTCGAGGATAATAAAGGTCTGTTCTGATATAATAACTGCACAGGAAGGTACTTTAAAATATGCATTATAAAGTTTTTGCCAGAAGATATAATTAAATTCGACAAGAACGATTAGAGAGATTTAAAAATTAAAACTTTTTAACAAAAATCCCTCTGTCTCTTAACTCTGATATATTTTTTTTTATAATTCATTACAATAAACTTAATTCATATTTTTCAATAAATAAACGTGACAAAGATACAAAGAGACATAAAAAGATGATCAATTCTAATGATTTGATGATTATAATTAATATAATAGTTATTCTTTCATTTAATGAATCTAATCAATTAGATAATTGTGTGACATGAAGAACATTGACTTCATTGTTCGGGGACCGCTTGATATTAACTGTTGGGGATCAGATTTAATTACAAGATATATGATATCTCTGGAGGGTTCTATGCTCCGCTGTCCTTCTTTGCACGTTCTCGACATGTTGGAGTATCTGTACTTGTCTCATCTGTCCTAATCAACTTATTCGCGTTTATTGCAAGTTGTTGGTGTCGATCTTATCTTTCACGATATTATAAAAGCATTAGTCCTCATACCGCAATCGTTTTTCCGCGATAACATATTTCGTAACATGCGAGCGAACGGCGCAGTTACGATTGGTGGATTCGTGGAAATCGATGCGTGCGTGAAGCCGAAGCGCAACTTTCGTGCCTTTATTTAGTCCGTGTCCCATTTGATGAATGAGTAACCGATAACGATCGCTGGTGCCATCAAATAGATAATGCGACTATTTGCTAGTATTAATAATGATGCATCATTGTTATCTTTTCGATTTGACGTGCATACGTGATTTTAATAAAATTAATTCACAATTTATCACCCTCTCCATCAAGCAGAATCCGTATATCAGCAGATTTATCATCGATTAGGTTATCATTTTTTAAAATAGCTTTCACACGAAGCCAATTGTGAAGGGATCCTCGGAGAAATACTCCACAAGTCAATTAAATAATATTCTTTATTTACTTCTGCAAAGCTTGAGAAATAAATGTTCCTTCGCGGGGGGAATTCTTTAAATTATATATATTTTATGCAACCTTCGGTCACGCTATTTCACGCGAAGCGTCGAACACGCATGTTTACACGCGGCGATCTTTTCTGAAGCCGCGTATAAAGTCGAGAGAGTCGCGCTTTTATGAATAATTTATCTTCATCACCGCGGCGCCGTTCTATCATTGTTTCGTACCGCCAGTATCTGCGTAGCCAGTATCTTTTGTACGTGAGCGGGGTTATTAACGAAACGATCCCGCGCTTGTCGGCCAAGCGTCGAACCAAACGACCGCGCGACAACGGCGAACAATGTCGCGCTGTTCACGACGATTTTGATTCGAGATCGGGAACTTCATTTCCGGGATTGACGTGAATGGACGCCAATTCGAAAATCAACGGCGCGTAACAAAGGGGTTTATCGTCGCGAGCAGGCCGAATGTGCCGCTCTATCGCCCTGGGCGTTAACATTGCGCGCTATCTCCTCTGGATGCGTGTAACATAATAACTGTGTCATCTCTGTCCGGCCTTCCGTCTCTTTCTCGCGCCCGTCACCTCTCGATGAACCGCCTCGGCTAAACGCGAGGTCCTCTCTTTCTCTCCGCGCATCACCGCTCGCGCTCCCGCGCTCGTCCGTCTGCCACCGAGTTGATTGGATCCACTTAACAGGGTATACGGCATGCGACATTACTGCTCTATGGTGTATGGCGAAGTGTGTTGTTGCGTTGCGCCACCATAACCCGGCGAGGGACTGAAACGACTCCCGAGATTGCCGTTGTCTGGGTCTCGTTAAAGGTCTGGAAACTATTGGGGATAGTTCGGGCGAGACTTTCGTAACATCTTGCTATAACGTTTAAGGATATATCTCAGCGACAGCGGCGGGAATAGTTAGACGGAATTTAATACGGCGCCGCGTTAACGCGCGCATGATTAACCCTTAACGATTCAAATCGCATTGCGCAACTGGGAAACGCGTGCGATTTATGAAAGTCTGTTTTATCTCGCTACCGCATTACCGGTCAATTATCAAGAAAACACGAGCACATAGGAGATCAGGAAAAGATCATGATTAAAGATTAAATCTCTCGTTCCGATATTGATATGTAACATGTTATTACACGTTTTACGTTAATACATATTATCACTATTAATTAACGATATTATTATTTTGAACGAAATAGATTGATCATTTTATAATTACGACTATCTATACTGTAAATTCATGTTTTGTTCGAACATTGCACGTTTCTACACATCGCTGACTTTGCGCAGTTGAAGTACGAGGCTTCGGACGAAGCTAAAGTGGGCTTCGCTAAGTAACAAGGACCGACCTAATGACTCGAAAGACCCAGATTATTTTATTATCACGTCGCCAGTGATTTCGGCGACGCGGTCGTAAAATAGTCCCTTCAGTAGTTACTCCGGCACGAAGCGCTAGATAAGGGGCCTCGCCTACGCGAACCGCCGTCGAATAATTGAATGCGTCAGATAAACGCGTTTCTTACAGTCGTTTATAACATTATTAAGACTCAATTTTTCAATTGAATAACGACTTTTAATATACTTTGTGTGTATTCCGACCGTGCATTTTCACTCGCGTCATCCAAACAAGATCGGGTTTCGTCACTCAATCCCGCCTCAGCGTGTCGCCGGAGCGCATTATTCGAGCAACGCGATACGCGGATCACATGGATTTTCGAAAGTGTGCATCTTTCGGTAGCCGCGGGCAAAATTCGAAAGTTGGGCCGGTGTCCTTGGCCGTGGCTGGGGGGGGGGGGGGAGCTAAACGGATAACGGCACATCCCTATTCATGTGGCCAGGCCACGTAATTCGGTACACGCAAGTCTCGGGATGGGAAATGAGGGGCGGGGGAGGGGGAGGGAAGGGGAGAAGCCGAAGAGGTGGCATTATCTGTCTTGTCGTGTTACGTGTCTTACAACGTGATAAGCCGCCGGGAACAACGTTGCTGTATAATCGCTGCGTCGCCTGCACATCAGGCGACAAAGTCGACGCAACGCTGCGTCGACTGGAGGCCGATCGAAACCAGTCACGAACGGGAGGGATCTCTGCCTGCCGGCCGACGAGGGAGAAGCGAGCGCGACGCGAGATGCAAACTCTTTTATAACGTACGTAAAGGTACGTCATCTCGCGCTGTAAATATCGAGGCCAGGCACGAGATACGAAGGAAGCCCTTGCCGAGGCGTAAAAGCGGCGGTGTGCCTCGCGCGCGCGCGCGCACATTTTATATGCGCACGTTCTGTGCTGGTCTACGCTAGGAGATTACGATCGTTTTCTTATTGTTAGGAGGAAGCTCGAGTCGTGTCTTCATGTATGGAGGTTACGCGGCATTGCTGGAAGAGATCAAGCACGTGTATGTTAATAGATGTTATTTTTGTTTGTTGTTCAAAGGACAATATACGGGGTCACCCGGTTCGGTTATCTCTGGATTTATCTAGGGTATATGCGCAGTTAATAAAAGATAAGACTGTGTACAGAAGCGATCGAACCTAGGAAATGAATTATTGATTGACGATAAAATATTACTCGAACTATATTATAAATCGTTTCAACATTCAGCTGGCGCATATTATATTAATAGCCGTCGTTTTTTTATTTTGGAATCTCGATTAGCATCTTATTGTAGTACTTTCGTCAATATTTCAGTTGAGGCATTTATCGCAGGAATAGCGTATACACGGAGACGCCGCGCTTGATTGGACAGCGAATGTGCATTTCCTAAATTCGTAATCGGGAAGCGCAATCGGAGAGCCGTGGATACGTCGCGGCGGCGGCGGCGGCGGCTTAATTATGCATAGCTCTCGGCTCATGCGGTACATCGCGACCGATAGCGCGACGGCTTATGCGAGTCGGAGCAGCTCGTTTTCGAGCTAATTTTCGTCAGTCGTAATCGCACAAATCATAGTGGTAAGGTAGGCGTGTGCGCGATTCACAGATAGCCGCTCTTTAATTTAATATAGTAGCTTTCCTAGTCGTTTCCGCGAGCCGGCAGTTTAGTATCGCGCGCCGCACGAGTGAATCGCGTGCTTCGATTAGCATGCAACGCGCGTATGCCCGGGATACAGGCGTCGTTGTACAGAGTGCCTAGACGCGAGGTAATTAAGTCGTACATAAGGATGCGCGGTAACTTGGAAGCGCCGGAAGGTTCTCCACGGCTTTGCGCAAGTAGTCTCTCTCTCTCTCTCTCTCTCTCTCCCGTCGTTTCCTAGGCAAGTTTTCCACCTCCAGGCAGAGGGGTAATATATTCATGACAACAAGCGCTTTTGTTGTGCGATGAAGCATAGAATTGGAATCCCGTCGGATCTTCCTTAGCAGGATCTTAAAGGATGCGCAGTGTACAGAGGTGGCTTGATACGCGTGTCGATAAGTAACATTTCTATTTGTGAAGAGACGACTGGCGGCGATCTTCGTTACTCCTCGCGAACGAAATATAATTGGATTGGTTGCCGTGGATCGACTTGACGACAAAAAATATGACGAAGGATCATCGTGCTTGCGCAGCTGCACTCCGAGTCGGATAATAAATTTGTAATAGCGCCTTTTTTGCCGCTCGTTGACAAGGGGACATCAGCTGTTCGAGGTTAAAAGCGTAACCCTTTCGACCCTCGCGCGACGAATCGGTACGAGGGTCCTTAATTAATTAAGTCCTCGACAAAGACTCAGGTGTCCTGCGAAATCTAACAATCCCTGGTCGGCCTTACGGTGGCGCGATAATGGGCACATTATCATACGCACGACCTACTTAGCCCGCGGTCACCGTCGTGAGATTCCTAAATTTGAACCTACGCTAGAGACCCAGGTGGTCGAAAACTGATGGCGGCTCGATTGTTTCGGGGCTAACGATGGGGAGCTTATTAATTGAAAACGTTATTATCGCACGAGACAATAACTTGTGCCATAATCTTATTTCAATGTTCAATGAAATCGATCATTCTTAAAATTACACATATATTATAATTAAATAACTATGATGTAATTAGAATGTTAAAGAACTAAACACTAATATTTTACATTTGCATTTAATTATTAATGTACGCGGATATGTGTGGAGATTTTATTGGTTCGTTATCATATAAATCTTAACAGATCTTCCGCTTTGGAGTAATCGCATCGTTTAGATCAGAGAATTAACTTCTTGCGAGCGCTCGATAAATCTGTCTTTGAACCTCTTTCGCTTCGTCCTCAGATTTACGATAATGTTACTAACCTCGTTCGTTTTCGGTATCAGCGCATTTCGCTGTGCTCGAGCGTACTCCTGAAAAATTCGTTGCAGAGACCGTTTCCGCGGCGCGCCGAGCGCGAGCGCTATCTGCGCAGCAGATATAGGCAGGAATAATGGTGTTTGCTCGGATCCTGAGATATCATTGTTAACAGTGGACGGGCAACAACGTCGTATTTCGGGCGAGCCCGCGCGATGCTTCCGCAGTGGAACGGTAGATATCGGGTTTAAGTTATGTTCTGGCAATTACCTTATATCTTCCATATTTCATGGAACTTTACTCTCGTTTCTCTAATGAAGTGAGGGACAGTGCTTTTCCGAGTATTCATAAGTACAACTATAAATAGAGCCGTGTTACTTATCTTGATGCACGCATATAAATACGCAGGACGGATTCCTCTTCGGGTTCCCCCTTATCTAAAGTAAAGTTGGAGCGTAGTAGTATTTATTTCTGCGGAAGAGAGCGCGTGCACGCTCGAACGGACGTATCGGATGCGTCGCGGAGCCGCCGAGTGTATTAACGTCTACGACCTATTTAGTGAACTTGCGCGGCTATAAATCAGTTTACGCTGAATCGCTTATCGATGATGCCACGTAAGCGCGCGAGGTGGAGCACTGGCGATAGCGGATAGCGCATCGCAGTTAACGCAGCGGTTTTCTCTTATCATTGCAGTCTTCCGATAAGGACTCGCCTCGTCGGGACCATGTGTCTCGTGAGAAGTTCTATCACCGATTCGATTGCCGGACACGATAACGAGCGTCTTCGAGTAAGCTATCACTGTTTCGCGTTGTCATCATTGTCGTTGAAAATATATTTATTTTATGTCGGGCAATAATTTTATTTCTGTATTTGCGGCAGACATGTACAGATATTTCAAAGACTCCATTAAAGACTCCGCCTGTTCTTTGTTGCTTCCTGTAATAGAATTCGCGGTATCCCGTAGAGAAAGTGTTTGATTACTATAAAGGAACTTTATTCACGCTTCGTTGCTTTACTGCTCCTCAATTACTCTAACAAGCAGAAATCCGCGCCGCGCGCCTAATAGTTATTCTTGCTTCTAATCTTTTCGCCAATACAGATCCTTTCCGCTTGCAACGCGTGCCACATTTAGTGCGCAGTAAGAACGACAAGGTCTCGCTTTCTTTGGGTAAATTCCCAGTAAGATAAACTTTTCCAAGTGAACGTAGGACGCAACACGACGATACGGTTTGTTTGGCAGATAAGCGCGGCTCTACTTCGGTGCTCGTTCCGTCACGCGGAAAATCGTACTTGTCGTTTGACGGCAAGGAGTTTAAGCAGTTCTTTGCAATGGTGGTCGGTCAAAGGCATTGCGAAATGAAGCTCTCTGTATGCCGCGCCGTCGTTATTGCAAACCGCAGGTAGACAATGCAGCGCGGGGGCACAGGCATATCTCGGGTGCAGTCGGCGTACTCGCGCCCTCGGCCATTGTCGAATCGGAAGGAAGATTCGCTTTGCATGCGACGTCCTTTTCAAGCCGCTCGACGTGACGTCTGACTGGTCGCGGTCGACTCTGTACACATATCAATACGCGCGCATACGCATTGGTATATGGCTTTGAGTCAGATTGATAATATGAAAATAGCATTTTGCTCAAAATCAACCGCACAATCTCGGTTACGTGGTTGATTACGCAGGATGTATTATTTCCCGGATTGTATATGTAGACACTTATTCATACGACAGATTGTTAATTAATCATTATGAGCTTACATAAGGTTTAGTTTAAAGGAGAGAAATAATGTACATACATGGCTTATATATATAATATTGCTAATCGTTGCATAAGTCGCGATTAGAGGCATATACATATCTGAACAATAATAAACTTGATTATTAGGTATGATAGTTTAATATATTTTATTATTGTTATATTTTTTTGTGAAGAAATATAAAGATTTTAGACTTTGCGCTTATAACGCAAGCGTGTACTTGGAACTTTAAGTATTAATTTTCTTACGACGAGCAAAGTTAGTCATCTACGTTAAAATCTGACGAATGAAGAGAGAAGTTTCGCGTTGTTATTAACGAACTAAGAACGCAAGCATCAATCAAGGAAAGGCTGTTTGCTAAATCAGCTTTCAAACGCGCAGTCGGGGAAAATTATTATTCGCATTGCGAAAGTCACGAGTTGTCTCTAATGACGCGCACGAAACGACGAACCTTTAATAAGTTTCCTCCACATTACCTCAAAATTGGTTTATTATCTGCTCTCTTTCGGTTTCCTCGTAGAGAGGCTGCAATACACGTGCGCGAATTCGCGGTAGGCATTATGCGCTTCGTGAGAGTTTCGACGATGTCCGTTACATCCATTACAGACATTGCATGACGTCATAAAATTTGCTTTTATACTACTATCAGAGTATAATTATTAATTGACGATAGCTTTACTTTCTTTAAAATTGTCGTAAAACGCGACGAATTATTGGAATGAAAATTTTCCAAGAAATTTATTTACAGTTTATTCCCCGGGATCGTAGATTGTCATATTTATTAGATATTAAGAATTTTATATACTGCTTATATTAGCTTCATGTACTTAAGTGCTTTACGAAGCGCTTTACGGACGACTGTAAACCTTGATACGTTCCGCGTACCGCCCAGAAGAAATTAAATTGCGATCTTAACGATCATTAGTAGCCCGTATAATTGAGCCCTTACTGCGCCGCCAAGTGTACGCGACGCTCGCCGTATACGTATGCGCGATGAAAGTGCGTATTCACAATTGATCTTACGCAACACCGCGAGGCGCAACGCGAGTTTCGTTCAATTTTCGCAATTAGATCTCTGGGAAAATGGTTGCGGATTTTTCCAGCGTTTCACAGCGTAAGCAAATGAGATGTGCGCAGTATCGCACGGCGCATAAGCGCATATTGCTGCTTATTAATAAGACTTCGGGAAATTTACTGCGCAGGCGAGAGATCCACGCCTCGGATCATTTTACGACGATTGTTACGAAAAGCGCGCGTGGCTTCGTAACCGGCTCTCTCCTTCTTTCTCTCCTCCTCCTCGGCTGGAAAGAAACTAAATTGCGATCTTAACGATCGCAGCGGCAAACCGCGCATAATTCAGCCCTTACAGCAGCGCTGCGAGATCCATACGATCGTCCGTGCCGATACTTTCGCCTAGCCCTGAGCTAAATCTCCCCGCGACCGTCCGATTACGACTCGTTGGCAGTAACGTACGCAGAAGCACTAAAGCGCGAGCGTGTCTGCCTTAGTGGCACTTTAATGCCACGGTAGCCACCTATAGACTCATACACCCCGTCCGTCTCTCTCTGTCTCTCTCTGTCTCTCTCTCTCTCTCTCTATCTCTCGTAAAACTAATTGCATCAGGCCTCGTTTATATCGCCTCCCCGCGCGATTCCTTCCCCTCGCGCTCCGTCGCGCGAGGCTTGCCTAACAAAGGTAGAAAATTGCTCGAAGGGGAGTCCCCTCTCTCCCCGCGGCCCTCTCGCCCGCTCGCCAAGCCTGTCCCCTCCTCCCCTTTGCCACCTTCTCCTCCTTATTACTGTCTCGTGCATATACCGTTGCACGCGTACGACTGAAGCGCGAACAAGCGAGAAACGCAATTGCGATGGGATGTAAAGTTCGCAGAACCACGTGCCTCTGAAAGGCACCATCGGCGATCGTTATTCTCTTCCAGGTAATGTCGGGCACCGCGATTTTATCTGAATTTCGCTACCACGGTATAAATTCACTTCGATAATAGTGATTATACGATTGGTTGTAGTGTCAGTGTGCGCCGGTGAGCGAGCGAGCGAAAGAGGGAGAGCGCGGCTTATTCGCTTGGGCGTGAGCCACTACGGCGAACTACTTCCGAGATAATAATTCGAAGTACCGCATAAAGTCTTCTTACCATTAAGGGGAAATTTGAGCGATTGCGGCTGGCAGTAGGTCAATCGTCCGTTTGCTCGACGCTCCGCGTGGAATGCTCTTTCATTCTATGTGTGTTATTGTAAATAAAAGACTTTTATGAGTACGAGTGTAAAAATTGAGAGATAAGTGTCGAAAACTCTCGTATCCAAAGCGTAAAAATATAGTTTTTAGTTTCCAAAATTTCAATTATTATTCTAATTATTATAGCGGCAATATTATATTTAATGTTCGCCGAAAAAAAGCATTATGTGATTATACGATTATCACATTACAAGGCTTTTTTTTTCACGATATGATTGTCGCACATGAGCAAGTCCTTTTCTTCGTCTCTTCTCAGTTGCAGTATCTTTGTTTCGCTCGCGTCCCCGCTCCGGACACGCGCGATGAAAAGCTATTCATAAACAAAGCTATCGTTGGCGGAACCGCGCGAGCTCATCGCGCGCCGCGCTCGCGCCGAGATCGCGTGGTGTGTAGATTAGCAAATAATAACGGGGCCAAGGTTACTACGAGCGCGCTGCGTCGTTCGCCGTTGCCGCAGAACAATGAGACTTCATGCAGGCCGAGCACATCGTGTCGGTGTAATCGGCGGAGTCAGTTCTGCGTGTAAAAATGTTAATTTCCAGCGAATACCGGCCATTGTTCTTCGCATTTGGCCAGTTCGCGTTCCATCACGACCTCGGTTTTTCCTTCGTTTCCACCGACGTTCACGGACGCGTCTTCGCGTCTATATTTCCGCTTCTCACGGCTACAGCTCGCCGATCGATATCGCGGCGTACCTCACCGCTCGCCCGGACGCAGAAATTAAGGTTTTTACCATGCATTTATGCACATTTGCCGCGGCGCGCAAGTAAGTTTGATCAGTCATCATCCGGCGAATCCTCAGTAATTAATTCGTCATGATTGAGCGCCCCGCAATCAGCTGGCGGCATTATCTCGCATTAGTCAGAGCGTATTTAGAGGAACTTTGTGTACTAAAATACGTTGCACCGTCAATATTCTCATTTTATATCAAGCCGTATTTGAGTTTTGCGGATTTTCCGACGCGACAAAATTCATTATCGAGCGGACGGCGAGACCGCGGTCCGACAGCAAACAAAATCAATTTCGAAGCGTATCAAGGATAAATTTCATTTCGGTATCGAATCGCGCTTGCGACTACATTCCAGAATGGCGTAATTTAGCCACGCGATGAATATATACTAATTATCCAAACGTCCCTGCTAATCGCCATCCTGGAGCCGAGCAGCTTCGCGTTCGCTGTTATGATCGATCGTCTGGTACATTGATTTATTGATCCCGCGTGCAATCGCGATCTCGCATCTCGACACTCTCAACTGCTACCTGACGGTAGTTACTCTCTCTTTCTCTCTTTCTCTCTTTCTGGTATGACGCTGCTCATTGCCATAGCCTTACG
This sequence comes from Linepithema humile, assembly GCF_040581485.1. NCBI lineage: Eukaryota > Metazoa > Arthropoda > Insecta > Hymenoptera > Formicidae > Linepithema > Linepithema humile. The sequence continues at coordinate 16,756,091 of NC_090131.1, forward strand.
TGTGATATATTATTTGTGTAAATACTGCGCGATAAAACAATTGGGCTCGGTTCCGACTTTCAAACTGCGCCTTAAGCGCACAAATTGCCCTCTCTGAAAAGTACACGATAAATTATAACGTAACTTACAAGCGATGTCTTGTCACTTATATTTATAATTTTATTAAAACAAATATTTTCTCGATACTTCTTTTGTATTGCAATCTTATTTCTTTGTTTTGCGTTTATTTTTGCATCATTTCTCGCAAATAAATCTCATTTTCGCCTTCGGAAACGTCGCCGGACGTAAATCACATTATAATAAACGGTATTCACGACATTCGAGGAATTGCTCGCGCGTTGGAATATCAGTTCCCTGAATTTTCACGCGGAATTAAGTACCCACGAGATCTTATCGTTGCCTGTCACCTGAAACGACGTTCAGGGTTTAGCAAGCATTGCCATCGGTCAGCGCTCCTTTCAACCACCTATCAACAGCTGGGGAAGCAATTAAACGGCATTAGAAGACGAAGGAGAATGCGAGGGAAAAAGAAGAAAACACAGAAGTCCGGCGGGGTATCGGACGGCGGAGACGGCCGGTGGCGGTGTAGTGGACTCGTGTCAGATGTTAATTAAGGCCAAGGAGCGGAAAACGTTGGTCTCTCCCGCGAAGGGTGTCGCAAGCCGAGAAACGGCCGGTCTCGCCGTCCCACCAACCGGCCCGTCCGCCACCACCACCGACACATCTCGGAGAGCGTGCGCCAGGATTTTTATCCTGCGGGAGTTATGACGGAGACTTTACAACCTACCTGCCGGTTGTCCGTCGTAATATGAGGCTGCCTATGTCTCGAATCGCGGTTGCTGTACTCACAATCAGTTGGCTCTCGGCCACCGACTTGGCGATCGCCCGGCCCGGTCCGCAGTGGGGGATAAAAAAAGAAAAGAGAACGAAGGCAGGTCAGGAACACCGCGGCGAAGCGATTGCGTCACGGAAGTCGATGCTCCGGCACGGTTTCGTCTGCGAGCCGTACGAAATTGGGCTAAACGGCCGAACGATGATAGACGTAATGTTCGGGGATGATGATTGCGGGACGTCACGAACGCGTAATCCATTTAACATTGACCCGATCCGCCCGCCGACGATCTCGATACGTCGCCGAATTGCGAATTAATTGAATGCTGAGCGGAAAGAGAACGTTGAAATGTTATGAATGGCTCGTGCGATATCGCACTTTAATTCATTGTTACAAATAGAACTTTTAACTGTCATACGTTTGATTTACCACATTGATCACTGCAAATCACGTCAGCAAAGATATAATTATAAGCGTTGAATGGCCAAGTTGATTCAACGTGCGACGGCGTAGCGTGGCCTTGATTTTAAGTATCGTAATGATATCATAGTTAAGACCAGGTTTTATAATGAATTATGGCGTACTTGGCGATGGTTAACGATGCGTCGCGCACCGATCAAAACAACTTACTTATTAACGATCAAAATCATAATTAGCGGTACGGCTAATTGCTGATCGATTATCAAAGCCGCTGGACGTCGCCAGCCTTCATCGCCTTCATCGCGACTCGTCTCTCGCTTGCGAAACTTTCCGCGAAGAGCCCGCGCTCGGCAGCGTAGGAATTCGCCGCCGAGCCATGAAAATCGAACGACAATTTCTTCTTGTCCGCGTTCGCGAGAATACCGCGTCTTATGATCGCTACGGAGTGTAACGGCGATCCGAGTATAGGACGATAAACTTTCGAGCATACAACGCCGATGCAAAATGCCAACAGCTCCGTTGGCGATCTCTGACGCAAGATTTCCCTCCCTCTCGTCTCCGTCTCTCGCATACGCGCGCTCTCGCTCGCACCTTCGACACCGCCACGCGTACGTGCGACGCAATCGCGTAGGCAATGATTCGGGTAAAAGGTGCACGGCTCTTTTATGCCGAGTCTTCGCTTACGTCAATATTTTGTTTTCTTTCAGCATTATGTACGCGCGCACGAGTGAGAGAGATAGAATGCGCGAATGCGACGCGGAAAAGTTGAAAATTCGTCGCGAGCAACACTTTTGCCGAAGCTTTTTCAAATGTCAACGACGCAGATTCAAATTCCAGAAGCGCTCAACATTACCAACGCGAAGTTCAACTTCAGAGGGAATTCAATCCGTGGGTCTCCCCGAGGAAACGTCCGTCTAAGCCAGGTGCCAGGAATATACCCGCGACGTCGTTCCTGTAAATTGAAGCGCGGTCCGTGACGCGCCTCGCTGCTAGGAAAAAGCACTTACGGGGCGCGGGCGAACAACCGCGTTGCCGAGGTTCCTTGACTCCCCGCATCCTCGCCATTTTTCCGGCGGCGGGCAACGTTCGCCGTATTTGACTTGGTAATGCTAAAGGTCTCGCACGGCCACTCGTTTTCTCCGTCTCTCTCTCTCTTTCTTTCTCTCTCCCATCTGCGCTTCCTCGCGTTGACGCGACAGCGCCTACGCGTCGTAGTAGTGGTAGGTCCTGACACCGTCTTCTTATCCTAGGACAACAGCGTCGCGCTCGGGGAAGTCTCGGGAAGGCGGCGGCGCGCCTTCCGAGAAGGCGCCGCGAACGATACGACGACAGTGGTTTTGATATCCCGCGAAATGGCGCACTCCGCATTTTCCATCCGAGCTCCCGCCGGCGGGAATAGCCCGGATTGCCCAATTGCGATCGCGATTCTTGACTCTCGTCCTCTCCGTCTCGTTCTATCCCGTCGCTCTTATTCCTCCCGCGCACCCAGTTTGTACACTGACCTTCCTCAAGGTCTTATCTGTCGCCGGAGAATGCTACGAGCAGGACTTTATGCGAGCATTACACTTGCGATCCTCGCCGTCGAATCGTCGCGATCGTCGCGCATTTTACGAGCCCGACGCGGAAGCTCCGTCGTCCCTGGATCTCCCCGGAAATTGAATATCTACGATAGCACGGAAAACTTGGAGTTTATCACGCCGTAACGCGATAGGGGGTCTCGATAGGAACTCGCGCAAATAATTGCGATAGCGTATCAATTCGTATTAGATCGTCGTCGTTTTGTCGCAATTGATTCGGAACGTTTTATCACGACGAGTGATCTTTCGGCTTTATTAAATTCTAATATTGATTCATCAAGATTCAAGCCGGTATAATTATTCACTGCACTAACTACCCTTTAGACAAGCGTGCTCGAGCTTAACAAACTCCGCTGAATATTCATGCGCACGATATTTTACAAAAAATGGTACATCGGAGCAGCGCAATGCGTTTTCCGTGACGCCACCATAAATATTTACATCGGCGAGTTACGTCTGCGTGATGCAAGTTGCAAAATCACGGATGTCGGTAGTAGCGTCTTTTCGTTGAGACATTTGTCGGCGGCGAAAGGAGGAAGTGCGAACAGCTTCGTCGTTTCGAGGACAATGGAGATTCCAGGTAGGGAACGAAGAAAAAAGAAATATTCCGCGGAGTCGCGCTGTTGTCTTGGACTTGTGTTTCGAGGCGCGTGTATACTGGACTCCTGTTACTTTTACTGGCCTTGCGAACATGACGCGTAAGTAAACTTCACTTTACTTGACGATGCATTTTATTGGCTTTGGTCGGAGCAGCACACCTTCGGCGCAGCAACTTCCTTCGTCCTGCGCACTCTTGGATATTACGATATTCGATATAACATAACATTGTATCAATGTATTTTGTTGCAAATAGTCTTTGTATCGTTTTTGCAAAATATCACGCGCATAATTCTCAGCTTTATTTCTTATAAACAAAAAAAGCAAAAGCTTTTTTTGCTTAATTATATAAAATATACGACAAATATTTGCATGCCTGCATATTTCACTAAAATGTTCGTTAGAATGTTGCTAATGAGTAAAGTTTTTATCAGTAAAAAAAAAGTAATTAACCAGCAGCCACATATAAGGGGACTATAAATAATAAGTAAATAGATAAGGACCATAATAAGAAAGTACCGTTGTCTCGATGTGGTTATACCGGCGGGAGTTATGTCGCATCTTGAATAATGTCAAGGAAGAGAGAAGAACGAAGCAAAAAGATATAACAGGCAGGAGGTAATGCGATGAACAGCACGGCATCAGCCCGGCCGTTAGTTTATTGTCACGTCGTGGCAGTTGCACTATGAAAGTATCGCAATAACGCGGTTCAGTTATGGCTGTGCACTGACGCGGAGCCTTCAAGGTCAGCGCAATCATCTCCTTCGTTCGCTCGAGCAAGTCCGAATTTTTCTTGCACAGTAATGCGAAATACGCGAATGCAACCTATCATTGGGACTCGCGGGCAATCCCTGTATATATGAATTTATGCGGCAAAAGCAAAAACAACGCAATCCGCCGCGGCTCGATTTTCCGTCTGATAACGATCTAACGGATGTGCAACGCTCGCTTTAATGCGGTATCTGTCACGATCGTTATCACCGGTTAACAAGCGAGCGCGGGTTTATACATATCTGACTTTTTACACTCTTGCGTTATTACATAATAATTTATCGGCAATGATAAACGGCGCAATCTTTATTTCAGCGGTAACATTTTTTTCCCGATTCGCCATTTTAATGCAATTAGTCGGAGTGAGTTTGAAGCTACTGGATGCGTTTTCAACGCATATATTAAATCAGCGTCGAGAAACTGTAGTCGGCGTTGTAAGCCGGCTTGGACAAGAGTGCAAAAATAATTTAGTCCGCGCGTGGTTAAAGGTTTATGATAATTTCAAACCGGTATAGTCGCCGCAAGATCCAACCTGTTCCATTTGCTTAGGGAGCATCTTTACAATAACAGGATGCTCGCTCCTGAAAAACTTTTTACACCGCGAAAAATTTAATCTACTTTTAATGCTCGATTCCCTCGAGTTCGAGGGACTCGTTGCATTTACGGCGCGTCGGTCTTACGCGTTGCGTGTTGTCGACGAAACTTCCCGACGGAACTGTACAAGGTCGTGCAAGCTCGGACACGTTTTCCTAACCCTCGCCCCTCGCGTCCCCCTCACAACGACGAAAAAAAAATCCTCTCCCGCATGTTCCTCGACTCTTCGCGATTCGGCGCCGAATCGCACGCAGTCGTTGCACCGTGTGCAGCGAAACTTTTTGCATAATTTCTCTCGGAAATCTTTGCATAATCACGATCGCATCCAGATGTGGCAGCGAGCACCACTTAGCGAGCGAGTGGGCTAGGACGTAATATTTATAGACTTGCCCGAACCCTTTTTTTCTCAGGTCAAGCATGTTACGATATTCGCATTTAAACACGAAATCGTTCTGCACTTTAGAAAATTAATTAACATTAATAAAATGATGAAGTCGATGGCAGAAAGGACAACATAACTTTTTTAACACTGTGGTAAATAACTGCTGATATTTTGTTAATATTATTTATATGCGCGTTTCGAAATATTTAATTAAGTAATTAATTTAATAATTAATTTTAATTACATGTATTTGATAGAAAAGTTTGTTTCGCGCAACAAAAGAAACTATCGTTATTTAAAATCGGGTTGAATAACTAGAACCAATTCGCGGCTGTTTGCTCAAATAACAAAGACACCGCACAGTGTTTATTTTTATTAGGAATCTTCTTTCCCTTTGCGAGACGTTTAGAATTCTGCCGTCGCTTTTCACCGCATCGAGCGATCCTCTCGAGTTACGACAGTGCGTTGCGTTTTGTTATGATCAAAACTGTTGGCAGAGAGTGTACCAGGTCGTGCAGGCTGGGACACGTTTTCCTAACTCTCCCCTGCCCTCTCCGGCCACCTCCACCACCCTCTCTTCCCTCCTGACCCCTTCTTTTTGCCGTCCCTGTCCCTTCTCCGTCCCTCTCTTTATCTTCCGACGGAGTGCAACGAGGACGAAGGGACCGGAGGGACGCTGCGGGGCAGCCTCGTATAAGAAAGAGACGGGCGAAGGAGGTTGAAACGAGCAAGTGGACAGTACCCTTCGTCCCTCCCGCTTCACCGCCGTGCTCCGCCCGTTCCCTTCACCTCGTCTCCTCGGGACAGTGGACGAGCGAAGCATTATAACTCGGGCCGCCCCTCTCGCCCCTCACCGCACAGCCTTTCTTTCCCTCCATCGCTGCCCTCACCTCCTTCCCCCTCATCCTCCCGCCCCCTCAGGCCACTCTTGCCCCCTGCACGAATCACCTCGCCCCGCCGCCGCTGCATCACGACGAGATGCAGGGACACGCGGCTCCGCTTCTCGCGAGTAAAACCGTCCTTGATCCCCGGGCCACGCTCCATACGATACGAGAGAGGCATGGAGAGGCTCCTCTACTCTCCGACTCTCCCTCTTGTTCAGCACGTGGTCACCACTGACGTCACGAGGCGCACTGCTCGATCGCGAGCGTCGTCACGAAGAGAGGCTTAAGCTGGTTCCACATCGCAGCCCGCGGCTTGCGCTCGAAGATTACAAACACATTTTCGTAAATAATTTTCAAAATAGTCGAAGCTTTGACAATTTTTCGGTAAATATTATTTACTCGATAGAATAATAAAATTAATCGCACGTTGAAGAATCGGTTAGCTGAATCTGAAGAAATATTTTGAAACTCTCCGAATGCATCGTACGCCTGCACCGTACGAGATGCAACTCTTTTTTCTATGTTTGAGATTGAGAAACGAGTAATATTCTGAAATCGTGCAGGGTGTCCCATGGAAAGTAGCTGAAACTAATTAGCTATCATTTTTTGTCCTCTGTTAAAAAAATAATAAGTATTTTATTTTTCTTGCTGCCTATGTGTGCGTTTAAAAATGACAGCTAATTAGTTTCGGCAACTTCCCGTGGGACACCCTGTAATATAAACCGATGTGGACCCAACATTAGATGGACACCAAGCAGCATCGCAAACGCGTTGCTGCATGCTGTCTGTCACGAGATGCGTATCGTTACGTGATCTCTACTATGTTGTTATATGCGCAACCGATAATTATCCCAACAGCGTAATGGCAATAATTCCCGATGGTGACGCGTGTATATTTGTGACTCTTTGGAGTGAGTTGTTGCAGTAATCGCATGCTTTTTTAGCGTTCACTTGGAAAGCAATAATACGAAACTTTACGTAATAGAAAATTCAGCGGTTTGCGTAACTCACATCAATTTTCGCGAAACGAGTGGTTCAAAATTGGATTTACAAAGAATTAGAATAACACTTTCAGTAAAATGATGAAAAATCGAACACGTGTTCTTTCGTATTACACAATACGGACGATAGTGTGTCGCAGTCGGCTCCGCTTTACGAAATGTTTGATTATTTTTCATATCAGCAAAGGTTTGTATGCGCGTGTAGCGCGTGTCAATCTTATTTCAATATCGAATCGCTGGATACATCGCAGCTATTTTCGGAGTATCACTTTATCCACATTCTGAATATATCTCTTCCTGAAACCACCGGGCATGTAGGACCCTGGCGACCTCTTCTTCCATCCTCGACACGTGGCCATGTCTGACGTCACGCATCGTACGATCGTAGATAATATTAAGGTACTTTGTTCGCGCCGAGAAATTTATTCTCCGTTGTAACGCTCCGTTGTAACGCGTAAGAAGTTTTCTGCATTATTAATATTAACGAAAAGAGAAATACGAAATTTTTTTTGTCGATATTACTTGCGAAATATGACGGAAAACATTTATCTTATATTTCTTCAGTTTTCCCTTTCATCTTACATAAAACGAGAAAATTGTATATCTATTTTTTTCATCACACATATTCTCAAAGGTGTCGCGTAATATCGGGAGTTGCATTCAGCTGTCGACCTTCGCAATCTGTCGCTGTCGCAATCGCGTCGAAATATGTTCGCGATGAAAGCAGGTTGACGGAAAACGGGGAAAAAAATCGTTTGAGATTCCAATCGGGGAATCTTTGACGCGCACCCGGCGCACAGAGGCATCTACGGAATCGCTTCATTGTCGCGAGCGTTGCAGGCGAAAAGCCATGAGGAATGATGAAATGGTTTGATGCAATATACCCTTCGGTCACATAAACCAGGTTTTCCAGGTGTTGGCGTGGGAGAGACAAATTGCGCCCGGTGTTTATTGACAATAATTTATATCCACATCCCTTCGTGTATCGCTTGTGCTACGCGCATTAACGGTCAATAAATTATCGTTGAATTTCTTTCATGCCGTATCAATTAGCTGCGGCGAGTTCAATTTGATACGATGAAGCGTTTCGCAATAATAGTTTATTCAAGCCGTCATTCCGAGTGAGTCAATTGAATATGAAATTAATCTAACACGCGTAATCTATTCGCCACTTTTGTTTCATTTCTCCCAACGCATCTCGTACAATTGCGTCGAAACCATCCCCCCTCCCCCCACCCAGTCCAACGTATTCACAAGCACAATTGTGCTTGCTTAACAGTTCATTGTGCCGAACTCTCGGTCATATTAATCACACATCCCGTGTACACCGCGTTGATACGACTCCGTCATAATAGCGATATTATTACAGCAAATATTTACCTCCGTGCTCTCGCGCAGCTCGGCGGCATCAATCTTGGAAATCTCTCGGCGTGGCCGGTGCGGAGTAAACACGGCGTGGCGGTAAGCGCGAGACAGTAACGGTACCGCGACGGTAATTTATTCCCGCTCGATGCTGGAAAGCCGCGCCGTGCCGCGCGGAGCGAGATGTACGCGCCTCGCGCGCGCTCGATGATGCCCCGATCCGCGTGTCTACTTTCTCCAAGGCCTTCTTCCGTCGATCGGTCGTTGTTGCGCGCCGTAGGCGCGTCTCCTTACCTGCTTTGCATAAAAGCGCGCCCGGAATAATGACAATATATACGATAGCGTTAATGGGCGACCTCGCTTGCGCATCGGGCGCGGGATAAATCCGCGGCGGTCCAGTCTGATGGCACTTCTGACGCCTTCGTCGTTCGTGTGCGGCCGCGTGCATATTCATGCGAGTCCCTCGGCACCATCGGCGGTCGCCATATTTACGGCCGTAATGCAGCTAAGTAAGTGACCGGCTCGGACTTACGAGCGATGTACGCTATACTTAACATTGATTGATTTCGATGGCGCAATTAATTCGCAAATCGATGAAATAATTCACGAACAGGATGTCGTGGAATTTTTGAATATTAATACGATATTGTGATTAGAGAAATTTCGGACTTTCGCAGGCGATTTACAAGCGATGACTGTCAGCGATGAATTACGAGCCGACGTGATCGCGGTTTATGCCGGCCATTGAAACGAATTAATTCAATGGTAAGATCTCTCTGCTGGAAAGTCTCCGCTGTCCTTGCACCGGCCGTTCTAATCGCATCGAAATCCTTGATCGCGTGGGGGAGGGTAGAGCCGTTCGCGGTTTCCCGACGGGCGTTCAATCAAGCGACTTCGGATTTCGCGCGGGCGGCGGCGGCGACTCGCAGTCCGTCGCGAATCCAATGTGTTTCGTAAAGCCGGCGGCGAGTAAGTACCTGTGCCAAGTGCCACCTAAACAAAGGCCCAGATCGACGTTATTGCGTTATGGGTTTATATACTTGAGCGCGATGGTGGTGCGTACACAACGTACGAGAAACACGTATATAGGCGAGCCTTAGAGATTGTAGGCTTGGTGTTAGGGAGCCCAAGGCCAACACCTGCATCATACCCCACCACCGATACCCCGACACCGACGCCGAGAGTGCGCGAGTGCTCCGGACAGAACTGTACCAATACCAGCTCGCGTTTAACTACCATTAAATATACCGGCACTTTGTCCTTCTTCCTCCCCGCCCGCCCCGTCTCGAGGGCCGCGCCGCTGCGACAGCAGAGCAGACAATTTATAGTTTCATCCCGATAACTCAGGCAAGCGACTCGGAAGGCGACCATCGATAACGAAAAGATCCCGCGAGGGCGATAAATTTCTAAATGAATATTAAAATAACGCCGTTAGTTGAAATGTTCGCGATGTATGCAGATTGCGCTTATTATTAAAAGTATCGCTATGATTAAGATTGCGTTCTCTTTTCTTGCGCGCTGAAGAATTTCTTCGAGATTAGAGTACGAGTTCCAGGAAGCCGGGATGACTGTATAAGGAAGCGGATTACCTCGAGAAATAATAACGGTAATGTAATTTTGCCCCGTTAATCGTTTATCGCGTAAATTTTTCGATTCTCGATAAAACGCAGACGGCGTGTATTCAAGGTAATATTTTATACGTCAGTTTTGTTCGAAGATTAACCGAGGAACGAGAAGTGTGTTTAAGTGGACGTTCGAAAATCTACATCCAGCTGTGTGTTCAGACGAGAGAATCTCGCAGCGCAGTTTACGCAGCTACCACCATGTCTCGATGGTTGAATAAACATTTGCCGTCCGAAAAGTTACGGATAGGTATCGATTCAGAATTGTCCCGATTGTCACTAAGCCCTGGCCGTAAGTCTTGAAAATCTTCCTTCTAATCCGGGAAACATTCTGCCCGACCTGACAAGACCATTCTATCCAGGTCGAGGAGTTGAAGAGAAAGAGAGAGAGACCCTTCCCGATGGATTCGGACTGCACCGGTTGAAGTTTCTTCTACCTGCGCACATTTAGCAACAGCGTTTTCCCTTTCGCTTCCTACGCATCTCGACGGACGCGGAAGGTGGGGGTCGAGGGAGAGGAAGCGAAAAAGAGGGTCGCGCGGGGGAAAGGAGCGGGAGGAAGCATCGGCCGACTGCGCGGCCTGTCCTGCACTTTATAGTGCAATACGTTACGAGCGGTCTGCAGCGTGGGCCGACGTATTTGCCTGGCTAGCTCGAGAACCCACGTCCTCCTCCTTTACACTGCTTTCGGTCCAACTCCGCGGTAGCACAACTCCGGTTCCAGTTGACCAGCTTCTCCCCAGGCAGTCGTCGTCGATTCGGAACTGCGGCGAGCCTGGTCGGTCGGCCTGCCAACCAGCCAGGCAACCAGCCAGTCAACCAGCCGTGCTTGCGATGGCATTGATGTGGTTCACCGAACAGCGAAAGTAATGCATCGTATAGATAGATACATAATATATACATATATATATATGTGTATACACGGTCGGTGCACGCTGCACGCCGCTAATCTGTCCCGCGCGTGTACACAACAGCACGCGCCACCGACTCGTTTCTAGGTTACTACGAATGCGTAAAGACGACGCGGCACCGTCGCGCCTTTCGCCTTTCGTCGATCACCGTCTTCGCCTCGTCGTCTCCCTCCGTCTCCCGTCTTCGGGGGTACTTCTCGAGGTCGCGGGGTTCGTAGAACCGGCCGGGAGGGCGACAGCCGAGGTTCCCCGTAGTAGAAAATCGCGTACGCGGTATTTTCGAGCGAGCCGTGCACGCGATGCGTCTCGAGAGTTGTTATTTGCCGTGAACGACGTTCACCTGATATTCTATCATCGGCCATCGTAATTAGATCGACACGCTTGGAACGCCGCGTGTAACGTGTTTTATCAATAATAATAATTATAATTATAATATATGATAATGCGCGTGTATATTATTTTAATCTCATTTTCATCTCATTTCAATCTCATATGCATTATGATTGACCGTTTCAAGTCGTCGCTGCCGAACTAATAAGAGTACTATGTCGATACGCGCGATCCGATTGAATTACATGCAAATAGCGTAACGAATACTTGCCCATTATCTCATTCATGACAGAGTCAACTAGACGCCAGTCTCACTGCGGGCCGGTAAGTAATCGTCGCGTTCAGGTACGCGTGACAGGTTAATCAGGGAAACGCGCGGAAGAGATGCACGCATGTCGATGATAAGAAGGATACGTCGCCAAGGCCGAGGAAACACGTTGTCGAGCAGCCTTTCGCCGTCGATCTCCGCGTCGCTCGCTCACGGTCGGCGACAATATCGGGCTGCTCGTTTAGTTTTCTCATTAATAATTCCGGTTCGATCGCATCGCCGCCACGACGACAACGACGACGATCTATGTAAATCGCAACCGGTCCTAAGCCCGCGCTCACGAGTATTTCATAGTCCTACGCTTGCGGACAGCACCGAGACATTTCGTAATAATTCCACGCCGCGTGCGCGCTCATGCGTGCCGCGACCTGGATCTCTCCTCTCTTTCTGCGCTGAACCTCCGCGGAGCGGTCGTTTGCAACGCGTGACATTAGGCAATGAAGCGAGAGCGATACACGTCGCTCGGAAGTTCCGCTAAGGCACTTCTGCCGTGCTTCGAGATCGCGAAACTGAAGCGATGCCGGAAGCTCTCAGCTCGAATCACGTACGCCTTAATGCGCCAAATTAGGGTACAAATAACCATGTTAGTGAGGAGTTTGTTGACGTGAAGCTGCAGCAGGCAATTTCGCTTTCGATTTGGCTGCTGCGTGACTCACGGAGTTAGATTTGTCGACGCTTTCGATTATCTCAATCGAAAGTTGAATAGAAAACAGGGACAAGCTTTATCAAGGCAAGTGTACTGCGATTTGAGGATTAAAAAGGCATTTTGCGCTACAAATAATTGCGAATTAATCTAATGCAATGCTCGGGAAACAATTATATACCATTCACTCCACACATCCGACACGCGATACGACCGATTCCGACTTTATTTATTGATTTAAGGGTGCAATCTTGCAAGTTATTTTCACGCGTATCACGATGAAAACAACGTAGACGCGATTATTGCAACGCGAATATTGATACTGCAGGAAGTTACAACAGAATGGTTTGTTAAAGGTTTGCTAGAAAAGAGTAGCGTATCTGATGTAGCTGCTGAGTTATCGTGCAGGAAGAGACCAGTAGCTTCATCGAACCGATACGAGATAAATAACGTTCTCGGACATTTGCGCTTTTCAGATCGTATTACTAACTCCCGACAATTTATGAACGCTCACCCGTCGTTACGGTAGAATTCATCAATCGGAAATGGAATTTCTCCTTAATTTGCAAAGTCGTTAACACTGGTAGTCGGAGCAATTATAACGGGACGGCTCGCTCTGTGCGATCAATCCTTTGATCAGTGTGTTTGCGAGCGCGCGCGCGCGCGCCTGTATAGCGTTAATTGGATTACGAGCTATCGATTCGACGGCTAATACGATCCTTGGTCGCAGGGATTCGTTCCGAGCGGGCTCCTTTACCTGCTCACCGTCGGCATTACTGTCCGCGCTAACAAATTGTTTCTGCATATCAACGCCGGTCGCCGTAATCGCGACCAGCGGTCGTAAACGAGTCGCGAAAAAGAAGCGTTCGACTACGTGCTACCGTTTCCACACAAGCCACTAACCGTCGTATCGGCTCGAGGGAGAGAGAGAAAGATCCTAAGAAACCCGCGCCTCGGCAAAAACCGTCTCCGTACCGATTCGTTTTTCTATTACGGCGAATCTTTTACGCATCGCCCGCTTGCACGCGCGCGCAAGAGAGCTCCGTAAATGCGTGTATTTGTACACAGCGTTCTGCCTCCTTTCCCGCTCTTTCTCTCTTTCTCTGTCTCTCTCTCTCTTTCTCTTATGCGTCTTCTACGTGCTCCGGTGCTCCCCGTCGATGCGTCTGTGTGTATTCGTGTCTTGGGTTACGACAGAGTAGGCCCGTTATCGGGGCCTGCTGATTGCCTTTGAACAAAGAGGGCCCTGCCTCACGGCGTGCGCCAGACGAGGAGCGCAATAGAGCGAGAGGAAAAGAGTAACACGAGGAGATTGTTCGTGATGAGGTGGTTAGACTGGTTCACGCATGTGTGTGCGTGCTGGAAACACGGTCCCCGCGGTGTGCGTCTTAAACTGCATGCGCTCGCGCGCGCAGTGAGGGGAGAGATCTCTCCGTTCTCTCTCCGTCTCGGTTCCTCCGTCGCTTCGCCTATTTTCTCGCTCCGACCATCGTTCCTCCTCCTTGCCCCCTTTTGCCCCTTCATTCCCCGTCTTTCTCTCTCTCCCGCGCTGTCCGTCTCTCCGCCACCCTCGCTCCTCGTCCCTCTCGCTGCTCGCCTGAACTTGTTCTTGGGCAGCGCGATGGTGCGCGCGGAGATTGAACGCACCGCTCCGCTCGGGCGGCGGGACGGCGAGTAGTGTTTGCGGTGCTAAATAGCAGCGCTCGTAGTAGGGGCAGGAAAAGGGTGAAAGTCTTGGAAAATCGTCGACTCTTTCTCCCGGGCGCGGTGTCCCTAAGAGAGGGAAAACAGGTGCGTGGCCGATAGGAGCTCTCTCTCTCTCTCTTTCTCTCTCTCTCTCTCTCTCTCTCTCTCTCTCGTGTAGGATAAAATTGAAATATAAAACGAGCGGGTACTGTTATAAGCGGCAGAGAGGAAACCGGCGATCTTTTCAGAGACGCAATTTATGATTATGCAACGAGCGCCACGGTCCGTGCACTGCCTCCAAAGAATAATTTATTAATGCCCGCGCGTTCGGGACTCACGCCGTATTTCTAAGCTCGAAACAAATTTAATTCGCCCAGTTTTATTACATTTTTACGCGAGCAAACCACCGTGGCGAAGCTTTCATAATATCCTCCTGCGGTACGCCCGTCGTTGGAACTGCTTCGCGTACAATCGACGACATGATGCAACGCACAGAGCGGCTTCAGCTGTTCGTAATGCGCGCTTTTGTTCCGCGATGTACTTACAATTTGACGTGAGGCCGTGTGGCAGGCCAAAGTGTGGAGAGCAAGAGAGAGAGAGAGAGGGAAGAGGGCCACGGTAATGCGTGTGCGTGTACATCGGTGCATACGCCCGTCGTGGTTACTTTTGAAGGTGTTAATACGTGTGGAGGCGGGTTTGCTGGCTCCGCTGCTGCCCTCCCCGCGCGCTTCTCCCTTCCTCTTCGTCTCCTTGTCTCGCTTCTTCGCTGGCACTGGTTTGTTTTGGTTCATCGAGTGCCATGCCACGTCGTGCGTGTGTTAGGACTGTTAAATGTGCGCCGCGATGCGTGCGACACTGGAGCGGAGAGGCGATCGTGTGTGCGTATGCGTGATAACAGCACGCACGCACGCACGCACGCACGCCGCGGATAATGTTAACAGCCGTTAGTAAGACGTACATGAGCCTCGTTCCCCGCTGAAAATTATTGTCTCGGGTGTCACGACACAGCGACGTCGTATGTGTCGCATCAGAAAAACGTATTTCGCCGGGCTCGGTGCAAATATTTCGAAGCGAAAGCGAAATAGATTAAACGCCATTAATTATTTATTTCTTGCAGCAGGCGGCCCCGCCGCGCTCTCTCTCTCTCTCTCTCTATTTGCTTTTGCTTCTGCACTCGCCTCACCGTACTTCCGCGTCGTATACGGCCGCTAGTATCGTATCTACTTAAGCTAACTTTATCGAGGGATTATCTGCTTTCGCAGAGCCTTCAGTAAATTACCGGGAGCAGCTACGATCCACTTGTTTCTTGTCTAGACTAACACCGGCGCGATAAAGACGGCCTCCGTCTCTATCAAGCCGGTGAGAGCTCGCGCCTCTCTTTGCACAACGCCCGCGCTTCCCTGAACTTGAACTCGTCCAAGGTGGCACTGGCGCAGTACGAATTCATCGTCCTTCTCTTCTCTTTTCTCTTTCTTTTTTTCTTTCTTTTCTTTACCCGTCCTTTCCCTCGGCGCACAATGCACACAATAGCACCCAGTCGATGCCACTGGCGGTTATGGATGAACGGTAGCGAACGAGAAACGACAGTCAGCAAGAAGAACCAAAAAAAGGGCAGGACAGAAAGGCGACCTGCGGTAAAATCGTCCAACAGAAATGCTCGACCAGCGTTGTCAGTGACGCAGTTACGGTCGCCGCATCGGGACGCGATTATGCTACTAATTTAAACTGTTTTTACCGAGCCCGATCGAGGCATCGGTTTGACGGAATAAATCACAGTTCTTCTCGTTCCTCCGCCGATCATTTCCCGACATCGAAATGTATCCGATCGAATAATTTTGATTGACATTTCGAATTTTCACGCTCGCGAATTGCAGCGCGATTACAGCGATATTAATCCCGCATTCTGCAATGCGTAAAATTATGTCGAGATTGTATTTTAAATCGGATTATTAAACGTCAACAACAACTTCGCATGAGATAAAGCCTGATAGTGGTACAAATAAGCGTGTCTCGTAGACAAATGGGAATCCGGAAAATCTTGTTTCACTTCTGCTCGCGTCTTAGTCAGAAAAATATACTCATTTGACGGAAGGAATCTCGTATCTTTGCGATAAAGTCGCTCTTCTATCGACTCGGAAGACGATGCTAAAATCAGCGCGCGCCATAGCAATCGGGTTCCTTGAACCGGACTGCGCCGCACTATAGGTAGCTGTCGCGGATGTTGCCGCTGCTGGTGCAATTCGGTTCCGTGAATCTCGAGACCAGTTTAATCCGCGTCGAGTCCGTTCAATCTTCCCCGGCACTTCCTTGAACCGGGAGAATAAGTTGTCAGTAGCGCCTTCACGTCGCGGTGCTATCGCGCCGGCAAGTGGGTGTGTGCGTACATATATGAACAGCGAGTAGTCGTCCGTTTCTTCTTACAATCGCCATCGGCTACATCTTCTACTGCGACAGATGTTCTGCTTTTTTTCTGACCGCGATCGTGAAACGATTAGTATCGATTTACGAGCGATTTCGCCTCGAGCAAGCTCTACATCTAATTCTTTAGCGCGCGTTTTCAATAGGAAAATTCAGTTTGATGAGAGAAAAGAACTTGTGCCAAATTTTTAAATATCTGAAATAATTATTGCATAATTACATACTTTTGTTGTTTTATAGCCACGTATCTCTTTCATTAAATTTTCAATTTATTCCAATGATTTTCAATTCTAAATAGTATTATATTACATTATATTAGCACCGTTTTTTGAAAAAAAAATTTATTTTAATAATATTTATGATATAATTTTAATAAGAAAAAAAAATGGTAGAAAATTTAGAAGTATTTAACGATTATTATATAATTATGTGCATTTTTATTAATATGATTTTAAAGATATAGAAATATTTCTTTTATTAAAATTTTAATTTATTCTGTTAATTATAAGTGTATAAATATAAACATAAAATATTGTTTTGGTTACAACGTCAAATGTATAAAAATAGCAACATAATCTGCGGTGCAGTTCAGGTAATCGACAGATTCATAGAACCTTGCTTTGTGTCTTTGTCCCCGCATAGATAAATCTACCTGAATCTCCAAAAGGATTCCATTGCAAAGGAACAGGTGTCAAGAGGCAGGAAGGGAGACGAGGCGAGGAAGGAGCAGGAGTGAAATGAAGAAAAAAGTGGCGGGAGGAGGAGCGCAGAGTCCGGCGGCACCCAACTCCCCCTCGTCTTATATTCTTCGAGCGCATCGAGAGCCGTCGCGCGCAGGCTTCTCTCAAGGATAACGAGTAATCCTGGATAGTGGATCCGCTGATCTGAGGGAGCTCGCTCCCCTCTTCCCCGGGCTGCTCACCTCTTTTCCTCGTCCGGTCTCGATTTGCCGGGGCCCTAGAATCCTTCCCGAGTACCGTAATTACTTGGATTTTGATCCGTAGCTTGGCGTAGAGATATCCTCGAGGCGAAGGCACGGGTGAACCGAATCGGAGAAGGTCAGAATTTTGGAGTTTATTGCTGAGAAAGTGGGCAACACGGTATCGTTTGTAAGTTTCACGTTCGGGTCATCCCTTAGAAATCGACCTTCTACCTTCGTTTCTCTTTGCGCTCTCTCGTCGCTTTTTTATCTCTTCGCCCTTAGAACGTGACTGGACGAGAGATTGGGGTTTTGTTTTGACAAATCTTCGAGTACGTGTGTGTCGAATCCTCTTCTCGGTGGAGACCCTCGTTTCTCAGCTTCTCTATGTGGTGACCCCGGCGTTGTACATGTGTTCGTGCAGAGTCCTCCGTCCTCTTCTCCTGGCTATCGAACTGACGTGTCTGCGCGCTGGACGCGGGGAGGGCAGGCAGGGGGCACTTTAACTTGCTCGTCGTTTTGTCGAGGTCCCCACCAACCTATCCGATGTAAACACGAGTGGCTGATAGCCGCGGGGCCCTGCGAGCGGGGTGAGGGGCGGAAGAGGGCCCGCGAAAGAGAAATAACTAGCGCGAGGCGTGAGTAAGAACGAGAAAGCCGTTCTGGGTCCGAGCACCGCCGAGCCGAAGCGAACCAGACCGAGTCGAGATACAAACGAAACGAGCAAAGGGAGAAAAAAGTGAAACACGAGGGAGGCAAAGTGCAGCTGAGCCCCAATGGCGTAGCTACTCCGTAACTTCATCCGATCTCGGCTTTAGGCGACGCAGAAATATTCTCTTTCGATGCACTGCGCATTTCCTGACGTATATTTTTAACGGGCACTCGAGTGTAAACTTAATTGGTTAGGACGTTATATAAGTTAATTAATATAACAATTCTCTCTCTCTCTTTCTCTCTCTCTTTCTCTCTCTCTCTCTCTCTCTCTCTCTCTCTCTGCATTCACTAATTTTAAATATTGATAAATATATTGCAAACAAAAATATATTTTTATTTTTATAGGCAGTAAATATTATCTTTTTTATTATCAACGTCGTTGATCTATTTTGCATAGACGGCATTATATTTTATTTTTAAACTGAATACTGTTTACGTTCGATTGTTCCGTGAACCTTCTCGTTATCGGTTGAAATAATGGATGTAGGCCATCCATTGTCGCTGAGGGTAGTCCGTGATTTTCCGGCATAAGAAAGTGAAAAAACATGCAGACGCCTAAGCTAACCCCGTAGAAACGTAGAGGGCTGATGCTTTTTTTAAGGTTGAATAATGTGGAGTCGATCTATTGTGCTTTGTGTTCAAGTCAGTTTTCAATAGAGGCCTAGGCCGGACAAGGGCCTTAGGGCCCAACGGTGCTCGTTGAATTGGGTCACAGTGCGACGAAGTGCTTGATTGTATTTTTTGTCCGTCCATTCTCCCTTCTATTTCTCTCGGTTACCAGAACCCTGGCCTTCCACTTGTTCGTTTCCTCTCTCCCTCTCACTCTCTTTCGTCGCTATATCGCCGTCGCATCTCCTAGGATGCGTCGAGAATAATTTTTTTCCGACTCGACGGGCGTAGAAGAGCGACGCAAGCAAAGGGCCGACGCGGGTGGGGGATGGGCGTCATTATGAAAATGATACTGTACCTGTAGCCGAGAGGACAGACCGCAGACCATGGTAATTACGCGTAATGAAACGCCCGGGTCCACCATGGACGAGAGAGGCGGCGAAGGGCAATTTGCGACGTTTATATCTCCACGCCGTGGACCTGAAAACCGGGTAAACTGCGACGCGATATCGCGTGTAAATAAGTCGTAAAAATTGGCGCGCCCTTCTTCCATGCGGACGATTACATGTGAAGTTCTCGATGGCAGAAGATAAAAGGAAAACTCGTTGTCGCAAAACAAACTCTTAAAATTTCCTGTTGAAACGGAGATATTTATTTTGCCTTCAGACACATTATATCTTTTATGTTACACAGTTTAATAATTGCAGAAAAATACCGTTCACATAATTTATTTGGAAAGTATTTCGAGCGGATAAAATGTCACATTAGAATGTAGCATGTTTCAATAATTAATTGAATTAATCGAAATAACCAAATTTAATCGCTGTATACGATATCGCGTTTTAAGACGCATCACGCCAGCCATTATTCACACAGCGACAGATATGACATCTTTTAACATCTATCTTTCGATTTACCTTTCATTCTCCGCTACCTAGAATGTCGTACATGTGCACGGTCCACATCTGAAATTCTCCAACACGTGTCCCACCCGCAGTCACACAATGTTTAGCCTTTTGTTTGACGTGAATCACCTACCATGTGACGCTCAGCGCGTAGCGCCGGCGTGTGCGTAAAGTACTCGCGTAAGTCGGCTGTATGTGGATGTTCAACAGGTACGTGGGGTCCTCTTTCTCTCTCCTCTCTCTCCTCTCTCCTCTCTCTCTCTCTCTCTCTCTCTCTCTCTCACACACTCTGTTCTCTATACGGAAATGCCGCGTTACACCACGTACGAGCGGCTCCACGCATGATGAAGGGCTTCCAGTATTGTCTCCCACCCCGTATGACTCACTAGAGGCGAACCATAAAATAGTCATAGAAGTGAGTTATGCCGTGACCCTCGAGCGCGGCATGACAAACTCACGTACCGCGCGACTTCTGGACGCACTACCTGTATTGACGTTTTGGTGCCAAACGCGGGCAATCTAACGTTTATGAACAATCTCGCGCGAGCGGCGATGCGAAGCGACGACCGGCAGCGATGGCCTCTCGTTAATTAAATCCACATTTTCCCCGTCGAGTTATTGACTCTGCGGATGAGTAGTTATTAAACGCTAATCGATACAGCCTATTGATTATGTTTGACATTCCGCGAGTGGTTTAGAGAAACGTAAATACACTTCTTATTGGAACGCTAGCTATTTACACGTACCGTTTTATTAACTTGTTACTCACGTCTTTTTTTCTTACAATCACATTTGTAAATTTACGTAACGTATTAACTCACGATATCTTGTTTGTATTCTTTCAATATCAATGATATCGATGATAGCGTTTAAAAAATTAGGAATATAGAATGAAGATAAGATAAGAGAAGTGATAATGCGAAATTACATCTCGATAATGAGTTAAATTCTTTGGAATGTTTACAAATTACGTAACCGTAATATCCTTTCTATCCTACTTTCTAATCATTAGATATGGTATTGATATTTACAACGAAAGTTTCACAGAGATAAGGCGAGATAATATTTCGCAGCCCACTATGTGCGGATCTAATTATAAGTTCATTTGTTGCTACTTGTTTAGCGGTCGATCTCACTTCGCTACACAATGGACAAACGCTTTTTCCGATTTCACGATAGCGCTATTAACGCGGTTTTTACCGCTGAAACTTATTCAATTCTCTTCGGTTCAAACGCCCGCTCCCTTCGGAGATAATGATCCACGATAGCGCGCATTGCAAGTTGGATGATATAGATCGATAGAGTTTAGAAAGAAACCATGAAAGGGTTAGCTACTGTATGCAACCAGATGTCAGTCAGCACGGCCGACGAATACGTCGACAGAGATTGAAAGCGACAGCGAGATAAGTAGAGGTAGAGAATAGATGCTTAATCGTGAATAACAAGCGGATTGACTACCTACCTGAGCAATCGTTTTCAAATGGACTCGACGGATCTACGAACGATTTACTCGAACACGTCGCGGAAAAATAACACGTATTTACGAAAAACGACAATCGCTAAATTCAAGAGAAATATTGACGCGAGGAATATTGATCAGTGAGCAAGTAAATTGCAATGGGTTTATAATTTTCTTAATGATATTAATATCACGCTGTGAGCATTCATATCTTTTTAATACGCCACTTATCGTATGCGTATCGAGATTCATATCTCATTTGAAAATTTATCTACATAAATATATCTTGGGGAATTATGTTAATTTCGTCATATAATTATATGCCGTTTAATTTCTACGAGCCACTGCTATACGCGACAGTGATATAAAAAAAAAAAAAAGATATACATATACAACGTACACGCGACAGTCTATCATTCTTCAACTGTTGAAAGCTCAGCTCGTGCAGAGCTCTAGTATTTCCAGCTGCCGTAGAAAACGAAATCGTTAGCGAAGTCATTTCTTCGCTCTCGTTGCTCCCGACACATGGCTAACAGTGACCCAGATCTAAAGTGGCTGATAATTACGGCGAGTTGTCAGCGAGTAACAGAAGTAAATCTAAGCGTCTACTGGACGACGAGGGATCGTTCTCGAGTGGTCGGTATGGACGGCGGGTCATCGCGCGGCGGATGAACGAGCTGGAAACGAGAGAGAAAAAGTGGCGAGACGCGAGGAGACGAGAGAGAGGGCGAGGGAGTGCAGTCTAAATCGAGAATAGAGACGCGCACATCATCCAGTGTGTCCACGCATGCATGTTTGAGATTAGCCCGGTCGTCCTAAGTAAGCACTTTCAAACTTTGAATAGTACAAAACGATGTCGTGTCCTAAAACATAAACCGGATCGAACGAGAAAAAGCAGGGCTGAAGAGAGGGAAAACAATGAAAGAACGGCATCTAAACAATTATTTATATATTTATCTCCTTTTGCGTGTTTCTTTCTTTTTTATCTCTGATACGATTTAGTTCCGAATGAGTATTTTAAAAACTGTTTTTTCTACGCTTTTTTAATGCTCTTCTGCTGCATTTCGTCGTTTACATAGGAACCTAATCTTTTGACATAGCTGAGTTTTTAATGCGTTGATTAAATATACTAATACTTTGTTTAACATTTCAAATGATAAAGAATGGTTATCATGAAACAAGAGCGACATAAAAAGATATAAGAGCATCATAAAACAACTCATATTATATGTGAAACATATATTCCTCCTTTTCTTTTTTTCTCTTTATCAAAACTTTATTTAAAAACTCTGCCTTTTCTATCTGCTTTTAGATTATCTCTCACTTTTTTTCCTTTATTCTTTTAGCATGTTGTAAAACACTTTATTACATATGTAGTTCCGGAATGATTCATATTATTTACGGAAAGCATGACGTCTCTCTTTTCTCTCGTATCTCCTATTACGCACTCTCTCTTCTTTTTCCCTTTCTCCTCGTATATGCTTTCTCCGTTCCTCTATCGACGAATGACATAATTACGTAGCGCTCCAAGGCTACACCTGTGAGTCACTCGTCTTCACTTTCTTTTGTTCTCATTATCATGCGGATAACGTTTAATAACTCGATCAGCGCGCACTCATCTTGTGTATAGTGAAATAATTATCTACCTTTTACGTTTACACATTATCATAAAGATACTACAAAAGCGGTCACGCGGGAAAAAATTTTATCAGTGCAATTATCTATTAAAATATGTATATTAAAAGATAAAAATTAGAAAACAAGAACACAATATAAATTGTGTATTAGAGATTCATTCTGTTTTTGAAGGGCAAAACAAAGATGCATAAAAAAGCATGATTTGCGCGAATTCAATTCTTCGCATTTTATGTAGAATAGATATTTCAACACTATTGACATCGAGAATCTTTACAACAGTATTCTTCGGGTAGAAGCACACACGAAGAACCTGCTTTTTAATTGCACGCGTCACTTGACACCGTTTCACCAACAACCGTCGCTGTTCGGCCATAGTGGGCGACGATCCTCGCAACTGCGTATACGTGCGAACACGTTCGTGTAATGGTGACGGAGTAGACGAACCCGATCTCTCCTGTCTTCACCGCGGTTACCGTCTTTACAATAGGGTGTTTTACCCGCCCTCCCGCCCCGGTAGCTTCTTATTTTCATAGAACGGCAAAGGTGTAGCTTAACACCGAAATCTGCATATCAATGGCTCCCCTACTAAGTTCGCAGGTGTACTACCCCATTCACGACAAAAGAACAAACCTTTTGGGACAAGTGTGTTACGGAGCGCTGCGGAGAAACGGTTACACCACCGATTTTTGTTCCCTGCACTTTTTCCATCTCGTCCCGCCACGCTCGCCGTCCCCCTTCGCCTTTCGGGTTACGTTCAGGGACCAGAGCGAGAGAAGGAAGGTTCGCATTATCGAGGGGTCGAGGGTAGCCGTGTGCAGAGTGTATGGGAATCTCACAGGTGTATGGTTTTCTAAGAGAGAGCTTCGCTCCCGCAGGCGAACGCTCGTTCGTTACGTACGGGGGTGCGCGCGAGGTACAGGGGGGGGGGGTAGAGAGAGGTGGGGTCATGACTGTGATGGCGATATTAAAACACAATATCCTATATGGGACGGGAATACGTCGCGACGTATGGGGATGGCGTAGGAACTACGGCGATGGGAGGTGATGACACCGCTCGAATGCACGTGCATGGGAATTCGATACCCTTCGCTTGAAAGACGGGGAGCGGGAGAGACAGATCAGACGGGTCAAGAGTACTGCCATAAACTTCCACGAGTTGAGGATTGAAGCCTTTTATAGAGACCTTGGAAATTTCAATCGTTCCTATAATCCCTCATCCATCGATACGTCATCGTGTCGAAAGGTTACCCATCGTAGTGCCTGCGCGTAGAGAGGCAGAACGGAATATATGCGTCATAACGTGATGTCAGGAAATGCGATGCTTTTTTTTTTTTGTGTGTGTATAGGCGTTAGTCAGTATGTATCTAATACATGATTATACATATCGCATATGTTGGTGAATCTTTTCGTAACAGAAATTTACAAAAATGTAAAAAGCAGCCTGTTAATGGCGTCATTAATCAGATCCGGTAAATGGCTCTGCCAATGATACAATCGCTATAAAACGGTAGTCGTAAACGCTCGTACCGTCAACCATGAAAGGGTTAATGTTTGAATTCAATGACACGAAAGATGTTTAAAGAAGCTGTTCGTTAAAAGAACGTTGAACCTTCGAAAAAGTGCAGGACAACTGCGTCGAAATTGTCACTTTAAAGTGTCACGTGTTCGTCGAAATCTATACGTTGTTTACATTGCTTATCAAGCTGTCACGTCGGGAGGATTACAAACTACGACGCCGATACTTTTAGTCTTATCAAATACGCTCTGTTCTCTAGTCGTTAGAATATCTGTGAATGTATTATAAAGTGAAGATTTTTAATCAGAACTTATTTTGTAAATCTATCTTTTTCTTAAACAAAAACGTTTCAATCAATTTTAATAAAATATTATTAAATTGAATAATGAAAAATATTATCTTAAAAATTAAAAAAATTTAGTTTATTTTGAGTGGCATGGATATTTTTTTATTATATTCATATAGTCAGTAGATATAATAAATCTTGTTCAAAATCTTACAAAGATTTTATACTACTTTTTCCAGAAAAATTTCTATTATTTCTATTGTTGCTTGACAACTTAGATATTTTTTAACCTTGTTTCTAATTGCACTTTGTTTTATATTTATTGAGATAAACTTGTATTGAGCACACGATTTTCTTCAATCATACAGTTTTAAGACTTCGTCGAATGCGCACGTTTATTTCTTTCAATGGCTTTCTTTCTCTGGGTTGAATTAAATAAAGAAAAAAAGGCGATCTTCCAACAGATACGCCTCGTTCCTCGCAAAATGCGATAGCAACGTTTTCCGTTGTAAATTTCCCCAAAGCGCGAGTAGGACGTAAATCGATCAGACACTGCCTTTGGCTTGCTGTGGATGAGGTTTTATTCCTTTTTGGGGCCTCCATATAAGAAGGAATCGAGGGGCCTGATGAGTCACGGACGGTGCCCCGCAGCGAGAAGGCCCAGTGATTCTCAAGTTGTTTATTGCACACTTTTCGCATTCAAAATATTATTCTCTTCCGTTATTTTATTGACAACAGTAAATTTAGATACATAATTGACATAGCTCTGCCTAAAGTAAGATGTGTATTTTTACTTTTAAACTGATGGCTAATTTTGAAAAGCGACGACACACAATTAAAGTTTTTTAAAGTTTCTAAAATTTAATCTGAACCTGTGATGCAGTTATAAATTTATACGAAAAAAATGTGAAAGGCATAAATTAATGTAACTTTTTAAAAATATAGTGTCATATATTTATCTTTTAAAATTAATGTAAATATGTCGTGCAGCTGAAGTTGAAAATAATTATTTTCTCTTTATTGTTTATGTGAAAATTGTCACTGGCCGAGGTAACCGGTACGGATTTGCCTGGCGTGTATGGCGATGCAAAAAGAACGAGACTTGAGAACCCCCCGACGATAGTCAGGGCTTTGGGTAGGTACGTTAGGAACACGTGCAGTCTCGGGTCCAGGTCCCCCCGTAAACGTGTTCAGATGCTTGAACGAATGTGTGAGTTGAGATATAGAAGCCTTTTCCCCTCCCGATCTCTCTCGCTCTTCCCGTCAGCCGTGCCTCCTCTCCCTCCCAGCGTCCCTATACTCTGTACCCTAAGTTATATCCGAGAGGGGAGATTTGTATTTGTGCATCGGACGTATTGTTTGTGTAGGTTTGCTCCCCTGGCAGGTTAGCCACCTGTTGACTAACCTGAGCCTGAACCCTAGGTCTGCCCACGTAAACCTCTCCGACGATGATCTTTTTATTCCCCCTCTCCTGTCGTCGTGCATCCCGATCAATCCTAATCTTTACTTTGTCCCTGAGAAGTTATGGATCTTTAACTTGAATAACATGGAACTGCGTATTTTCGAAGTTCATCGATCCACTTTTTCCTTGTCCATTTTTTTCACAACACACCAGGGAGCTAAGAGAGATTCTAAGAACATTCATAAGTTGTGCGAATTTTGGCAAACCCTTGTCAACTGTGGGTAAGAATCGTCATAGAGAATACTTCAAGTTCAAATAAATCTTTTTTTCTCAACATTCGAGCTCGTTCTCTTCCCAGGGAGTTGACCTGTTTCTCAATGTTACCATTGTCGAAATATGATATTTCAAATATCCCTTGTCATCACACGCATTAAATTTTACGCATTGTGTCTCCTGAAAAATGGTTGTTTAAGTGCATCAAAAGACAGCAATTTCTTCTGAAATGATGTTCCTTTAAAATTATATTGTTTAAAATTAACCTGAAATGTAGAAGTTTTCGATTTTTGATTCAAATGCAATGCGGAAAATCCTTGCAGAACATATTTATGAATCCGTTTAAGATATCAGGGCGATTTATTCCGTCTATTATTGTAAAACGAGCGTTGCGGAGCAATTTATATCAGTAGGAAGCCATGAATGCAAATCAGTTGTCCTCGTTGCGGTCTGTGATCGAAGCGAGGTGCGAGCGCGATTTGTCTTGGACGCGGAGAGGCGAAAAATACCGCGTTAATCGCGAATGTATGTATATAAAGCGGTAGCCTGAAGCGCGACCTCAGTCCGTTCGAGCAGGACGAAACGACGTTTTTACGAGGTTTTAATTGCGATGCAATTAAGACGGTAGTCAATCTCGCGCGATCTGATCTCCTAATACAATCTCCCTCAACTTCGAAATGTCGGCCGCATTAATCTCGCTCTCGCCTGTCCTTCGGGACTTTTAATCAAACCGTATTTCCTCAGTCTTCTCTTATCTCGTACAAACCTGTTTGCCGACCAAGTTGACATGAAAGCCGTGTTG
Source organism: Linepithema humile (assembly GCF_040581485.1). NCBI lineage: Eukaryota > Metazoa > Arthropoda > Insecta > Hymenoptera > Formicidae > Linepithema > Linepithema humile. Next base: position 16,782,972 of record NC_090131.1, read on the forward strand.
CGAGTGATGGATAGCAGTGCGTCTCATTTTTATTTATACAACAACGCGTCAAGTAATCCGTAAATTTAATTCCACCACTTGTAGGGTTATATTGTCTTATTAAACTCGTAAACGAGAAATGTCACTCTATCACAGAAAAGAAATTTCTAATTATTATTTCTTTTTGAATAATCTTTATTTGACCTAATTAATCGTAATTGCGCGTCATTTAAAGACATTTAATATCAGGTGTTTATATCGGATATTAGATATTACGTCAAATGCCTCGAAGTAAAGCGTATCCATGCTACTTGGTCGTTTTATTTCTCGATTAACATTTCAAGGAAGCGATTAATGCAAATACGCGTGACTGTCGAAGACCCACAGTCGCAGAAGGCGCTGAACGTGATTTGTTTTGAGGCGAGAGGGAAAAGAGGATGCTGATTGGCGCGTATATAAAGCAGCGTGAATTCTTAGTTGCAACCTTAAATCTACGACGATGTAATCTCGACAACGAAGATATTCATGTCGGAATGAGATTTCCATCCGGAATTGCCGTTGGCCCGGTTCCAGCTGAACCTACGAGGCGCCCGGCTGCACGGCGATCCTTCCAACAATCCTGCAAATCGATTCAAACATATTCAAAGCTATTCTCCGATATATACGCGGATACTGTCACCACTACTATAATATAGCCGCGGGACTACAATAGAGCTCGTTGTCACCCGCTTCGTTTAAACGTAGCGAACTCGGGCTCGTGTGAATAGCTCACGCCAAAGTTTGCAATGAAAGGAAATAATCTAATAATAAAGACTCAATCATATGAGTTTTATATTTTTGTCACAACATTGTGATTCGTACTGATCGGTTTTGTTTTAGTGAAAACCTTTACAAATTGGATATATGCAAATGCACAATGTTGTCAGAAATACATATTGCGAATTAGAAATTGTTATGCAAGATACATAATCTGATTTGTTTCGTTTTCTAACGGAAGCAGTCGTGACAGTTCTATTAAGAACAGCCCGCGAAATGTTTCGCTGGTGGTTCTATCGCTAGACGTCAAAAACGTGATATCCAGCGTTATAATTATCATAATACGAACATACGCTAATTGCGACGCAGCTTGTTTGTCTCGGAGCAACGGTGCAGCGGTTGTAGTCCGCTATATTTCACGCGTAAAAGAGCCAGAAACGAGAGAAAGAGAGAGAGAGAAGAAGACAGGAAGATGGTCGATAAGCACGCTCAAGGGTGCGATTATGTGGGAAAATAGAAATTATCTCATCTAACAGGCGCTTGGCACTCGCGCAAACGGAGCGCCAGAGATACTTGGTTCCGTTTTCCTAATCGCGGAAAATAGTTATAATTAAAAGGACCCGAAGCGCGGCGGCGAATGAGCAGCGGGAGCGCTCGCTCGCGGAAACTGCAAATATACTGGCACAATAATGCCCGTCGGCGGCCGTTCGCTCGCTCGCTCGCCATTGGCCGACGCCTAATTTCCTTTCCGTTATTCATAGGCAACGCGCTCTATCTCTGGTCTATCTGCTGCAGCTTTACGGCTAATTAGCGAGTCGATCTACTTGCATCGCGCGCGGCGAACAGACCGCGCGGCAATAATTAAGTCGACCTGGTATCGTTGCGCTCCCGATTACTTCTATCGATGATTGCGGTTTAATATCGCCCGTTAGCGCTGCACCAATGAGTCTCACTCACGTGTTGCAATTGTGACAGGTATACACGACCTGCTTGTACACTTGTCCACCTGTACACTTCATTTATCTTGCGTTCTTTTTTTTTTTCCTTTGCGTAAACTAGTAAATTGCATTAGCAACGTTTTACGACTCGGAATTAAAACCTCCAACGCAGTTTAAAGCTCCCGTAAGCGACTTTCGATTTCAAGATACTTTGTTCAACGAAGCAATTTTTTAACATTTGAAACTGTATCTGACGATCATCAACGGCATCAGATAATTTTTACAAAATATTTCGCGTGTTTTATCTTGATTACGAAAGACATCAACGTTGCGCGTTGATGTCTTTCGTAATTATGCATATTGCAATTTGATGTATAATGATACTCGACACTGAACCATCTCGGAGAGAGTTAGATATAATTTTGATAATCATGCACTAGTGTGCCAACGAAACATTAATTACGCGGAATAGCGGGCCTAGAGATAAACGGTCATTAATCGGTAATTCGCGCGCTACGCACTTGCGATGAGCGTGTGTATGTATTTAATTCAATTAACGTGTCATCGCACGCGCCCGATATAGTCGTGCGTTCGATTACGCGCGCCGAGGATTCATGCTACGCTGGTATTGTACGAGAGAAAATCATTGGTAACGAAATGTCGCGGTCTGTTAACTCACGACAATCATCGCTGAGTCAGCGTTTTAACAAAAATCGTTGAGCCGTTGATAAAAGTGGTGTCTCATTTTGCAGCACGCTCGCTTGAGTCTTTTGCTGTCTCGTAATGTCGACGTTGTGTGACAATGTTCGATTTTTCTGACAATAATGTCGCTTATTCTTTTTTCTTATTTATGTCAAGGAATTTTATTGTCTATTATTACATCAAAATTTTGCAATGAAGGCAGATTTAATAGATTAATAATCAACATTGCAATTTCTTTTTTAGAAATATAGCTGGCAGAAATATGTTAAATACAAGTGTTCATAAAATTTATAAATCGTAAATAAAATTTGTATGTGTGCGCGTGCGCTGCATATTGTTGTGAAAAAATTTTGATTAATATAATTCAGTTTTTCCGCGATTATTATTTACGAGAAAATTGGAGGAAGCTATTTTTCCAGTTGATACAGTTAGACATTGACACAAAAAGCTGGCATATTGCAGTTTACAAGAACAAACAAGAAAGTCAATGACATCCACGAGTAATAATAACGGGAAAACTCGTTACGCGTAGTCGATGAGTTTAGTTTTGTTGTTGGCACATCGCAGCCGTGCAATAATAGCGTGCGGTTTGATTTTGACAGAGACACCTGAGTGATAAAAGTTTTTGTGCCGGCCGGCCGGCGGTGCGGGGATATCGTTGCAGAAAATTGCCATTCGATTGCGCATTGCCTCGTAATATTGTAATCTTACGCGGGACAAAGAAACCCTCGCGTGTCGTGGACGATCGAGATTGGACGTTAGTCGTAACGGTTATCTGGGTTATCTCACCTGCTGTTTATCCAGGCGATTTCGACATAGGAAACCTGATGGACGTCGGCGGTATTTTGAACGCTTTACTCACGAAATAAATATGACAGTAATAATTTTAAAAAGTTTTGGTAAACTTGAAATTTTTGCAACTATTATTTGATTAAATGCTGCTCAATTTGATAAAAATGTCTTTCTTAATGAAAATTATTAAAATAATATTTGCTTTTGTACTTCCGAACGAAACTGAAAAATCTTTAAAGACAGCATGTACAAATCTTACTCGGTATAACTATTAAGTACAAAAAACTATTAAGCACGGTCTGGTATTGTCGGGTGCATGATATACGAAATTACATTTAATCTGGCGTTCTTTGAGACGAAGTAAAAGCGGCGAGCTACCGCGTACACACCGCAAACATCACGGAACAAAGTTATGGTCTTGATGTATACAAGCGCCGCGACGCGAGTCTGGAGAGATGTCTATTCGTCGTGATGTTTACCGCGAAGAAATTTGAAAGAGAAAAACGATAGACGACTCTCAGTAAAGTACGGCATCACGAGGCAGTGTTCCACTAGCTTTCGCATGATTTATGTTTCAATCATAGTTGACAAAGCCCCATAGTCATTTATGTCCAGTACAGTGGCGCACTCAGGATATTTTTTCAAGGGGGGATTTAAAATTCACACACACAAAATGAAACAGTATGACCAAAAGTCAGGATAATTTTATATTGCACACTAAAAAATATAAAAATGTTACATCGTTTAATAAAAAATACAATTTATTTTTATAGTAACATAATTATAAATTGATATCGAGTTTTCTTGGTTTTTCTTAAATAGTCAGATTAACTGGATTGCTTAAATAATCAGAAAATTTGTCTATATATATATATATATACATATGGCTGCTAGATGTTTCTTTAGTGAAACTTATTTAAATTCTTTTACAATATGAATATCTAAAGTAGATATTATATACGTTCGAACAGCAGTATAGCTGGAAAAGCTATCATAATTATTTGTGTGCAAGGATATTGGCGTGAATTTTGAATTATTAAAATTGTGACTATAGTTAATAACAGACAAAAAATACAAATGTTTGAACGCATTTTATTTAACTACAGATTTTTTACTTTTTGCTGTTAAGTTAATAAAAAAATAAGGTATATTATTTAATTAAATTTCGGGGAGGGGGGGGGTTAACCCTCCTCCTCCCTCCCCATGAATGCGCTACTGACAAAGCCCCATAGTCATTTATGTCCAGTACCTTTGACTTAGTATAATAGTTTTTAGTCAGATGCGTGTAATATGTAAAATGGTTCCCATTTATTTTTGCTCCTTTATTTTTCGAAACTTCTATTCTTGTTCTCTGTTGTTTATTTCGAGCTCGACATTCAACTTATACCTACTTTTTTTCTGCGTCTCCTTTTTCACGCTTAATGTATCAGGTAGCTAGAAAACTTGGACTTGACTTTTCTTATCTGGCTTTTCGTAATATATTTCGACTTTTCTAAATAAAGGCCTGAAAATATTAGGAAGGATATTGTATACGTTTTTCAATAAAAAATATAGTATAAAGAAAAAATTGAGGAGAAAAAATTGGAAAATAAATATCTAATGATAATTTCGCGGCGAATGTAAATTTACATGAAAATAATGAATACTTGTATTACAATGAGAGCAGAATATCTCAAGTTGCGACGAGAGTACTACTTTTGCGGCTGAACAAGATCGTTGCTCTCCGCTCGATCCATCATTCGCGATATGACGCGAGTGCGTACGAGCTGCAATCATCAAACCAGATAGAAAATATCATTCGAGACACGCCTAGACATCTCTCTTCTTCTTTCTCCGTCGTTGCACTCCAGATAAATAATCGCGCGTCATTATGCAAACGCCGTACGAAGCTATCATCGACGCGAGCACAATGAAGCTAATGACACGAGATAGCTAATGATCCTAACCGCCGACGTCGGTGCGAGCGATCAGAGGGATCGGGTAAGGTTACGGTGTCATGGTCAATCGTGTTTGTATTACCAACGGATCAGAGAAGACGGGGCCCCTCTCGTCGCTTCTACGTCGAGAAAACGAACGTTGTATCTCTCGGGAGAGCGTTGCGGCTGTTGCGCGCGGCGGTTACCGCAGCGCGAGAGTCGGACAACCTGTAATCTCGGAATTAACTCTTTCCTCGCTCGCTCGCTCTGTCTCCGGACGATGAGCCGGCAGGAGACAGCGGCGATCGGTGCAGAGGGAGAGCAAGCAAGGCCAAGTTTAGATCATCGACGACGACGTCGGTCCCGCGAGCAAACTTCACTCTCCAAGCGATAGCGCGTTCGCTCGCTCGCTCGCTCGCTCGCTCGTTGCTTCGCGAGAATCCTAATGAATGGGAGGCATTCCTTTCGTAATCTCACCTCTAATTGCACGTCGCGTAACGGCCTTTTCGATCGATCGTTAAAGTGCCACGCTCAAGGATCCCCGGCGAGGCTCCGCGCGCGCGCGCGTATCTGGATCTCTCGGTCTCTATTTCTCTCTCTATCGCGCGCACTCGCCTGCGGGCTCTATGATTAACGATGCTAATGGCACCAAGCCGCGGCGTGCGCGCGGAGACAATGCGTCTCGCACGATGCAACGTGCGACGCGATATCGGAAAGTCGCCGCGCGAACGGTGATCGATCTAACCGCTGATAGCGCGCGGCGACTGCGATTGCCGGCGATTAAGGAGCCGTAATGGCCCTGCATTATGCATGTCTCAACGGGGAAAATTGTACCGATTACCGATCGAAGGATATGTAATTTTTTAATTAAGACACCAGGGGAAAGAGAGAGAGAGAGAGAGAGAGAGAGAGAGAGAGAGAGAAAGAGAAAGAGACACACATCCGTGTTTTTGTCGCGCACTGTCCTCCGTCGGAGATGCGATCACATTATCGTTCGCAGGTGAACTATTACCGCGCATATATTATTTACCTCCCGCATCGTGAGACTGTCAGGGATACAACAATTCGCGTCATGTACGTTTCGCGGAATCACTCGCTCGCTCATTGTATCTCTCGATCACGCTTGCACCCGCCCGCACTTCGCTTTTACAACGATATCGCTGTTTCGCTGTGTAAGAGTTATTCTTTCTCGGAATAACAGTTAGAAGCATCAGTGTTAGAAGCGTCGTGCTCAAATAATACAGGTCTCCGAGATGATCTTAAAACAATACGTGGCGTGACGTTGAGATAACATTGCGGTCGGCGTGCACGCCCGATGCACGCGTGCGTGTCGCGTACACGCAGCGTCGAAATGTAAGCACAGCCACGTGTTACGAGGCAACACGTGTCGCGCGGTGCCAGCGAAAATAAATCATGCGCCTCGGGGACGAAGGAGAGCTTCCAAGATAGGACAAAAGATTGCCGCTGAAAGAAATCTGAGAATAAGGTCGAAGTTTGGGAACCCTTGTCAGCTGGTTTTGTGTTGTCTCGTGCCGTTCAAGGACAAAATGAAAGAAAAGATGGAAATAGGTTTGGGGAAAAGAATATAGAAAAGGATTGCAGTTTTACGCAGAGAGTTTCTGTTTTTGGGGGAAAGCGGGAAATTGCCTGTGTGGAAATTATACGTGGAAAGAACAGGGAAAATATATAAACATAATGTAATAAGTTATAAATAGAGTTGTTGTTTTAAATATATTATTATACAATTAAATTTTTATCGAATTTGGAAATTAATATTCCAAAGTAAGCAATAAAAATGCGAGCAAAGTATACATGACGAAAGGATTGCAATTCAGTTCGCGTTTCTATACTTTGAATGTGAGTTTACGCCTCTCGAAAGGAAACTTGAGAGAGAAGTCTTAAACTTGCGCCCCGTTGAGACACCATTAACGTTGGCAGCCGGTCGTTTTATGGACAACTTTGTAAAGCGCATTAAAAAATTGATCGTTAGGCGTTCTAACGGCCGCTTAACAGGCACAACTCTTTCTCCCTTTTCTTGTAAATCGATCCCTGTCAAAGAAGTGACTGACAAAAGAAAAGTTGTCGTACTAGCGCGCTACAAAGAACATACTTGTAAATTTCTACGGGCGCGTTAATGTACTTTTTACGTTCGTAACTAGAAGGTCTTCGCGTTTATGTCTTCGTCATACGACACTCGTTCTAACATCGCTCGGCGAGACGCAACCTTCCGTTGTAATAATGTTGCACGCGGGAAATAAAAAGAGAATTCCATAAATCGATGCCTGTCGAGTGGATGGCTTACAAAGAAATAACGTTCTACAAAGATATATCATCGTCTGTATATTTGTAAATTTCTACGACCGCGTTAATACACTTTTTATGCTCGTCACGTTCCGACGAAAGTTCTTTGGTTTATGGTCGCGCGTTTAAATAGCCCGGACGAGCCATAACATTTCGTTACGTGTTAAAAATGAGTTTTTAGTGCGAAAGTTTGTGTACATAGATTGAAACAATTTTCATCGAATAATTAAATATCATAAAAAAACGATATATCGCGAAAAAGTCCTTCTTTATTCTCTCGAGAATATTCTTCTGAAGTAACTCTGAAGTAACCGGAGTTTCTCGGATGCGTAACGAGAATAATAGAAAGACCTGTATTTAATTTTGCGAGAAACCGCAAACGGATAAACGGAATTAAGTACGGTAGATTGAATTGAGCGGGGCGGAATAAAAGCGACGCATCATTCAAAAGCGACATCAGTCAGAAAGTCGTCGCAAAAGGCGATATGCAGCCTTTTGTGGAAATCGCATTGATACACTCGGCGGATCCTCGCGAAGGTGAGGCGATACTTGCGCGATGACTGTTTCTCATTCTCACGGAAGAAGAAAGACTCATCGTCGGCTTTGGCGCGCAGGTGGTTGTTGCATCGTTTTCCAAAAGTGTAACTGATGACGTCCGCATCGGGGATTTGTTTGATGAATCAGATATAATTGCGCAATGCAACGTGTCGCTTTTATGGATAATAACTTTCTTACGTGGAAAATAAAGACTCTCATTGTTGCGGAAATTGCCGTAATTCTTCGTAATAACGTTAATGCAATTTTAATCCTAATCCAAGGCTCTTGACGGAAGATGAGAAGTCGATAATCTATAATGGAGCTTGCGTAGCATTCGCCAAAACAAATACGGAGCACTGCCTAACATGACAGAGAATTAGCGCGACTGTGCACACTGAATCATCCTAACATCTCTGCTAATTGCAAATCGATTGGTAATAGCACACCGATGCGAATGTTTGTCGAGGAGACAAGATCAACGGAGCATTACCGGCGTCTATCATGCTGCATCTTCAATCACATTACAGATTATCTACAAATTAATTAATATATTACGTAATCTATGAGGTACAAACATTCTCCTCCATCCACTGTTCAATTCTGACTATGCGTACGATATTTTTGCTTAATAAAAAGTAATGAATCGTGCTTAATTCAAAGATGATTAATTAAAACATAGTTTTTAATAAAAGATGCATAAAATTCATCTGCGAGAGAACGCGAGAGAACGCGAGTCTTTATAACGCGCATTAGCTAAACGATTATTGCCGAGTTATGCTGAGTGAGTGAGATGTTGAAACTCTCAATTTACCGATCGTATACTCCGGAATTAGCTAAAGGACGTATATCGGATCGCAATTACCGCCGTCTCCACGGTCTCCCTACTGATTACAAATCGACTTATTACGGCGCACATATGTGCGCGGAGGCGATGTTTGTCGCCGAGTCTCGGGTGCCTCCGAGGATTACCCACTATGTATCACGGAGTGTACCAGTTTTGATAACAGGTCTTGAGGCGCGACGATCGGGCGCGGGTGTTGCGGACGCGTTCGCCAATCCGGGAGCAGTAAGGCAGTGGACCAAGGTAATCTTGAAGCGTCCCAGCGGTTATCCATGGTGTTTGGTGTGATCTATGTAGTCACGTATCTGGATCAATATCCAGCGTGCATGTTCGCGCACCAGCCGGCGGGGAGGCATACATCGCCCTTCGATTCACCTCACTCTCCCTTTCTCTCCCCCTCTTCGCCCCTTTGCTTCCTCCATCCGTTCCTCGACCCTCTTCCCCACCGTCGCCGTTCACGAATATACACACAGCGTACTACGTGTCTAATTAGCGAAGCAAACAGTGTAGTTTCTAGATACCGAATGGTAAGTACACAGCCGGGTGGTCGGGCGCGGGGGGGGGGGGGGGGAGGCAGAGACCCGGCGAATCGCATTGTCTCGTGTCGATCCGGGCGCGCATCATGGTCGCACTTTGAAGGTTACTTACTATCGATGCTTGCAACATACTCCTGACATCGGCCTGACACCCCTCGTCGTAATTTCCGACTGAACTTGCCAGTCGTTGCTTAAACATTAAACTAATCGGATCAAGGCGCTGCATCTGGAGGCCGCTTTTTCTGAGCGTCGACGATAATCGACGAGCGCAGCGGCGACCTTGAATTTATTATTGTATTTTTTACGACACCGTGAGCATCCGAGGTAGATACCGAGTAACGATCGTGGATGTAGAACGTCGTCGTTAATGTCACGAAATCTATTTATGTAACGAAGCGACTGGCACTCTCTCGTACTTCGCATTCGACTGGATTAATCTGGAGATGATATCTCTAATAAGAGTGTAGCGCGCGTAAAACTGATCACGTCCGGGGCCGCGTTTCGACACCGGACCATCTCAGCGGGCGAATAACGGTAGCGTCCGAGATAAAGCGGACGATGAAGAGGATGACGACGGCAGCGACGATGACAACGATGATGATGCAGGGCCCTCGAGTACGCAGCTGGCCGCACCGCCGCCGCCGCCGTCGCTGCCGTCGCCGCCGCCGTGCATTATCCCATCGTGCAATACCTATCTCATCCAAGGCCAGTTGTACTACAGCTACGCGCGCTACATTGCATATTGCAGCGGAAAATAAATCGTTGCGCAACACCGCAAGGCGCGATAGAACGCGAGGGTGCTACTCGCTCGCAGTGGCATAAAATTATTGCCTCGTTTATTCCAGGCAATGATCTCATTGCCGGCTCCGCGTTGATATCGGGACATCGATTACCGCGGCGACGGTGGAAATCGACGTTGCGCGTTTCGAGGGGGAAAAAATCCGTTTTATTATCTTTAAATGAACTTTGAATAATATCTGCCTCACATCGAGCACACGCACTCGCGCTGGACGGGATTTATTCCTTGATTTCCTTGAGCCCTGATATAAATGCGAATAACAATAATCATTATAAACAAACGCCCTCGCGCGTACATCGCCGCGGTTTAATTTAATTTACGTCGCATTACAATCAGCGGGAGGATATAAATGTTAAGCGATTCTACAATCAAATAAATATCGCGAAATACGATACGGTGTCCTCGTGGAATTGTCAACGCGATAATTTCCGTAATTTTCATAAACACACCTCGGTGTACTTTGTCTCGCTATTATGCGAGAAGCGCCGCTGTAAATGTTGCGAACGCTTTATCAGGCCAATAGCGATTCATTTTCCTCCACGTCACGCGTGAGGCGCGCGATGAGGTCCGATCGTCAATGTATCCACTTGAAAATATATAAAAAGCTCGTTAAACTGAGACGCGTGTATACGACGCCTCCTGCGGGGTACGCGTCCGTGCGCGGACTTGGGACCCTTAAATTCGGAGTTGAGGGATACGACGAAAAAGAGAAAAAAAAGAGAGAGAGAAAGAGAGAGGAGGCATCAGTGAGAGTCAGGTATAAATACACCAAAGAAGCGGGGTCCCTCTCGGGCCAGAACCCTAGCAATAAAAAGGAGGAGGGAAGCGGGGAGTATTGAGGAAGAAAATAAGACGAAACAAAGTATATATCGGAGAACCGGCTCATCAGCTGGTCGAACTGGTCTGTTGTGTTGTCGTCCTCCTTCCGCTCGCTCGCGAAGCTCGGCTCCGTCTCCCTTCGTCACGAAAGATTGTTACTGCCCTGAATTTTATTCGGAATACGAACGACTAGCTTCGAGTATCGCTGGGGTATCGAGTTCATATCTGATAAATGGCCACTGAGAGAGAGAATATATTAAATTCTCTATATTCCGGTGCCGAGAAAAATTATTTTCTCTGACCTCAAACTTCTATAAATTTAATTTGTTTTAGGTGCAACGATTGTTAAAAATAACATTTTGATTAACTGAAATTTTATAAGATTTATCATGACACAAATATGCATATTTATTATAATTGTGTTATCATATAAATTATATGTTTAAATAATGAACAAATAAATGTGCTCATTAGTTAGGAGATTGTATAACAATTTGTTCCATCCGCTATTGCTTTCGTCTAGATTGCTCTGCATCAGCTCCATCGAAAAACCGATAAATATCGGAAACTCGAAATTAATTACGCGTACGAAACGTTTCGAAATAGAAATAATTAAATAACGTGTAATAGTAAAGTTATCATATAATTTATATATTACATGTAATTTATTCTAACTAATACATATATTTTAATGTTTCCAGGTGAAGGCGTACTTAACTGGGATACGATCGGTGAGTGATTTTACTTACTATATTTTCTTTATTATATTGATGTAATGTTTTTTATTTACTAATGCTTTTCAAATAATTGCTGTGCTTTGATAATCTATAAATTACATTTTTACAAATGTTTATTTTAATAGCAAAAAATTTCAAATTTTGCATGTAGAAAAAGAATTTTGTTGTGTAAAAGCATAAATTGGAAAAAATTGGTTTTAAAATTTTAAACATATAAATTTATAGAATATAGTATTAAATATACTTTCAATATATATATATATATATAGTGTTTTTTATTTACTTTTATAAATTTAATCTTTGTTTTTGCTCTTGCAAACTTATTCTTGTTCTTGCATAGACCGTATTGTCAAAGCATAGTTACGAATGATGCAGTTCATTGGTGCGAGGAAAAAGCTATGGTTATTGACACAATTGCTTATGCAGCAATTGACAGAATAGATTCGCTTTTATGGCATGCGTTTCATTGCGTGCTTCTTTTCTTTCGTGGAGCATCGTAAAATTCGAATTTTAAATAACACACTGGCTATAAAAGTATCAATACATTGTACTTTTTGTACTGCAATGTCTCTGTGGCCTTCACAATTATCCAAAGTATCTGTAACTATTGATCCATTTATATTTTGCAATTACAGTGAAAGTTTAGCAGATTTGAAATTTCAAGGATAATTTACTCGAATGACGTATATTGATTTAAAATAATAGAAAACAAGCTGGTCGTTTAAATTGAAATCTGAAGCGATTTATTTCTTCATTATTTGCTCAAACGTACGCACAATTATGACAAGATACATATAATGCAATTACAATTACAAGGGAATTAATTGCAAAAAAATAAATATTGTATCGCCGAAATTATGCCGGATACACCGGACGTCTTTCGGCACGCTTCGGCGCAATGAACCGCTTTCGAAACCCGCGTTACGCAGCGAGCACCCTGTATTTAGAGGCGACGGCCTTAGTGGCTCGATCGAGGCTTCCGTGGCGATGCACGGCTTCTTCCTTTATGCAGTCTTCTTCAACGGCTCCTTGGCAGCCTTAGGCCCAGTAGAAGGCTCTCTCTCTCTGCCTTTTTCTCCCCTCTTTTTCTCTCTTTCTCTCTTCTGTTCCCTTTGCAATCTCCTTCTATCTCCTCCCTCGTCTTCTCCTGGTGAACCTCCGCGCTTTTTTCCCTCTTCGCGGTAGCCGTCTTCTTTCCTCCGCGCGTCCACCTCGATCGCTCTCGCGCTCTCCTCTTCCTCCGCCCGCCCCCCTCGGCATCGCTGTCCTCTGCTCTCCTTTTCCCCGCGTTAGTAGGAAAGCCAAGTGGTCCTTTTGCTCGGCGTTCACCGCTGGCGCGCGCGGCCGGGAGGCATATAATTTTCTCGGTGTTTTTATTGCGGGGTAACTTGTCTTCAGGTGAGCCGGTCGAGAGGTGGAGGTGGCAGAGGCCGCGGAGGTAGAGTACTACAGGCACAGCTAACGCGCAGTAGCTTTACCCTTCTCTCCCGTTTCCCTCCTTCCGCTGCCTCTTCTGCTCTCTTCGCGTCTCGCTAGGTGAGTTTCCCTCTCTCACTCGCGCCCGTTGCTTTTTCCCTTTGCACGCCCTTTGCCTCTCATTCTCTCCTTCTCTCTCTCTCTCTCTCTTTTCTGCACTCTTCCCGCCTCTCTTCTCTGTAACTCTTCTTTTTCGCCTCGGGTGTCTTTGTTTCTCCTCGTTCGCCGTCTCGTTTCCTCCCATCTTTCGTCCCTCTCGCCTCTCGCGCGCCTCCGCAACGGCAGCTACGGCAGCATCCTTCGAAGCGCAAGGATTTTGACCCTCGTTTCGTGTTGCTTGCGTTTCGCCGTAACTTTCCTGACTTTGTTTTTCGCCTCCGGGTGGAGGAGCAGAGAGAAACAGAGAAAGGGAGGAGAGAGAAAAAGAGAGAGAGATAAGGTTGATAAACCGTCGGGTTCACCTCCGTCCTTCTTCTCCCGCACAGGCTACCACGGTACCTACGAATTCGCGTTTCCTATTTCCGTCGACCCACGCTTTCGTCGACACGATCGAAAAGGTTGATAGGTCGCGATTCGATCACGATTCTTTTATTGTCGCCAAGTCCTCGACACTGTCAACTCTGCTGGCGCGGCTTTTCTATTGCATCGCTGATCGTCGACGTTCAAAGCGCCCCTTTGAATATCGGATACGACGAAAATTCGAGAAATTGATACTTTTATGCCGCCACTATAAAATACATTCATGCGTGACATCCTGAAATTGCTATACTCTTTGGAAACCAATAAAAGTGAGTCGATAGCTAAACATCCGCTGTTAAAAGTTAAAGATTGTCAAAAAAAAAAAAAAAAAAACGTGAGGAAAATGTTGGAAGTGATTTTTTACTTAAGACAGCGTTTTCCATATCTTGTAAAGATCAACAATGCATTATGCATTCCGGGGTTCCACTCGTTTCTACTGTAACACTCGTGTTTTATCGCCTACGCCCCGACCTGTGTAATAAATTTGAAATTAAAATTCAGCATAGAGCGCATTTGTCACCGCGCATACAAAACTTGACTCCGCCCGGGACTGAATTTTGCACCACATAAATCTTTTTTCCATACTGTCGGCTTTAGTCAGGTCTATCCCAATTTACGATCCTTCTGCTCGTTTTAACTGCAGTGTCGGATTTCATACGACCGAGCGTAGCACCGTCCGAAATATCCGCGCGACGTCACATCGTTCGGCGCGATCCGCCGGGACGGTAATCGTAACGCGGAACGTCTTAAATGGCGACGTGCCATAACGTCCGTCCGCGTAATTAGACTCTCGAATCGCGCACCTGTGCGCTCCCATGACGTGTCCCGCCGCTCGGCACACAGTCGTGCGCTTGAGTGGTTCGCCGGCGAGGATAAAAAAAAATCTCGAGCTTGATTTGTCAATACGGAATCTCGGCGGCGAGATTAGTCACGTGCGGGCGATAATGCCTCGCGAATGCGGTACACACGCCGAGGTGTGCCGGTTAGAGTAGATCTATAACCACCGCGATTAGTTGCACAAGGATTACAATGCAACAGCCTGCGATGATCCGATGACAATCTTGCTACACGGCCTTATCTTCGCGGACCTCGCAGTCTTTTGCGAATCGCGATCGCAATGGAATAGATGTTTTTAAGCGCAATCCTTGTTTGGCAAAGAGAAATAATTTTTCTGTCGCGCTCGTAATTTTAGCTGGAAGACAACAATGAAGATTTAAGATTTGCGCGCGATTTTCGGGGTCGGACGAAAGTTGCGCGGGGTATGTCGTGGAATTGACGCGAACCCGCCGTGAATGCGTCGGCCGGTGACACGGTCGTCGCAATAATCGGCGACCACGTGCGCGCACTTAAACGACGACCGGGCGTAGAAGCATTCGCCGGATTCCAATTTCGCGAGGCCAGCGGAACCCCATTATACGTACATCAGAGAACGGAGACGTGCACCGGGAGGCCCTCGGTCAAAGCTCGAAGTCGTGCTGCTCGTCCTCGATCGATCGGAGCGCATCGCCGTGGGGATCTCTCGCGCGCGCGGCTTTCCCTCCCCCCGTCGCTCTCTCTCTCTCTCTCTCTCTCACTCTCTCTTGCTCTTCATGCATCCCTCTTCCTCTCGAATCCTCGTCTATCTCGAACGCGCCGCCGGTAGCTCCCGTTTCGATCTCCCCGGCTGCGCGCTGCCTGGTAGCGCGAGTAACGCGCCAACTCGCGTAGCATATTATTAGCAACATCCCTGGCTGCCCGATCGCCCCTGTGGGCTACCGTACCTCGCACCACGCCTCTCCGTTTCTCTCCCGATGCTGGGGAACAGAAGCCGTCGCATCGGATCTCTCATGTGCGGTGCGCGAGCGCACTTTGGCGCGTGTGGTAGTGGCGCGCTACGAATACGTGAATGCGCGTATGCCGGCGCGTACGGTGCGCGCGTATGCATCTCGCACGGTCCCGTGTGTATGTACAGTGTGGCAATAGCAGCCCCATCAGCAGGACAGGCATAAGAGCGAAGGACGGAGCGAGATGAGGCACGGGAGGGAGGGAGAGAGAGAGAGAGGAAGAGTGAAAGGATGATAGGGGGAGGGAAGAGGCTTATTGTTGATCGCTAATTATCCTGCCCGGCAATTACATATAATTATCTGACACGCACGCACATCAGCGTGTCCCTTCACGCTGCGTTTCGCGATATTGGGCAATCGTGTATGTGTGCACATGTATGTATGTATGTATGTATGTGAGTGTGTGTGTATTTGCACGTTGGTGTGCGGGTCGTAGTGTCGAGGGTTGTGGAGGGAAGGCGAAACCGATGTACCCGACAGCGTGACGCCGACCGTAGGGCTATTCCTCTTTTTTTCCCTCCCTTTGCCTCACCCCTCTTTGTTCTCTCCTTCTTCTTCTTCTTTCATGAGCTCTCCTGCTCGTCCACTCTCTCATCGAGGGGGCCTCTCGCCGTTCTCGCTCGACCCCTCCGCTATCACTGCCCAATCTCCTGGCTTTTATCGCCGCAGCGACGTGGCTACCGGTAGCAGGGGTTTTCGGACGTCGGGATGATCGAGAAATCGATTCGTACGAGCGATCTTATCTCCGATGCAGATGCTGTCGCGTTACTTCTTTTCGAAGATTTTTATTTCTCGGACGTTGTCTTGTCGTCGAATGATTGATGATGGCTTTACCATGTACCGTATGTTTTTTAATAGATATTCGGAGGTGCTAAATTATCATATCGGAATATGATAGTTTGTTACATTAAAAAAGATCTTGTAAGAACTTCCGAAGCTCGCATGTTAATATTACGTTCCATTTTCTGATCATAAATAACAGTGAGATTTTTATTGTATAATTATTTTGATTCCACTTAGATTATATATAATTATTTTATCGTATAATAGACACAGTGGTATACGCTGAAATTTATTTATTTGATTTGTGTTCAAACAAATTTCCTACGAGTAAATATTGATTAGATTATTCGCTAAATGAAACATGTATGTATTCTAATGTAAGAACCGAAGTTTGCATATTAATATTATGACCTTTTTGCATAAATAACAGTGACATTTTATATAAATTTATTTTGGTTTCAAAGATTATATATAATTATTTGATTACATATGCACGTGTATCTAACGATCAGTGAGATACAGTGTAATCTATTCGATGCGTGTCTAAATCGATTTCTTGCTCTAAGTAAATTCCGATTAGGTTACTTGTTAAACGGAAAAATCAATATATCGCTACTATGCATACGTGCGTTGCGAAACCAGTTTAACTTTTCACCAGGCTTTGCTTGTGTGCACGGTTTCTTTACATAGTTATCATCGACCTGATCCTGAAATCGGTGCGCGTTATCGATAGGTCCATTCCGATGAAGATTGAACCATCTAAGAAACTACGCAGCGACTAACGGTACACGCACGTGCATATACGATTGCGTTAGCTCGATGGACTTGTCGATACCCGCAACGGACGTACACATGTACACGCGTATACAGGCCGTTTCTTGCGATCAGCGGCCACTTATATCTTCGACGCCTTTCTGCGGTCGAGCGTCTTCGACGAAAAACTACGTCGCGCATCACGGCAAACGGAAGGTTAAACCGTCCGAACGACCGCGTCATACATCTCTCTTTCTTACATGAGAAAATAATCGAAACATCGAATTACGCTGATAGAGAGAAAAACGTCAAGTACAAGTACGACCTCGATGTACTTACTTTTTCCGTGTGTATCTCCCTCTCTCTTTCTCTCTCTTTGCTCGCTCGTCGAGGCGAGATTCAATTATCGCCGCTCTATCGCGGCTCTACGAGTGCGTCCACGTTGCGATCGTTAAGCGCGAGTCACCGAATGATTCGCGGTGTCCCGACGCTGGATAATGAGGTTCATTATCCTAATGCGCCAGCCAGCGGAACAGGATTTGTGCGCTACACCGACGCTGAATCCAGGGTCAACCTGGTACACCGGGATAATCCTTGGCGCAATCCACTTTGCTCTCAAGCAAGACGGCCACCTCGACGTTGGAAGACGAGGACGCCCGAGTGTTGGAAGATGCGACGGAAGAAGACCGAGACACCGCGAAGCCCGAATGAAGAGCGAATGGGATGAAAATGATCACCGTCATCGAAGCAGTTAGACTAAGAGTATTCGAGAGTTTCAGCCGGGACACCGGACTCCGCACGCAGACTTCGGGATGAGGGCTGACTCTCGACACGGCGGGTTCGACTGCGGGGTTCAAGGTGACTTCGTGATCCACTGAGCGGTGTGCATTACCGAAGCCCTGGGCTACTCGTTCGTTCGACTGTTGATGCGATGGCTGTATCATCTCTCTCTCTCTCTCTCTCGCCAAACATCCCGTTGCAGAAAACGGGCGCCGCTCACAGCGCTGCCAAAGAAACGCCATAAAACTGGCGCGAGCTGAGTATAGCCGGAGGGAGGAGGGAGCGCGCATAGGCAGTCGTACACCGACGTTTAGCGGGAAGAAACGGGAACAGTTGCAGAGAAGTTAATGGGCAGCGTGCATTTAGAAGGCTGCGGATCGAGCGGGCGCGGAAAAACCGATTATTGCTGACGATTGTAGGATACTTTGCCCGGAGGATGCGGGCAGAAGATACCACGCGCGTTGCGCTGATTAAAAAATTCCCGACACCGTGTGCGGTTACCCAGGGTCTATAATTTCTCGATTTCTTGCTCTGTTTTGCGCAAACAGAAAGCGGGTAGAGAGGGAGAAAAAATACATAAATGTACGACATGTTAAAGGATCTTTTGATTTAAATTTCATTAGTCTCCGTAGAGATTGGAGGAAAATAAGTGCATAACAGATTACCGGATATGCAAAGATGGCTGCGAGGCACGAAAATAGAAGGGAGTAACGTCGAGTCGACAAAACAGACGAGGCGTGCAGATATCGAGAAAAGCAGATGTCTTACGGCATCCCCGCGACGCAAACAGAAACCATATCCGCGCGTTCGCGAAGAGGGAGGCAAGAAACGGAGCACCGGGAAGAAAACAGAAAACGCTACGCCGGCCGTGCGTTTGCGCGAAGAAGTATATAAAGCGACTGCCGTTCGGCGAGCATTTGGAGGGAGAAAGAACGGCGGCTCGCAAACGGCGGAAAGAAGAGGAGAGAGAAAGAAGAGGGGGAAAAAAAAAGGGAACGATCCTCGACGAATATGCGCGGCCGCGTTTAGCCGCAGGAGGATAAAGAATATACGCGCTCTTGGCGAGTGCGCGCGAGGGAAGAGAAATGAGACGAAACGGGATGAGGGCTGCGGCGCCAGCGAGCTAATTACCGCCCCTGTTTTGTAACCTAAACGGCTGCGGGCGTGTACCTGCGAGATGTATCTCTCGACTTACGGGCGCGTTCACCAGCATCCATCCACCGTGCATCGCCGCCGAGCATCGCCGATCCGCGGCGGTATTGTGTTCCGCGCCGCGGCGCGCACCTCCTTGCCTCCTTACGAGCTGTGTTCGCAGGAAATCGCGAAATGGATACCCATTTCGCGTACACAGGCGGCCGCGGAAGCCGAGACCGAAGATGTGTCTTCGGTTGACGCATCCGAGCGGCACGCCTTCGTGTACGTCTTCGCGCGTCTCGAGGGTGAAACTTGCTCCCGTTTCTAAAGAACATTGTTTGGATCCGACCGGGGGAAGCTAATACCTGAACGCTGCGACTTAGAGCGACTTCGCAGACGCATAAGTGGCTTTCGGGGATCGTGTTTCCTCTCTATTTAGCGTTCTCCGGCTATACGATTTCGTCCCGTTCTTGTTTCTCTGAACCGCGCTCGCTCTCCCGCTGTGCCGTCTTGTACTATTAAGCGCGGAACGCAATTTACGCTCACGAAAAGTAATTAACGTAGTACAAACGCAAAATAGCATGTTCCCTCGGGAGTCTCCAATTTTGGTATAATTTAAAAATGAATAATGTTTTTTTGCCACGGCTCTTTTTGCATTTTTCAAATTTGATCGGTGAATAATATTTTGTTCAAAGTATTGTATGAATTAATCCGAAAAATTTATTTCACCTTTTATCTCAAGTATTTTTTCTCAAACTGCGACCTTTTGATTTTATGTCGCGCGGATGCATCATTATGCGCGACTTCGACGCAGTTGAATGATATGTTTTTTTCCTGCTTATGGCGCGAAATAATTGTGACGCGGTAACGGAGAGAAGTTTCATTGTCACTCGCGCGGGAGAGAACACTCGAATTCCCTCTTCGACATACCGAGAATCGATAGCTGCATTTCGCGACAAATTGGTGAGCCTCGCGTTTTCCGGTTTCCTTCTTCTTTTACTCCGCCACTCGACGTCACTCGAACGCTCTGCCGAGAAAAGCGTGGGTGGTTCGGTTCAAAAGGTCGTGATTTTCGGCGCGATTTCGTGTTCCGCGGTTCGCCCCGATCTAATGATCCGTGTCCCCGAGGACGCCGGCTGAGTGTGGCTGAGGAGGTCCTTGTTCCTCGGCCGAGGTTCTTCTGGGTCCCGACTTAAAGACTGAAGTGGTACACAATATTGTCGCCGTGGGGTCAACGACACCCCCGCGCCGCCGCTGTTACCTCCTTTTTTTCTCCCGATGGCCCTCCCTTCTCCCGCCGAGCCTCCCTCTCGCGCGCCCGCTCGACGGACCCTTTCTTCAATTAAAGCCGAAGGAATCGACGGAGAGATGATTGAACATTGTGCGCCACAATGCAGTAGCATGTACAGGCCCGTTTCTCCGCGCTCAGCGAGAGTATGTAGTACATAGGAGCAACTGGACCATGATTGACGACGTGACGTTTCCCCTCTCCTCCCCCCTCCCTTGCGTCTCTTCGCTCTTTGTTGTCCTCTCTTTCTCTCTCTTTCTCTCGGCCCCCTCAGTATTCTTCCCTCTCTGCCACTTCGAGAGGTAGTAATCCTCCGCAAGCTGAACATCGCACTGAAGACGCACAATCCTCGGAGTTCTCTTTCTCATTCTTCCGCTTATTCGCAGCCTCTCTCTTTTCCTCGTTCCTGCTGTTTCTCTCTTTCTCTCCTCGAAGCCTCCGAGAGTTTCCCTTTACTCTCCCATTGTGTGCGTGCGCGCGCGCGCGTGTGTGTGTGTGTGTGTGTGTGTGTGTGTGTATATATATATATATATATATATATACCACTTCCTCTCTCTCCATCTCTCTATACCATTTCGATCTGCTACCTCTCGTAATACCAGCTTTGTCCCAATCTTCGTCCTGATCCTACCTCTACGGCGCGGGGACACGCTCCTTCGGGATCCTCGAAACCGGAAGATGTTCCGCTCGTGCGGATTATATCGATGCAAGTGGACTCGCGCGGAGATAGCCGGTCTCCATATATCACGGCCAGTGAACTCGGGGATTCGACGAATCGATATATCGCCGCTGGTCGGCTTTCGACACGCTTAGCTCCGCTTTTTAATTCCGAAGCGTCGGATATAAATGTGCTCAACGTCGACTCTCGCCCGACTCTCGATCCAAATACAACGATGCGGATTTATAGGCGATGTGGAAACAGTGGAGAAAGAGAGAGTGTCTATATACTTATATCGATATTCAACGCTGAAATCTGTTGTGTGTAAAAATTAGTAGGATATTATTTGTAACTATTTTTGCTATCTTTTATTGTTAAACTGTAATTGATTGAGAAAGTGCGGAACTGCTTTTATTACAGGACCCTTCATGCATATGCTAATATAACGCTCAACTACTTCGCATGATCCGTCTCACAATTTGCTATAGATTCGTATCACTGCACTTCCATCAATCATCTCGATGAATCGTCGGTGAAATTTGCAGAAAGCCAAGTGCCCCGCGTTATCCTTATCGCGGTGATGTATGACATCACGCAGCTACGATACTCGTGCTCCGCTTTGTGTCTTCTGCGTAATCAATTTTCAGCGATTCGATCGCTGACGAGCGGACCGCGGCGGGAATACATGTCCGGGCGCAATGAAATCGCAAGCGTGAAGGCAATTCCTTAGGACGAAGTTGAGGTGAAGGTAAGAGCGTGCTCGCTCCAGGTCAACCAACTCAAACGTATGGTTGAGACGCCCTCCCTCTTCTTTCTCTCTCTCGCTCTCTCTCTCTCTCTCTCTCTCTCTCTCTTTCTTTCTCTCTCTTCCTTTCTTTCTTTCTCCCGCGGTTGTTGGTTGCACGTTGTATATGCTCCCTCCAAGTGTCCTCCCGCCCTCTCCTACTCTCAAATCGGCGAACTCGTGCCATCGAGGTGCTCACGTTGCGAGGTTCAGCAGTTTTGCCTTTGTCGAATACATTTTCAGTAACGCGATCTCGCAAATACGCTCGAAGAAAGAAAACACAGTAAATATAGCGATAAAAAACATCGTAAATATAAAACGAGAAATTGAAAAAAATAAGTAACGAATAAAATCAAGCCATATATAATCCAAATGCTAATCTTGTGATCAGGAAGATTAGAACAATTATTTGTAATATGATAATTATACGAATTGTTCATAAATGGCACACGTAGTTAGGGATGTGTGAGAATAATTATATATATATTTCATATACTCTGCAAATATCAATTTGCAAATAGACGAGGGAGAAAATTAAATAAATGCATACTCTACGAGCGAAACTCTGACTTTTATTGTTTGTCTATAGGAAACCGAAATGTGTAACATGCGGAAGTTCACGCTTGCACGGACAGTTGTTTAATTACACGTTGTAATACGCGGCAATTTAAACGTACCAATTTTCAGTGGCGAGTAAGATCCACGCATACGGCAGCAGGCATTCTCGTATAATGTATTCACGAAATAACGAACGTTAATTGCCGCTTTATTCCCGTGTCGCTTGCAATTACCGATAATTATTCACTTACATTACAACATTTCGACATTGCAAATTGTGATCAGCGACAGCATTTTCTGAACTAATGTCACCGCGATGCGTGACTCATTGATACGATTGCATTTTGTCTGTCGTCGGTGTCCCGTCACGTGACACGTGACCAACGAAACAGATCGGTCTGCGGTTAGAGATACGCGACTTAATTGCAACTTATCTGAATATTCGCCGAATATACAACTGGTGTTGTATTGCGACTCTTTATTATTACGCATTGATACCGAAGTATCGCCATATGAACGTTTCGTTAGTCGCGGCGGTAGTTTGACCAACGCGTTTTACGCAACTGCCGCGAAAGTGGGTTAAACGCGTAATGCAATTGAACCGATCTCAACGGACGAATGGCAAAGTTTCAATATTTCTGTCACCGAACACGCGAGACTAACGATCCCGGCGAAGTTACGTGCTATTGGCACATAAATGCGCAATTAATGTATTCTCTTCCCCTCCGGCAGAAACGTGCAAATACTCAAGTTTGCAATAAACTTTCGTACACGGCAAACGAGTTTCCAGAGACGCGCTCTCGCAGCCAAGGTCGGTGACGCGATTAAAACCCGCTACTGGATATCGACTAGATATCCGGCGAAAAAAATTCACCCCGTGCAAACATCCTCACACGTTTGAATTGGCCCGTGCATTCGAGAGAGGCGGTTTCATTATTGAAACTAATTTAAGCTTTGAATTATTATTATCGTCAATTTGTTAGATTTGCAATAGCGTAGAATTTGACTCTAAATTATTCACGATGCCAGCCATTTTTATACGCATATCAAGCCGTAGCGTCGAAAGATAGAAATAGGAATTTTTGCGGGCAGCGTAAAATATTTTATTAAATCGTATAAAGCGAATTTGCATTATTAAAAGTTTCAAAGCGCACTTTTATCGCACATGCAAACGTGAATGCGAAATACTTGATACGGTAGTACTGCTGCTCGTTTTAACATTCGCCGACGATGCGCGACGTTTATCGCAAAAACCACTAACGCCACGACTTGTCGCGCGAACGACCGGACGACGTCGGAGAAATGAACTTTCGTCGCGTCCGGAGACACGAGTCGCCGCGGAACAAGTACGGCTTGTCCTTCGCGCGGTCAAGTCACGTAGACTTGACCTAGTCTCACTCGCGCCCGGTGGCGCGAACCAGAACCAGAGTTACCGGTGCTCCAGGTATCGAAAAATTTCAAGGCGCCCGCCCGACATAATTGCGGGTCCGGTAACACCGCGCACCCCGCGCATTTGTTGCAATTTGTCAGTTTAC
This sequence comes from Linepithema humile, assembly GCF_040581485.1. Classification (NCBI taxonomy): domain Eukaryota; kingdom Metazoa; phylum Arthropoda; class Insecta; order Hymenoptera; family Formicidae; genus Linepithema; species Linepithema humile. The sequence goes on from NC_090131.1 coordinate 16,806,716, forward strand.
TGCCCGCCCGGTAATTGCCGTTAAATCGCGCGGTCGAGATTCGATCTGGCTACCACGGCGCGTTATTACCGCGCGCTGGCGAGCGTACGTTGCGACCGCGCGGCGACTTATCAATTTATCGCGCTCATGATCGACGCGGATATCGGACGAGCCGTCCGTTTAGATAGACAGCGCGATATCGTGCCGCCGCGCAAACTTCCGTCGCTATCTTTATTTCGTGTGTGTGTGTATGTGTGTGTGTGTATCTCGTCTGCTGCGTGCCGTCTGGTTTTCCGGAATTTTCCGGCCAACCCGCCAACGGGCCAATTGCGCGTGCGATATCGCGTGTTTTCGCGTGCCGGCGGGAGGCACGGGAGCACAGCGGACTCGACGCATTCGGAACAATCCGCACGCAATGCTCTTTCGGCTACGCTTCGCCGTGTAATTCTCCCTATCTGGCCGTTTTTATCGCGCGGGCGTAAATCCCCGAGAGTGCAGCTCGTTTGCGAAACTACGGGGCCAGTGCACGAATCGCCGCGAAATGTCCCGCAGGAAAGCGGCTTACGAACGGATTAAACGCCATTTGTAAAACTGATCGTCCAATTAGATGTTATAAATTTCAATGCGCGCTCTAATAACGTTAAATACATTCCCTCGAAATTATAGCCGTGACTTTACTCGCGTAAAGAGAAACTTTTTCATACACATAGCTAATCTTGTCGATCATAGGAATCAAACTATTTTTACAGCAAAGAAATGCGCTTTGTCTATAGTTGAAATTGCGGGAAAACTTTGGCGGTATCGGTATGCGCGCGTACGTACAATTTCCTCTTCCGATAAATACCGACAATTTTCTTTACCCATCTCGTGAGCTGCGTAGGAGAGTGCACAAAACTTCCAAGTCTATTGTTGAGGCACGCATAAAAGTTTCACCATTTCGTACCTGAGAACCATCCATATGTCGATGCAGAGAGATGCAAACAGAGGAACCTAAATGCAATATAATAAAACTTTTCTTATAATTTCTTTGAATATTCTTTCTTCTGATTGAAAGACTATTAGGAACTCAGCAAACGCTTCAAAGAACATTAAGAGATGTTATGAGGCTCGCTATATATTTTGAGGAAGTTTCAAAGAAAAATATATACTACATATTTTATTTTATAAATTATCACATCAATACTCATTATTAATAATTTGTAGTAATTTGGCTGTCATAAATCAGCAATTTATTCGCAAAGCTACATTAGAAAAAATCTCTTTATTTCAAGTTCCAAGAATTTTTCCTTTACATTATATTACTAAGAATAATAGAATTGTACAGATTAGAGTAATTGTCGCCTCGCGCTCGAGCTAATGCAATTCCACGAAAAGCCCGTCGGGCAAACTTTCAAACCAACTGGCGATAAGACGGCACCACTCGAGATAAGAAGTACGATAGGGCCTGGCTCGTGGCCAGCGAATAGACATCGCCGTCTTTGCGGCGGTTTCTCGTGTCAGGAACGTGTCTATCGTAGTAGTCGTAATCCACTTTATGCGGATAGAAAAGCGTGGCGGAGCGTCAATCTCCTGTCTCACTTCGCTGATCGTATTCTCCCTTTCCTCGCGCGAGACTTTAGTAGAATCGTTACTTGTTATTTTTCTCCGGCCATCCAAGATTGAGACGATCGATAAAAATTCTGAGCGACGTTTGAACAATGGCAGAAACACGGCGATTCCAAGGGAATCGATCAAAAGCGCATTACCGTACGATGCATTTTTAATTTCCCCGTGGCAAATTGCGCAATTGTTTTCCGCCTGTTAGTTCACCTTCAATCCCTGCCATCCTCCATTGAATACGCGACTCGGTAGTCATTTGAATGAAGCTTCCGCAGAAACTTCTGATTGACCTTGATCGGAGATTATTTGTATAAAAAAGGAATTCTAATGGAAGAGTAATTAAGTTTAAATCCGCGACGCTTCAGTGATTTCATCATTCTCGCGTTTGATTGCAGCGAAATTAAAGCATTTGTATAAGAAATTACAATTCCCCAGATGGACTAATCAAAAGTGCATTAGTACACGATGCGTTTTTAATTCTGCCGCCTTCTAGCGAAGAGTAATGCGCAGCAGTTTCGATCAATCGGACCGCCACAGTCAGCCCGGTTTTAGTTTCCGTATCGCGTTTGCTTCTCTCGGAGGCGAGCCGATCGCAGGATTTTAACGTCAGATCGAAGTTCGGTAATTACAAAGAATTCGGGGGAAACCAGCCGAGAGAGGAAGAAACGCGCAACCGGACGCGATAAAAGGCACCGGGAGTAATTTACTCCTCCGCTCGCGTTCCTGCTTTCGAAGGAAGTTTGATCGCAATTCAACTTCCACTCGTAGTTCTGCGATTCGTAGCATTCAAGGAAGCGGGAGGCGGGGAAGGACGCGAGGGGGATCAGGACACGATAGTAAGCGCAATGCCGGTGACTACCAGCGCACCGTGAGACGTGCGCGGATTTATGAACGGAGTCCTGGCACCGCTCCAGGATTCCGAGTTAGCATTTATCCCCGCCGCCGCGCGACGCTTTTCACGAGGCGCAATCGAGTATGTATGGGTGGAGAGCGCCGTGGGGTCCCATCTCGGGGTTGGAAAGGGCCCCGTGTATTACCCTACAGAGCGCTAAATTATGCGCGAGAGAGCTTTTTACTACCGCGGAAATCGCCGTCCCAACCCCCATGCCGTCTCGACCCCGCCGGAACACTCGGCCCTCGGCTGCGAGACGCGGAAAGAGATTTTCGTGCGGCGAATCAGGGACAGTTCACTAGACACTGGATGGCGCAAAAATGGATTATGTGCGATGATCGATCGTGTTTCGGCGATAGAATCACGTAGGGAGAGAGAGAGAGAGCTGTTTCAGTCGCCGAAACAGACGATTCTCTCACTTTGTTTTTAGTATCCGACTCTAACGAAATATGGATAACGTAAGCGCTGCAAAATCAATCGCAGCGTTCTAAATTAATTTATGTTAACAAATTGAAATAGTAACGTAATTTATTAAAAAATTTTACTCTTTTTCTCTTTACAATTTTTTTTTTCTTTTTTTTTTATTAACGGATCTCTACTTGCCAACGTCCGGAGATTATAAATGCGTTTCGAAATCGTCCTGGAAACGATGATACGAATCTTATGATAATTGTGTCGCGTGTAAGCCGGTTGGCACATCGAATCATCGGTGGCACGTACGGGCGTCCAATTAAAAGTGGCGGAGCTCGAACGAGAACAAGACGAGCAATAAGAACAAGCAAGTAAACAAGAAATAATAAAGACGAACCCGAAGAGGAGACGGCTTAAGAATACGGTAGCCGAGCTAAGTTATATTTGATGCGTTGATAATTAGTTTCAAGAGTGGCTCGGCCTCCACCCTCGTCCGTCTCTACCTCTCTCTCTCTCTCTCTCTCTCCCTCTCTTTCTCTCTTTTTCCGCTGGTTCTCTCGTGGTCCGGGCGGACCTGTCAAGCGTACCATTTATTTTCCAACTCGAGAGCCAAGGAACTGAATCCTTGTCTCACTCCTGGAACTTCTGCTTTGTGAGAAATGGCAGCGAAAATTACGAGAATCTGGTGCCAACCATGACTTTCTAGGAAAATGGGAAAATTCTGATTTATGATCAAGGCGTAAAAACGTGTTTTCTTTAGCGATCTTATTTGTACTTTTATAAGACCCTCTACAATATTTTTATCTGTTTATAAGTTTAGATGACACGGCAAGATGATATTTCACTCTTAAATAAGGCAAGCGTCGATAAACAATTAAAAGAATTATATCAACAATGCTGGTCGATTAATTGAATAAATTTTATCAATCTCATGAAAAATTACGACGAATCTCGAAGCGTTATAACGCGATACTCGGGCCGTATTGTAATGCTCAATTCGGTAGCTGTGACGCCACGACACGTTCGAGTTATCTCGTTGCGTACAACGATTATCTGCAGAGAATGAACGTTGAGCGTGGCGCGTTGACTTCGACAGGGCCGGTTTCAGAGATCCGAAGGACTCGGGGAAGATCCCACGTCGGGGCCGTAACTCTGCCGGGCCGACAGTTATCTCTCTCGGAAATCTGTCGTACGTCCAGGGATCATCTGTATTCATCGCTCGACCGACCGCGGCCGGTCATCCCGAAAACACGGAGACGTCGCCGACGTTTCGTTGACCCCCACGGCTCCGGGTTGTCGCAAATTAAAAACTTTACCGCGGCCCTTAAACCCTCCCCTTTCTCGCGCGACGATGCGAAAGAATGTATCTTCGCGGCGCGCGAAAGAAGGATCGCGCGCGGAATAATCCCGTTGACGAGAACGAATCGTGGCGGCGGCGATGATGATTATCCGTCGTCGTCGAATCGCGGGAAGCGCGAGTAATGGAAACGCGTAGCCGAGCTGTGTATTATATGAAATTATTATGTCGGAATTTTGTATTGCATCGCGGTATTATCGGAAAGCGACGACGGGTCGGGGACGGGACTGTTGCCGCACCGTGCGTGTGCCGGGAGAAAGCGCAACTGCGTCGCACTGACATAATCGCCGCGGCGCGCCCGCGCGGGGTCTCATTTCTACGCGCTACGGAGACGCCCTACCGTTAGGCAAGATCCCCTAAGTTTACCTGTCGCGACACAACGGAGAGCCGTCCGTGGCGCCGTCCCCCGCGGCCGGAGCCACGGCCGGACGCCGGGGCGAGACACACGGTCCGTTTCGCCTACGCATTAATCCAGCCCTGGTCTTTAGGACTCGTATGTAAATGTGACGCTATATTTAGACCAGTATCTCGGGTGTATAATACGTTCGGTTGGAGGATCCTCTCCGGAGCCCGGGGGCCACGTAGGTGTGCGCCGCGCGTTGCGTGTTGCGTGCGTGTAACGCTGGCGTTGGTGTGCGCCCCGGCCAGGCAGGCCGATACGTACACGTGCGTGCGCCGTTGCAACTGCAGGACCCGCCAAACCGGTTACCCACGCGGCTCCTCGACACCAACACCAGCCCCGGGACACCGACTCCAACACCAAACGGGATCCCAGCGCGCGTATCGTTCGGACGGGAACACCATCGTCAGTCCATCCGTCCGTCCGTCCGTCCCGTCCCTCCGTCCCTTTCCGCCGAGCCTTCACCTCCGCCCTTCTCCTCTTCCCCGCGCAGCGTCCCTTTTTCTCGCTCTCTCTCGCTCCCTTCACCCGCCGCTCTCACCTCCTCGCCACGGGGATATGCACGATCATCAAGCCGCGCTTACTGCCGAGGTTACACACCCATCGACCCGGAGGTGTCTTCCAATGGACAGCTGGAAAACCGATTGGGATTTCCTAGAAGCCATTCGGCACGATCTCCTTTGCCCTTTGGCTCCTTCGCGGGGTACGCAGACGCGCACCTCCCGGGTGAATTATCTTATTCTTTTGATATTTTAATTTTTTGTTTCGATTTATTAAATAACGCACACTCGCAATTTAACGCGAAATTGAAAAACTAAATCGCGCTTTTGCATGTGCAATAATTATAAGCGCGCGATAGGATCGCACCTACCTGTTGAGTAGAGAGAAACCGCGCGGTGTAACGGTACATGCTGCAGGTTACAAAATTTATGGACATTCTACACACAATAGCTAGGAGAAATATATTAATTTACATTACAGCTCTCCGTGGCGTCAGTTCGAAAATAATGAATCGATAAATACGGTAGAACGGGCAAAAATACGCATTTGAAAAGGGTAGACAGATGGATAGACCCGATAGTGGCGGCCTAGTGAAGCCTGCGCGGGGCCTACTTCGGTGAACGCCCAAGGATACGCGGTGGCCGCGCTCGAAAAGCAAGCGAGTCGTCGAACCCTGGTGCACGGAGTAACCTTGAGACTTTCGTCACCGGGGGGCACGGCCTCTTAATACTTGACGTAACCGCACGAACCGCGCGAGGGAGGGGTGGGAGGGAAAGAACGGACGGGAGAGAGGCGCGGATGTAGCGTGGGTGCAGGCACCCACACACACGCGCGCGCGGGGCAAGTGTGTGTACGGCGTACGATATTTATAGTACAGGCGACATGCGGATGGAAACGAATACCCGGGATTCTCGGGTGCACGCTCGATAATCGCACGTCGTGCACCGGCAGCCTCGTGGAAAAACCACCTTGAGAGGTAGAAACGCGAACCTGTGCGCGCGTATACGTGTGTGCGGAACCCGGCGGATTCCCGGCGTTTCTTCGCGCCCGCGTAAAAATATATATTCCGCGAATATGCGCCTCGTGTTCTGCCCGTCGAAACTTCATCCGTCTTCGTCGAGTTTAACTACGCTCGCGCGACCATGCGTGACCGATGCGTCGGAAAAAAAAAAAAAACTGGCAGGATCCCCTCATCCCCGGGACAGAGACGGATCTTCCGTTTCAGCGGCGCGCGCTTGCGGCTTTTATATTTCGCTACGCTGAGAGAATGGCGAGAAAAACCGGAGTCGAAAGAGCACCCGCTCGACTCGTCCCTCCGTTTAATCGCGCCTTCGGGATACGTTCGAGTGACTTCATCAAGTCACGTTCAAGCCGTCGTTCGGCTCGAATCGCCTATCCTATTTCTTTTTTGCGCATCATTTATGATTATAAAAAATAAGATTTTAAACGAGTTTTATTTTTTTTTTTTCTATTTTTTTAATTTTTATTTTGAAAAAATGTATAATTATCGACGTGGAGTTCGACAACGAGAGAGAAATAAGGTGTCGGACTGGATTGACGATATATATATAGTGACGGTGACGCGGCTTGCGTATGCGTGACGTGCAACTCCAGCACGTGGGGACCGGCGAGGCGTGCTGGTCGCGCGCTACTATTATTTACTATTATTTACTATTCGTCGCAGGCTGTTAAAACGCGCCTCGTTGCGCGAGCTCGTGCGATAATTGGACGACCGGAGCGGGAAATCGCGACTGCCATTTAGAAGCGTGATTCGCTTCCGTACGCGAGGCACACGCCGCTAATAGATAGAGAACACACACCTGCTTTTCGAAATTACGAGGCTGTGTGAGGATTTTTCTTTGTCGGACAGCGCACGTTTGTTCGCCGGCGAAAATGAGAGAAATTTAATTTGTTGCGCGAACTCCCGTGTGCGAAAAGTGAATATTTCGTCGCGCAAACGGGAGCTGTTGCAAAATCCGAAGGGATTTCGAAGAGACTGGCAAGTAAGCCTCTCCTCGCTCGGATAACTAGAAATAATAGTATGATTTACGCTCCGTGGCATGTCTATCCGCTGATAGCGTTCATGGCTAATCAGTAACACAAATTCGCGATCGTTTAACAAGCGAGATACATCGGGAAGATTCATCGAGTCAATTTGTATCCCGTATAAACGCGCTTGGCGTAGCAATTATAGAAAGTTTAATAGTCAATTACGCGGCGCGACATTAAAATCATTTGTTAGGGCCGCGCAAAAAAAAAAAAAAATAAAAGCCGCGACGGGGAACGTCAGTGCGGTTACACCGAGCCAATTACACAAACTTACTTCTACATCGGCGCAGGCGTGATCGATAGGTTCTGTAAAATGATTTCACAGATATTAATGCAGTCGCCGGGAGATGGTTGGATAAACTAGTTCCCGTTAGAAAATGACTTGCACAATTACGACATTTTTATTGGTACACTTTATCGAATCACGCCGTAATTATTTCCGCGTATCTTCTTGCGGCCACGCGGTCGTTATACAGCCAAAAAATTCATGTCACGTCTCTCGCGAGCGTTACTTCAACGCAAACGTGACAAAGCCGTAATAACATACATCTCACGTTATTACTAGCGTCCGTAAACTAGAAATAGAAACGATAAAGTTTTCTTGTTACGCTGGGAAAAAAGTCCACCTTATTTCGATCACGTCTTAAATGAAAATAAAATCGACGAATTGAATCGAACAATTTCACATTGAGGTTCTCAAAAATTCTCAATGCGCTCACAAAAACATGTTTTCATAGATCTAATCTGATGTACCAGAAACAACGGTAAAGGAAAAAGACGCGGTTGATTAGAGAGATTATCGCGCAACTACCACAGACAGCCAGTAGTCGAGATATCGATTCAAGATTGCAGGTCTTAGGCTAATGATAAAACAGTATCGAATAACGACGCTGCAGACTGCGCAGATAATTCCGAGAGCGTTACACTTCAATTTGGATAATTGATGTATATCTCTCCGGCGAGGAAGGGGAAGTTATTAAGACGCCAATTTAACTCACGCAGCCAACCGGCCGCGCGGTCACCTCTAATAGCACGTCTCCAATCGAATGCGGAGCAGCGAGGAGCTACTGCGTCATACACTCTCGCGCGCTAATAAAGCGATTCTTCGGTGCGCGCGCGGGTTCCGCCGGGCCGAAACGCGGGAGCGCGCGCCTGATGCACCCGAGCGGAATAGGAAGAGAGGCGAAGGCCTCAGAAAATGCATTCGATCCCGCCGTTATTGTCCAAGCTCACCGCAACAAGTTGCCGGGATAATCTGCGCGTAGATGGAGGAGCTAGGAGCCGAGGGAGGCAGGCGAGAGCGGATAATGACATGCCCTGACTCGTTAGGTGCCCAGGAACAAAAAGACCCACAACCGAGTCAACCAACAAACCCGACCGACCGACCGACCGACGAACGGACGCGGAATAAAAAGGAAAAAGCGGGGCGCACCTGTGCGCCTAGCAGTAACACTTTACCGCCTCGATGATGTAAACGCGAACGTAAATGAGAATAAGTGGCTGGACTTGAGAAAATTGCACGGTGCACTGCGACGACGCGACTCGCGACCGTTCGATCGCGATGTACGACGACGTTGCGGGGCACTCGTTGACTTTTTTATGATAACGCGTTAGACTGACCATCTGGCCGACTTGTCAGTGCTAATCGTCCGCCCGTTAAGATGATAATACATTCTCGCCCGTGGCCTTTCGAGGCGCGATCTGCGGGGAAATAAATTCGATTCGTTTTACGGCCGGCCGTAGTCGTGGTAGATCCCGGTAGTTTCCTTACGATGAATGAGCGAAAGTTTCGAGATTTCGTAAAAGTCATCTTCCGTGACCCATGCTGCGTGGTTGTAGGCGAGCCGTCTATGTGTCTTATGACACGTTTTGTAACGTCGAGATGTAATGAGTTAACCGATTATTCACGTTTCCTTAAAAGTATTGCCTTAAAAGTCCCGCTATTTATCGCAGCATAATCCTCTCAGAGGTTTCCTGTAAATTGGAAAACCGATAAACCGATTCGCGAATAATATTAAATTACAAGCCTATAACAGTGAGATTTGTGTGACTCGTAAAGACAATGCCGTGCGTTATAAATTATAGCGCGCGTAAGTTTATTGCGACTTTTAGCTACACGCGCGCAGTAGAATCGAGGATTCTAAACGTCAGAAGTAATTCGTTTCTCGGCTCGAGGAAGAAATCGATACGGCATGAATGGTATGAAATATGTAACAAGTTTTAGCGAATTCGCAGTGACACTTTGCAGAACTAGTTATGCCTGATATAAGTTTATTAGGGCATTACGCAGGCGACGATCGTCAACCTGCCGTCACTTGGTAACTGAACGAATAAGCTCGTCAGGGAAAAATCGTACCCAACACTTTTCCAAATCCATCGTCCATCGGCGCGTAGCGGTGGCGCGACAAAAATCGCGCACCCGGATGATAAATTTCGAAGCACGTCATAAACGTGCTTTACGGCGCGCATAAATTACGAACCGCGGAGCTGCATATCGAAAGCGACTCTCGCTACTGCACCGAGAGCGACATTATCGTGACACGACAATACCGCCGGTCTCTACATTTCTCTCTTTCTCTCTCTCTCCCTCTCTCTTTCTCTCTCTTCTTCTCTTCACGGTTCGCGCGCGTACGTACGCGAGCGAGCGCTCGCGCGAATCGCCTGCGGGGTTAAACGAATAAAGGCGCGCGTGTGCGCGGCACGCACGATGCGCCGGTGTGCGTGAGCGCGTACGTACGATCGAGAGGGCATAAACACGGGCCATTATACACAAGTAAAAGTCGCATCGTCGTCGTCGTCGTCGTCTTCGTCGTCGTCGTCGTCTTCGTCGTCGTCTTCGTCGTCGTCATCGTCGCCATCGTCGTCGTCGTCGTCATTCCCTCGAGAGTGGCGAGGAGGTGAAGTTCATTGCCTTCTCGTACGCGCGTTGCCCGCGCTGGGCACCACTGCGAGCGTACGCGTGTGCGTCGCGTTAGCCCCGGGTCTCCCGAGTGCATCTATGTCGCTCGTAAATATACGAGTCACGTGCTGCCTGAAGACGTCAAAATGTGAGACGTAACTCAAGGCGAGAGATACACCCGGTAAGCGCGACGACTCCCACGCGATGTATCCTCCGGCTGATCGCCGCGCTCCCGCCGATCCGCTCGACCGACTTACGACGATGACTTTCAATCGGGTATTGTTCCTCGTATCGATGACTGCTGCAGGTTCTGTCGATGCGGATTTATACGAGTCGACTGACTACTTTGAGCGGATTAACTTCTGCCGTGCGGTAAAGTGCAGACCGGCAGAAATTTACTCGCTGAAATGTATTTCAATTTTAAAATATGTATATGTGCTTTAAAACTGAAAGGAAATTTCAATCTTTAAAGCGGACATTACGTTATACGATTCTATTCTATTCATATAGATATATTATACATACTGTTTTGCGAGTGATATAGATATTCAATCATACATATTATTCCAAGTTATATTATCTACATGCAAAATGAGAATTGCACATGCATTGTGAGTCGGAAATTTAAATTAATTCCAACATAAGTCGGCTCATGCCGGTTTTAAGATGAATGCGAATTCTCGCATACGCAATATTCAGTTTTACGTCAAGCTACTGCGCATTAAATCGCGTCGACACGATAATCCGAAGAAACCGATGTATCCGCGGAACGGCCGTGTGTACATTGCGCCGCGAAAGATTGGCGCGTAATCGCGAATGCAAATACGGCAGTCACGGATGATGTGTATCGCGCGCGTAATAGAGAAATGATGATTGGCAGCGGCGGTAACGCGTTTTCGCGCTGACGGAAATGATATCTCGATCCGGGGAACGGGGATAGAGGGACGCGGTTCGATAAGTAGGTGGATTACGTTTGAGACCGACTTGACAACGCAACGCGCGGCTCGCAACAAGTTCTCGGGGCGGACGGCGCGCGGCCGCGCGGTGGGGCACGAAGAGAGCATCGAGAAGGAGAGAGAGAGGCGCGTGAACGACGGAGACGGCCGGATAGAACGTGTGCGCAGCGCGTTGCCACCGTTCGTTGAAAAGGGACGAAGAAATTACGTTGTGGCGCAGCTTATGCGCCCTCGGGGCACCATTATATGGTAATCTCTGCATCTCCTTCTCTCCCTCCCTCTCGTCCCTTTTTCTTTCTCTCTCCCTCGCGTCCCGACGCGTCCTCCTTCTCTTTCTGCCCACTGCACACCTCCTCCTCGTCCTCCTGCCTCGTCCGTACCGCGCTCAAGACTCTTTTTACCGTCTCTCTCTCTCTTTCTCCCTCTGTTCACCTTCCTCCTCCTCCTCCTCCTTCTCCCCCTCCCCCTCCCCCCACGCGAGCTCTCCTCAGCCTCCGTCTCATCCTCGTCCTCCTTCTCGCTCGCTTGGTGAAGCATACGCGTCACGGCATTTCTCCTATTCCGTCGTTCTCTTCTCTCAGGTCTTCTCTTCTCTACCTCTCGCCTCGCTCTTTTCTCTTTCTTTTCCTCCCCCCCTTCCCGCGATGTCCGTCTCTCTTACACCGACTGTTTGTGCACCTCTACCTTTGCCCCTCTTTTCCCTTTTAGTTTGTTTTCCGTTGCCAGTGGGTAATTGCACTCTCTCGCTTTTACCCGCTCGACGCTTTCTTCTTGTCCGCGTATGCCGCTGCTCTCCTATTCGTTTCCGTGTTTTTTGCTCACCTCTCCTCTTCTTCTTCAACAGCGGGTCTCTCTCTCTCTCTCCCTCCCCTCCCCCCCGTTCCACTCTACCTCCTGACCGCGCGCGCTGTCCCTTCCTTACGCAGCTCGATTTTTCACCACCGGTCTTCGCCCGCGCGCACTACAAAAAAAAAAAAGGACGACCCGGGGTCGCCGGCATCGGTTCGCCCCGGGCCGGTTTCGAATTTAATTGTTCGTCGCCTCATTATACGCGGGAGGGACGAAAATTACGCGAGTACAATTATTTTCTCTCGGGAGCTTTCGTTCCCCTTCGCCGACGATTTAACACAGCATTCGATTACGCGTCTCGTGCAAATTTTGCGGATTTCACGCGACGATGGCGTTATTCCTTATTTTATTTTATTTTAGGATCCTGGAGAACATTTTTATCGGGTTTTCAACATTTTTAAACGAGCTGAGAGCTAAATTGAATTAAAAGTTGTAGAACGCGTACGTGTTCAGTGATATACCCGCATTTTGGTATATTCAGCCGCCACGTTCCGGGTGTATCGCACCGTCCGACAGACGTCTTTACACAAACAATTTCCGCGCCCGGGGGAAACTCAGCTCCGAATTAACACGCGGCATCTGGGTGTCAAATCGCTGAATAGACAGTGATAGGTGTCAGGTGTTACGGAGAGACGAGCGTTTACTTCTGCGCATCTCGCGAAATTCCAAATGTTTATCCGCTATGTCGTGCTTTTTGCCTATAAACAGAATGGGTTAACGCACTCCCGCAAAATCCTCGCGAGCCAAGTACCGTAGCTTTTAAATAGCGCAACACTCGCACAATGTGAATAATTTGCTCGCAAAATTTGAATAATTCACAATCGCTGCTGTTTGACGTTTGCGTCTGGGGAGCGTCGAAATTAAAAAAATGGCTCGGGAAATTGATTAAAAAATTTAAAAATGATGTTTAGAGCGGCTCGTTTGCGCTATATAATGTTTTATTTGGCGAGAATGGTGAAATCCGTGAAAATCAGCTCGCGTCGGAGTGGGGTTGTTTTGCTCGCAGCTCCGACGAGACGGAAACTCGCTGGATTCTATATAATGGGTAAAGCGATACGCAGCCGTGTTTATGGGTAAAGACTGGAAGGTGCGGAGAGAGAGAGAGGGGAGAGAGAGAGAGAGAGAGAGAGAGAGAGAGAGAGAGAGAGAGAGAGAGAGAGAGAGAAGGAGAGAGAAAGAGAGAGAGAGAGTGCGAGCGCGAGAGAAAGAGCTGTCGTGCGCGTATATTGCGCCGCGCTACCCTCACCTCCTGGTAATTTAAACGACGTATGTATGCATGGGGTCGATGAGTTATGGGGTGTTAAAGCATAGGTGACTTAACCGGCCGACGCGTACGCGCTTGTCGTGAATCCTCCGAACTTCGCTTCTAGGGCCAGGATCGTCAATAATGCAGTACTTTACGCGATACCGAGCTGTAATCTCTGCCGGTGTTACGAGCGGAAAAGCGCTCGAGAGGGAAACATCCTCTGGTGCTTTTACGCACACACACACGCATAAATTCTGTCTCTCGCTCTCTGCAGAGTTACATCCTCGGTCCGTGCGTTACACGCGATGCGAACGAACGGGCAAAAGCGCATGACCCGTTCAATGCGCTCATAAAGTTTATTCGTTAACGCGCCGGCCCCGATGAGTGATGCAGCTAGAAGTATCGGCACTGTCCCGCGTGCTATCCGATGAAAAATTGATGGGATGAAAATTTAATACCCCGACGTGTGTGCGTGGCGCGGAGTGAAAAGGTCTGTACGTTTTCATTATGCGATTTCGAATGAAAGTACCCCGAGCGAAACGATCAGTCCGAGCCGGCGCATTTATTGCGTATAAGCAGATTAAACGACAAGCAATCTTTTTCCTCATTAAATCCACGTGCTATTGTGTTCGTGTAGAGAGTTGCGGATAATTGGAAAAGTGTATGTATTCCGATATCGTTCATTATAATTCAATAAACTTTTCAACGCAATTAATGCATTTTCATAATATTTCAGCACAATTTATATCTAAATTAGATCGACGTGAGATTTCCCGCCTATTAAAGCACACGTCCACTCGTCCAATTAGAAATATTCGGATCGCATAGATAACGAAAGAAACCTGCACGTCTAACTCTTAATTTAGCCACGGCGGTCTAAATGAGGGCCATCGTCGTGGCCTTTGGATCAGGCGCGGTTAAATACGCGTTACATAAACTTAACAATACCACCGCCTAACGACTAACGATAAAATTTAAGAAACAGTATTGTGTGTCGAGTCTCGCTCGCGTAGAAAGGAGTCGTTAAAGGCTGCTCAACCAGTTGAATTGGCGGCTCAATGTGGCGCGTGCTACCAACACACTGCGTCACGCACGGAACGTACCGACCGGTGCTCTCTTATTATATTATGCATTATTATCTACTTATCGTGCTATTGTCCGTATTGACTTCATTGGAGCCGATTCTGGACAGGCCGGTCTCTTCACCACGGACAATTGAGCGCGTCGAAGCGGGCTGCGCTTTGACAGCGTACGCACGAGAGAAAGAGAGGGAAAGAGAGAAAATATCAATTAAAGCGTGCGCTTACAAACTGCGCCATAACTGCGCGCTGCTGCACCGTCGCGCTGTGGCAGGTTGTGAAGTGACAGCGAGGAGAACTCGGTCTGAAGACAGTCAGCTTCGTGTTTCATATCATTTTTATTTTACATTGTCGTCAATATATTAATGACAGACATTGCAATTACTAGAAATTATAATTACTGGAATCAGCAGTAATTTCATTCGATTTCACAAACTCTCAAATGTGCCGGAAATAATACGCATGTAATTTCGCTCTTATCTCAACGAGATGGTTGTTTTCCGGGCGATGTCCGCTTTCTCGCGATTGATAAGTTCCTCGTTTATTGCGCTCCCTTAGTCGCTTTAGGATCTCTCGTACCGCGAGCTACTACTATCTATTATCCATTTACGAACTGACACAGTTAAGCGTGATCTGATAGCGACTGCGGCTACGCCTTCCCGCGCATATAAAGCCCGTGCGCGAGAAATCGAGCGTGCTTGCGAGCGGGTAACGAGCGCGCGGGTCCGCGCTCGAAGCGCCCGGCGGAAAACTAAAAGCGATCGGGAGCGTTACGAGTTTTACTGCCCTACGGGATTTCTTATCTTGTTGCCATTACGCAAGCGGGCGAACCAGTTATTGTACGGATGCAGGCATTAAACGCCGCTTGAAATAATACAGTGACGCCGTGAAGTAAAACGGCGCGCGCCGCTCGCGTTTGAAAGGGAGACTGACGTAACGTTCGGCCAATTTTTGATGAAATTGGCATAACCATACGGCTCGGTGCTAAACGATCGCGGCTAGAGCACAGTGCAGTTCGATGTTGAAACTATCCGAATATATATGATTATCTTTTTTTCCGCGTGCGCTGGCGAAGCTTTACAACAAACGGTGAAACGCGTGATATAATGCCGTGTTATTATAATAAATTATAATACATACATGTTCTACATTGATATTGATCGCTATTATGAACCTGTCGATCTCACAATAACAACATGACGATTTTAATCTTGCAACTTTTATCCCCCGAGTCTGGACACAATAACTATTGTTTATGGAATAGCGAGTTTTCAGCTTGTCCACACTTTCTCGTTTATCATTTCAACGTAATGGAAGACATTTCTCAATTATCGCCGCGATCATAAAGTTGCCGTTCTGTCACGCATCATCGCGCGTTATTTTTCGAATTCCGCTCAAGGGTGGCCCTTAATTAACGTGCCGATGAAGCAGAGAGGAGGAAGCACGTCGCGCGCGCAACAGGGAGCCAAAAATATTAATCCGTCGGGCTCGCCCTTATCGTGTTTCCAGGTTCACGTGCGAGCAGACGCGCTACGCGAAGAATGCGCGCCCATTGTGACTTGAGGACCTAGGGCTTTCGTGGCGCGTAATATGTCGCATAACGCGCGGTAACATTAAACCGACGGGCAAGAAGAGAGTGTCAGGCTTGTAACCCAATAGCAAACGCGCTGGGCACACTTGTGGCATGCGCCAGCTTCGCCCTGGAGGAGCCTTCCTCCCGTCCTCTGCTATTGCCTCTCCTTCTGCGTTCCTCCCTCGATTCTCCGCGTCGCATTACTCGAAATTAAAAAGTAAAACCGTAAACAGGTTTCATTCGTTAAAACGCCACAATAATTTCATGTGAAAAATTCTGACAACGTGTAATAAGACATTTTTGCGGATTGTGGCAAATTATCTCGTTCCGAAAGATCGCGAAGATCATCGTAAAGCCTTATTACATGGTTCGGATTCTCACGAGAGATCATCCTCGGCGCGAAAAAATCGGCGCCGCTAGATGAACATGTGCACTAATTGAACAACCGCGATTAACGATTTAACGGTAGTATAAATCGCAATCAGTTTTAGAGCCAACAATTATATCCTCTACAGCAGAATCTCATAGATTAAGATAACTGATGGAGCTGTAAACAAACCGCGATTATCACTTTGTAATTCTATCGACTTACCGCGCCGTGGATGCGCTTCTAATGGCGATGAAGTCATAAAAGACTTCAGGCACGTTCGTATGAACGTACAATAAACTTGGAAATGTTAATACTTTCTAAATATCTTCAATCCACTGAAATATATGGAAGTACGTGACGGTAAACTACTCTCGCGCTAGAGTACACATTTTCATACAAAATTACGGCATTCGCGAGAGTTGTATTTGCGCGTAACATGGAAGTTACGGTACTGTAAAGAACCTGACGAAAAAACCTTGCCGGCGATCGAATGAAATTGCATGTATCGGTCCACGCGAGCGAGAGTGAACATTTGCTTGATTATGCACATCACATGTTTGCCAGTTCGCTCGCTAACAAGGAGCAATAATATCTCAGATCCAATCTCGACAAGAAACGGGAGTTAGACTTGATCAGCATGCGTAAAAGTCTTAATGTAATCTATTCCGCGTCTGTTGAACGCGCGCGGGTGGACTGTTTACACGCAATGATTGCGAGGTCGTCATATTGAGGCGACGCGCGAGTGGAATACATAATGTTGCGGCAAATAATAAGCGTTTGACTAAACGCTTCGTAAAGCGGATCGATATCGAGGATAAAGTAAATTTTGCTCTCACGTCAGAGTGAAAAACGGTTGTTTGCAGCAATTTCCAGATTGTGATCTTAGGATTTGCATTTGTAAATAAAACATTGGTGCAAGCTGACTTGAATGGTCGATTTCATGTATTACATTACCAGCTATACGACATTGTGAAATTATAAGGAATCGTGTCTTGTAAGCAAAATTATTCATCCTGAAATTGAATGGAGTTATGCAAGATTAATTTCATAAATAATATTAGAAATTTGTGAAATAAGTGAAAAATGATGTATTTTATAATTTTGATATATTCTGAGATATAAGATTATAAAATTATAACGAAATGTAGTAAAAAATTTGTTTCAGTTTATTTAATATATTAGATATTTAGAGTTAAAAGTGCGTTAAGATCTTTCGAGTTTATTTAATAATGGTAATAATAACCGTTTTAATAAATAACAATAATGACTGTTTGAAACTTGAATAACATGAAAGCAAAAGGCTTCTGCAAAGGTCCAAACGTTTCAACACAATGAGGGAATATTGATAACCGTGAACCGGCAGCGCAAGTCGTGCCTCGAGCATTTATACCTATTATTGCCTCAAGCAGCAGAAGACGAATGAAGACGCGCGATTTCTTGCCGCCGCCGAGTGCCGCTAAAAAGCCCACTTAACCTTACCACATAGAAAGAAAGTTCATCACGAAACGGCTTGACGTTACATTAAATCCCGCGTCGTGTCACTCGAGGCGAGCGAGCGTAGCCTGGAGAAAAATATTGCGAAAGAAGTCGTTGAGATGGTGGAAAACTCCGATATATCTCGCATGGAGAAGAGAGTGGACGCGTGGCTCTGGCTTCTTGCAGCACGTGACGACTGGTAAAGTAAGTGGCTGACTTAAGTCGAAGTTGAGTCGAGCACAGGTGTGCGAGCGTAATCGCGATGTCACGGCCGAGTCACGGCCCTCTTGCCGCCCGTTCTCTCGCTCTCTCTCTCTTCCCTCGGATCCTCATCTCCGTCTCTTTCTCTCTTTACTCTGCCCTTTCTCCTCCCGCTACTGCTACTCCTTTCTCTTTATTTCTTTTTCTTCTCTTTCTCTCTGCGCCTTCGCTTCTCCCAGCTGCATCGGACGCATAGGCGCTCGGACCCGCGAATACTTTTCGACCGTCGCTCGCTTGCCCCTTTCTTACCATTGTAATGTCTCTTTTTATCTATCCACTCTTGAAGCTTATTCGTTTTTTTCTCCTCTGATTGACCCGGCGGGAGAAAGAGAAAGGGAGAAGCATTAAGTTAATCTCCTCGTGGTTCTTCGTTGCTCCCGAGTTTCAGAGTAGTTCAAGTTCCGCGCTTTCAAATGTTCGATTAACCCTTTGCACTCGACTGCTTTATTTATGACGATAAGTGTATTTTACGAAGAAGTGCTTCCAATATCACGACATGCTCTTATCTTTCCTTGCGTTTTTGTCGAGTATAATTATGACTGCATAATATATGGCTGCTTACATTGCGAGGCGACAGTATTCTCATGAATCATTCAAGCGCAAAAAATTATCGAGCAAGAACTTCGACGTTAGAATATCTAATAACACTGTCAACATTGACTCGCGCAGCTGCACACAGAAGCAAAAAAAAATAGTAGTAAGAACAAAAGTATTAATTAAAATATCCTTAAACGCTACATTTCACATCCTTCTGTATAATTAAACGAGCAAAGGTGCGATCTCGCTGCGTATCTGCTTTCACGAATCAAAAGTCAGAATAACCGGACGAAGCAGTCAGCTTTGTAAGGCGCTGCGAAATTATCGGTTATCGCGAAATCTCGGAATACCGCGCGGAAAACGCGCGTCCTTGTGCGCGCGGAACCTCCGGCACGCGTGCACGTAACTCGCTCCTCGGCGAGGCGCCTGCCGACCGTAATTTCAGCTAACCCCGAAGCTTGACCCCGCGCACATGGGCCGAGTGTGTCACGTCACGTCAGCCCAGAATACTGGCAATAATTGCGGCATCGCGAGCGAACGAGCGAGCAAGCGAGTGAGTGCAAGCAAGTCGGAGTGCGCGGAAAGAAAGGGAGGAGGAGGAGAGAAGATCAGGAGCAAAGACGAGGCGGGGGGAGGGGGGGGAAGGAGGGGGACGGAGAGGCCATGTGGCGAACAGTAGTTGCACGTCGAGATGCACGGAGATCGGGAGAGAGAGAGAGAGAGAAAGAGAGAAAGAAAGGGGAGGGGAAAGAGAGAAGGAAAAAGAAGAAGAGTCGACCCCGGAGTCATCCACCCCTGAAGAAGAGAAACCGGCGGTAGCTGTTGCCGCTGCGGCCTGCCTCTGCCTGTCTGCGGTTGGTGCGCGGGGTTAATCGTCGCGACTTTGTAGATGAGATTGGATGGGGCATTAAACGGTGGACGCCGAGACCATCTCGCCCCGCTTCAAATTTAATTTGACCCCCGCGACTTTTCGAATTAATAATCCCGCGCTTGGATTCTTACTTCGGAGTCGTCGTCGAGGATGATTAGGAATTATCGTTTATGCGCGGCTACGTTTATTGCTCGGTGGTTACGTGCTCGCGCCGCGCCTCGCACAGTATTCGGCTAATTCTACGGCCACGCGACATTAATAGCAATAACGAACGGCTTATTAAAAACTGTCGTTCTAGCAAAGCAAACATAATTTTAATCGTGCACTTAATTACAACCTTTACTTTTCATGCTTTATAATAAAAATGTCTTTTAACATCATTCTGTTAGACAATATTAGCCATACAAATAGACACGCTATCTTTCGCGACTCCATAATATTTAATCTCTTCAGACTGTTTTTTTTTTTTTTTTCCCCTTCTTTTTTTCCTTATTTTTCCTCCAATCTTTTTTCGCGCATCAAGCGAGCAATATACCTCGCTGGCGCCGCTGCACTGATGCAGACGATGCAGCACATTTAGACATGTGACGGGTTGCGGGGGCGGAAGGGAGGAAGATAACGGAGGGGACTCGGTGGTCTGCGCTCGCGGTAAGCCTAAGCCTCAGAGTCCACGGGAGGGAAACACCGCGCATAGCTGAGGGACGGCGCGAGGGTGGGGTAGAGACGAGTGCAACGCGTGCACGTTCTGGGCGGGGTAGGAGAACGATCCGCAAGGGCCAGGAGTCATCGAGTGACACACGCACGACTGCCACGCTTCGTGGTCACGGTCAAAGCGCACGCGAAACATCGTCGACGAATAGGGAAGGACACGCTTCGATTGCTCCTGTAAGCGGAGCACCTCTTGCACGGCTGGTGGATCACGAGAATCTTGCGACGGGGTTCTTCGATCCCGATCGTAGCCCTCGTCGGGGATTAGGTTTCGCGGTAAACCTGAAACAAAATCATCACCAGCTCGTTTGCCGAGGTGTGAGCCGGTTATTGACGTGGAGACTTACGCGATGACAAGGCGATATTGAAAAAATAAAAAAAAAGTGCCGTAGTATTAAAGATAATGTTAATTTTTATTTTTTTCAAGCGAATATTTACAAATCTAAATTTTTTGGAAAATAAAAAATTTATATATATAATATTAATATTATATAAATAATATATATATTTTTTTATTTAAAAAAAAATATATATATATAAATTTTTTATTTTTATATAAATGCGTATAAGTAGAAATGCGCAGAAAATGATGTTCTACGCGTGAATGTCGTGCTGAAAATTGATCCAGATTACCTTTGACGTCCTTAAAGCTGGTGCTGGCGATCCTAATGCGATTATAATTAGGACCATTTGCTCATCTCGGATCATGAATCCCAAGATCCCGGAGGGGTCGTTTGCCTTTGCGACCAACGAATTCGTGTCGATAGCGCCTCTGGGGTTTTCTAGAAATCGGTCCCAAATCTTACCTTTAGGTAGAGCAAAGATGATCTCGTTACCGCGATCTTGTAACACGATAGCTATTCCAAAACTGCCTGTCTCTACGCGTGTGTTCGTGCCTCATGCTGCGTCTGTATACGCGTTGCCTCGAAATCCAGGATGTACGTACCCCGAGTTTCCACAGCTGTCACAATGGTTGCGACATAATGAATGTTATAAGCACACAGTGACAAAGGTATCATCCGCCGAGTAATGCCGGATAATTATGACGCAGGAGAATAGTTGGAGACACGTCATCGTGGTTCTATTAGGGCGAGCAGCGCGTATTTCCACTCGGTGCTGTCCCGCCTCGTAAGAATTTAATCATTTCTGCAATCGGTGCAGCTTCCCTTTAATTAGGACTGACTTGAAGTCGAGAGGACACCTGGGTAAACCGAGACTCTGCGACGAGACTAAGAAAAGCTTTTTTTCCTTTGTCGGACGCAATAACGTTTCTTTTCGCACCTTAAGCTGAGGATTTATGAGATGGCCGAACAAACATTAATTAAGGATATTAAGCCCGTGAGATCAGAATTAAATAAGACGAATGAGAGATTACTTTTGTATTTCTTGTCGCTGTACTTCTTGCTTAAACTTCTTGTCAACGCCACCAGCAAAAATATGCAATTTCTCGCGGGGTCGTTGACCGAAGTATGACGCATATTATATTAATTTCGATCACATGTTTACGAATGTTGATTACGTCTTTTCAGGGGAAGATACGGATACGGATTGTGCACGCCCATCACTTTTGTTGGGCCCTTTTTCAATCCTTTCATCGACCCTTCCTGGACATAACCAAACCAGAACAAAGGACATTGCTTCGCCTCAAAGGTAAGCAAAGATTCTTTGAAGTATCATTTCTTTTTGTTCTTTCGAAAGAAACGGAGAAAGCTCAGAAGACAGGTATTTAGCATTTCCCAGCAGAAATAATACTATATATAAACAAACCGTCTTCCGCGTATCGCTATGATATTGTAGGAGATGAAGAAGAAAAATATATTACGAATAATTATAAAAATGAAATCTGTAGAAAATAATTGAAAGCATGCAATAATTGTTAGCAAAGTAATCATGAAATAATTAATAAAATAATTTTAACAAGATCATTTTTCAAAGATTTTAAGAGAATTGTAAAAAAATTTAGAATATTTTTTTAAAGAAATTTAAAATGCTTTCTTTAAAATGGCCACATGTATATATTTTAATTTTACAAACATTTAAAAAAAAATTATTTCTTTCAACTAAATGCTACGTATTTTTACAAAAATTTGAAGCATATTACAGATATAAAAATACTTCTGCTGAATTAATTTTCATAAAATCTTAAAGAACAAACATTCTCATTTTCCAAACTACGGGCAGCTACATCCTTCCGTCAAAACCGCGTTCGTCGAAGTTTACGCAACTCGTCGCTCTGCACAAAGAAAAAGAGCGAGTGGGAAAAAAAGAGCAAAAAACAGAGAGAAAAAAAGAAAGAAGAGAACCCCCTCATTAGCAAGGCAGCTCGTGGGGGCCACTGACATTCGCGTTTCATAACATGGTGCAACGCATGCAAGCATGCGTACACGTGCAACGATGAGATCCTTCGCGTGGCTCCTCGCGAGGTGACACACGCCCACCGACGACGAATCGTACGTACTGTAAAAGAGGTCTGAAATTATCCAGGAAACGGGTAACCCGTGACGAGAACCTATGTTCACGCGTAAAGAACGGGTCGTCTTTTGCCGGACGTCTTTTCCCGGGCGCAGACCACGCAAAAGAGGGGCCTTTTACCGGGGTTTGACCGCTGTATATTGCCGTAATTTTCGCCGCACACGAAGGAGGGGAGGACAGTGGTCTGGCCCTGCCGTGGATGGGCTGGGGCGTCCCTCGAACAGTGCTACAATCTCTATTGCAACGTATAATCAAAGAAATCGCGATGTTCAACGCGGTGGCTGATAGCACTGAACCTCTTTGCACGATTTCTCTTTCCTCTTCTTCTTCACTGTTTCTTCACTTTGTTCGTGTTTACCGGTCGTTGCGTTTGCTGCTTCTCGTATCTCTTTAATGGACTTTGAATAGCCGACGATATATTACGTCTTTGGCACTAAATATCAAGATATCTGAATGTAAATATAAAATTAACTATATTTAATTATAAAATTTATCAATCATGCAAAATTGATTTTTCTGTGTGCAGCAAAATATTATCATAAGTCTGAATATTAATCTAAAACATTTATAGCAATTTTAACTAGCGAACAGTATTCTGTTTAGAATATTCAAAATATTCTTCGAACAGTGTGATACATTTTAGGAAAAATAAATTTGTGGAAGTCTGTTGAGACACATTTTAAGATGTAATTTTCTGACAAAGACGTATAAATACTAAGCATGATTTTCACATTTTGGGATGATCTTTTAGTTCCTAGTTTCTACTTAAGTATTTCTTTATGTGTTAAATCTGTCGGCATCTTTTTGAGACAAAAAAAAATACGACAAAAGAAGCATTTGGCTGAAATAATTTATCACTTGTAATATTTTTTCCTCGCGGCGCCTTGTGAAGCCCTCGTGGGGTCTGTAATCCGTGTGAGAAATTGTCGACAAAGGCCATTTTGTCGACCAGGTCTAATTTAAGTATCTCTACGCCCAATCGATTTTACTGCCTATGTCAAACTCTGTGATTATTTCCTGCGACAGTCCAGCCACGCAGTCTGTAATTGGAAACAGCGGACTTGGTGAAATTATATCCTTAATATGGCAGAATAAAGAACAGGGGTTGAGACTGCCCGCTCAGCGCGTCCGCAGCACTTTTTTACAATGTATTATCAGAACGACAGAGAGAGCGTCGTAGTAAAAGAAGTAATGACATCGTTCTATTTTTGTTCTCCGTGCTTCCGACGAGCGATAAGTATCCGTTTCGTCTCTCAAGGGAGCGATATTTCCTCGCGATTTACCGTCGCACCCGTACGGGCGCGCAGCATAGTTTGCGGCTGCAAGATGGCTGCAATGCGTTAGATAAATTCCCACGTCATCGTACAGTTCGCGAAAATAATCGAAGATGAGTATCGAAGTTGAAATAAATCAGACTCTTGCTGCACCGTTCGATCGAGAGACACCCCGCGCCGCCATACTTTGCAGATGCCATTTCGATCACGGCTGTTGAATAAGTGTTGTTTCTGCAGCCGCAAAGCGCGAACAAAGCGATTGGTCGGTGTGCTCTTGCCGCCGATTGTGCCAGAATCATTGCGGCGATGGGATGTCGGCCGTGCGGTGCCCTTAGGGGAGTTCGCGCCCTACCGCAGAATAATATAATATTCAATTTGTATGTAATGAATATAAATTAAAGCAACTTACCGATTTGTCTGGCGCAGCGATTAGCTCGCGGGAATAAAAGGGTTACGCGATATGGAACTTGCTAAACGGATAAGAGCGCTTGGAAGCCGTGCGAAATCGAAAGTTGCGCTCATTACGTATAGTTAATTATACCTTTCATCGGCATAATAACGCTCGTGTGCGAATTTCTAGAAAATATTCTTCTTCGCGTTGCTCGAAATCTAGTTGTCGAGGAGCTTTCGGCTCGATAAGATCCAATAATGTTAGGAGTTCAATGAAGTAATACTTGTTGCATAATTCAACACCGTCGCCGATTGCGATCGCGAGCATACGCACTATCGGTAATAATCACTTGGCGGCAGCTTCGCAGAACCGATGAGGAATTGAGTATAATGTGCCATTGTGATGGTAATTAGTACGTAGTCGTACGGCTACGTAACGCATCGAGCCGAAGAAACGCTAGTTACTAGCACGTGCGAGCGCACCTACGTAGCATGACCTCCATTGTCGGAATCGAATCCAACGATTCAATGCCCCGCGGCGCGTTATCTTGTGGCATTTGTTTCGCTTCCACAACTGGACTGTACTCTTTCGACTTCTGTGCCTCGGCGTTCGTCGGCCGGTCGCTTTCGCAAGTACGTGCCGCACTAATTACTACCTTCGTGGATATATTAGCTCCGATACATTTATGCATACGAAGTTAAGATTCCGCTGTCACAGCTGCTTATCGCTACATCGCAGTCATCCATCCTTTTTATTATTCAATCTTCGTATGCAAAGTTATAGAGGAATATAGAGTCGTATGCGCGGAAAATAAAAACTGGAACTGCGAAAGATTGACCAGAGCCAGTAATTATCTTAAATAATTGCTACGCGCTGTTAATATATAAATTACAGATACTTAAAAAGTTTGCAAAACTTTGTGCGTGCAAAACTGGATTCTGTAATTTTTGCGCTGTCTATCTGTAAAAACTGATTTATAAATATTCGAAAAATAAGGGGAGGGCGAATGAAGGGAGAGAGAGAGAGAGAGAGAGCGAAATCACCGCTTAATCGGGGAAGGTCGAAAGCATCAACCGGTCGATACGTATTAATTAAACCTTACACCTACACTCTCGACTTCCTGTCGCAAATACTCCGGGATTATCCGAGCGTGAAGAGCGATCAGTCACTATCTGCCATACGTGTCGGCAATCCCTCGCAGCCGAATTGGAGCTTTTCGAGCACGCTCGATCCGTCCGCATGACACATTCGCAGCGGTCCCCAATCGCGACCAACCCTTCCTTTTCACGCTAGTATTTATATTTGCAGCCGTATGATGCGTTTACCCACCCCTCGAAAAACCACCATCGCCGCCGCCGTCGCTGCTGCAGCCCGGAATTAGCGGCTCCCCCCCTCCCTCCTCCCCCTCGACAGTTGCATTTAATTTTCCCGTGCGCGCGCGCCGCCGAACAATCCTTTCTCCCATATGGATCGTCAATTCGTGCGCCGACCACGTGCCGCTAGAAAATTCCTTCGTACGTGCCAACATTATACTTTCACTCCCTACGGACCGACGCGGCGCGTCGCGTTGCGTCGCAGGGTAGCTGCACGTCGTACGTCATATGGCGTGCACTTTGCGAATTGCGTCCTGCGCAGCCTGCGCTCCGCTCGGTCGGAGCACATGACGAAGTCACGATAAGCGTGCCTGATGACGAAATTACGCTAAAGTCCGCTATTAGACGACAGGCAAGGGGTAATATCGACTATCTTCCGACAATATGGACAGCCTGCAATTTTTTCAATTTCATGCCGCTAATAGTTGATACCGCGGTCGCGCGGTTATCAATTATACGGAAATTAGGGGCAATTGCGGCACGGGGATAAGGAGAATGCATGTTTTTTTCCTCGAAAGTGATGCTATTGATATAGACATGAAGATGCGAAAAGTGCTGGTTGCATTGTAAATAGTACAATTCCGAACAATTATGAATAAGTTGCGCTAAACAGCTGGCGTTGCTACTGATATACTATTCGATCGCAATAAGCGCAAAAAAAAAAGTAGATACAAATGTAAAAGTTTGCTTGAAATTCTAGGACAAAAAAAAACGCATCACGTGTATTGAATTTGCCTCACCTCTTTTCGACCTTTTTAAAATACGTAATTGGAAAAGCGTAACGACGCTCGTCCCGATCGGAACACATGACACATCTTTCCTCGTGAATAATGAATTCAGCTAATGAATGCAGTACGCGGTGTTATTACATAGTTAAGCAGGACGGTAAATTATGCATTGGCTTTGAGGCGACATATATCCAGCAATCACCATTTATCGGCAAGATCTGTTATTAGCAACATGTGGAAGCAAATTCAAGTGGCTCTAAGTAGTTCCGCGTGTTAGACTAAAATTACACGCTTGTTCCTAAGTTCACCTCGTTTGCGATGACATTTATTAACGCTGCAAAAAATCATAGGAAGAAAAAAATAATAACTCGGTGTAATCGTATAGAAAATTATCAATTCAAATGTTTTATTCAAATTTATGTGAAATATTTATCAAAGGTGTAGCGGAACATCTGCTGTTATCGTCGGTAGACGAAGCTACTGCTTCAGAAGTTTACGCTCTTTTCCCGTGTAATAAACCGGCGAAATGCGAAAGTAGAAAGTAGGCTATTTGCGCGCGATCCGAATGCTGTCTCACAATAGTGCAATTATCATGGCACGAGGCTCGCTATCGGCAGAAAGCAGAAGTAATACTTTGATGTGTATATAAATTGGTTCGCCATGGAAGCCAGTCGAGCTTGAAATTGCCGAGAATTATTAGCATCTCCTTGCAATGTAAATCGCCCACTGTTTTCCGTCGTCTCGAGTCCACCTTAGTCTTTTTCATCCTGTCGCGTTTTACCTTTCGCAGCAAGAATAAAAGAGCGTGCTAACGTCATAGATATGAACGTATAACTAAAGAAAGGAGGAAAACTCCTATCGGGCATCGACGGAGAAAATTACATGTCGAACGGAAAGAAAGAATTTCCCGTCGTTCGCGCGCGATTCCGAACAAATGCACTATTTTCTACGAACGGATAAACACGTGCCGTGAGATTTTCCAGAGCACCGTAGGGGATCGCATCTCCGTGTAAATCGGCACGAAGGAAAGTAGAAGAGAAAGAATGAAGGGGGAGGGGTGGACGCGGGGCGGCGGCGGGCAGTGCCGAGGTGGCAACAAAGGGGAGCATTGTGCATCGGCACAGCGAGACTTAAGACAAAAGCTTCCTATCTCTTTCTCCTTCGCTCTCACCCTCTCTCCGTCTCTCTTTCTCTTTCCCCTGCCATTGGTAAGCGCAAGCAACGTCCCGTATTATTATGCGCTCCGAACGTGTCTCCAGGCATCCGAGATCTTAATTTGCATGAGCGCCCGCCCGAGATAAATGCGACGCGCAATAAAAGTCCGTAAATCCTTCAGTCATCAGGCACGCGGAGCGAAAAGGAGGGCTGACAAGATCCGGAACGGCGGAATTCTCGTGGGGACGTGCGGGAGGAAAACGACCGCGCGATGAGATAGCACCCCTTGACGCCCGTTATTTAAATTAGACCAATAAACCTAACCGGCGGCTTACTCCCGCGCCTTCAAAATCACCGCGCGCTCGGTCGATCCGCGACAGACGAGCCATCGAAGGCCTGATTTCCGAGGAAATGGTCGTATCCTCGCTCTTCCGCTCCACGCGATTTGCCCGCGCTGCCCCACAGCCCGGATAAGTCTTATCCTCGCCGGTAATTGCACCTACATCCTGCGCCACGTCTGGTCTGGCGTGGTTTCGTCGACGGAGACGCCCGACGATATCGCGATACGCGCCCTTCGGCTGAGGAAATGGATCATGATCGTCAACAACGATAGCTGCGGGTGATGCGAGAAACAAATATTTTTACAGAGCCACCCTTCTCCATTATATTCGACATAATGCTAACAATTCACGAGATTACATTATTTTTAAACTAATTGATTTATTATTCAACTGAGTAAATACTTGCAACAAGTATTTGCAAATTTATATTTTCAAAAAGATCTCTGACGGCTCCCTTTTTTTTTTGTATATAATTCTCAAGTAATTATTTTAGAAAGATTTTATTGTCGTCATCGTTAACTTTAATGCCGCTGAGTAAGGTGATATAAAATCCCGCGCACTTATCGTTTCTTTAGTCACGAATTTCCTCCGTGGTTATTTGCCGTTCGCGAGCGTAACTCGTATTTGGCCGCACAAAAGCAAACAGCCCGTGCAATAGCATAAGCGGCTGTAACCTCGCTGTAACCCCTCGGTAACGTCACTCGTAACCCCATAAGGTCTTCCTTTCAACGATCCTTCTTCTCCGTACAGTTTACACGTGCTCTTGTGTAGCGCAACGCCTCCTGGCTCATTGCCTGCTCGTTTTACAGCCACCGCTGATGTATAAAAGTGTTTAAATCCACATAGCTGCTGCGCTAAACGAGTTCGGTCGACCTTCTGCCATTCGGCAGTTGCTTTGAGAGTGCTAGTTAACTTTACGATCGCCGCACGAAGAATTTTTCGCGGTGGCCTGCCCTCAAGAAAATTATCTCTCTTCTCTCTCGTCGTTCATCTTATTCGTCGCCGTTGTCGGATCGCTCATTACGAAGCTATTATTCTTTATTAATCGCTAATTTAAACAATCTTAGCTTTTTAATACGATTTCAAGTTATGGACATTGTTGATGTTACAATTTAAAAAATAATTTCTTTTACGCCTTTAGCAGTATACATTATTTTGATTTGTGTGTGTGCGTGCGCGCGTGATGGGATGTAAAAGTTACAAAAGAAATGGGAAGCCATTCACAAAGTTACACAGGATATGTATACTAGTTAAGAATTCTATAAAAGCGGAAAAAGCTTTAGAAAACATAGATAAACATTCTGCTGTCAATTTACAAAGGATTATTTTCCGGATTATTTTTTTCTCGGACGCTTTCCCTTATTTCGTATCTATGTTTCGAGCCGCTTATCCATTGAATTCGCAGAAATAATATGAACAATACCGTTTGTCCAGCTCGTACTTTTTACGATGGACAGTCCATCGTTGGACCGTTATAAACACGGGTGCTGAATGAGGTTCTCATTGTCAAAGTGGCCTGCGTTTTAAGATAATGCGAAGAAGTTGCATAGAAAGGAGCGATATTTGTGAACGGCCATTTATTGCTCGTTTTTACAGGCCATCGAAATGACTTCGAATTATCGTTCGAGAGTGCAATAATTGGCGCAAAAAAAGTGTTCGCTCCATTGTCGTCGTAGGAGAAACTGTTCTTGGAAGTTCCGCGGGCCGCTTAGTTATACAAACCGATAATCCCGATTCGATCGTATTTGCAAGCACGATGGAGCGATCGCGTCGGGGGATCGCGTTGCGCCGATATTTCACAAACTGCGAACGACGCATAATAGAGCAATTACCCGACGGCATTATTGCGTCGTAACGTATTTAGCGATGAGCCACGCCCTTTGTAATCGCTCACGGAAAACTGAAATTCCACGCCAATCTCCAGTGCTTTCGCGGTCCCGCAATGAGCGGACCGGTTAACCGAACTTTATTTCGACCCTACTCGCTTGTTGCAGCTGCAATTATCCGCGAAACTCCATTTTCCCGACGATGTAACGCAGACCGGTCGGCCGCCTCTTTGCGTACGCCGCGGCCCGGCCAAACGTGAAGTAACAAACTTATTGCTGCGTTACCTTTCCGTAACGAGATCCGCGAACCATTTCGCCGCGCGTAAGTGTGTATGCGTGGATGATCAGCAGCGGCATTCGCTACTCGAAAACACACGCTCATTAACTATTACCTAACTCGATTCCCGTTTCATCATCATCACCGGTAACACGGTAATTTTCTAAAATAATTTTATCGCTCGTCGTTGGGATGCGTACTCTTTCCGACGCGCCGGAGGCGCCTTGTTTACGCATCGCGCGCGCGGCATCGATTTCGGCCCTCCGAGAAAGAGAGAGAGAGTGAGTGAGTGACAGAGAGGGAGAAAGAGAGAGAGAGAGAGTGCTCGGCAGGGTCATTTAATTGATCGACTATCGAGCCGGTCATCTCGCTGATGACTGTAATGATCGCCCCGGCCGGAGTTTCCCCTCCCGCGCTTTCGCTATATACTAGCAGCCCGGTATTTTCATTATCACGAGCGTGCCTGCACACAGATGTGAACACCGCGGCGGCGACGAGCAAGCGGACACCTGAGTGATGACGCGCGCGGCTATGCGCGCCCGCCCGCTTTCATCCCCCGCTCATTTGCATATTTCGAGCGCACCATCAACAATGGCTGGTCCGGTCAGCGCGGAGCGGCCTCGCCCGGTCAATAGATTAGTCTGATTAGCTTTATTAATTTAAATCGAGCGCGCGATAACCGTCTCGGGAGCGACGGCGGGTTTTCGATGTAACGAAGTATGGGCGCGCGGTGCGATAAGATCGGTTTGGCGAGCCGCATCGACACACTCCTCGACAAATTGTCTTTCGGATGTATTTGCGGTGCTTATCGCGCTTCGACGACTCGTGCATCGAAATTATTTCATTACGTCTATTTCATCACATCTGATTTAGTTGTTTTTTTTTATCCGCAGAAATTTGAATACATTACAATTACAATTTGATGTTGATATAAAAATCTGCAAAAATGTTTTGGTTAACCGATAATTTAACCGTGTTCTTAAACCGTACGAAAAATACTATGCATTTCTGTATCTTGCTTTGTACCTGATAACAATGCAGCAAAAAGGATCAAAGATTCGTCAAACACCTTTTCGAAAAAACCATAAATTTTCGCTGACATTAATACTTTTCTACGACATTTGAAAGAACGTTAGTTAAAGCTGGTGAAAATTATTGTGAATTTAGATGCTTTTTCCCCAAATGCGTCGTACAATAGAACGATGCGCCACGTCGTTAAAAAAGGTGTGTCGCCCATGGCGTGTCACACGAATACAATACTGTTTGCATTTCACCTATTTTCCTTTGTTATTACCGACGTCGGCACTCAGCTACGTAAATATTTAGTCGGCGACGTGTGCGCCCGGCAACCCGGCTGAATATTTTTGTTTAACGATTGCGCATTTGTTTACTTGCATCAGCGTGAATTTTCGTCCGGATTCACGACGCGGAAGCGTCGGTTTTTACAGAATCGCGTGCTCGACGATTTCGCACGGAGTCGCTCCATGTGGAACGAAAATCTTTTTTCCGCCACATTTCGAATTTGCGGTCGGCGCATCGGTATGCCGGTTGAACGACTGTTACATTTTCAGTGTGAAGTCAGTCGTGGAATCACTTGTTCGTTATTTCTTTTTTTATTTATTTTCATTTTTCGTTCTAGTTTTTGCTCGTTTACCGCCGCCGTTCTAATCAACCCTGACGTAACGCGTTTTGTAAACGTTCGAATTACAGTTTTTTAATTCATACAAATTAATCCTTTATTATTTTCCATTGTATTATTATTAATCGATCAATCATTCATCGAGAAATGAACGTTGTATTTTTGTCTGCCCGGCATTGAACGCTTACTGCTTACGCTCCGCTGCTGACGTATTTCTCACCGAGTTAAGAAAACTGATCAATAGGAGAAGACAATATTTACATTGCGTCTTAATCAGTCGTAATCGAAGTTATTCAATCGCTCGGTACGAGCGAGTATAACAAGTCGCACGTGATAACACTGAAGACGCGCTCGCATGCGACGTCAATCAAGACAGGTACGCGGAAGTTCAACGAGGAATAGTAAGTTAAATGGCACATGCAGTAACAGCACAATGGCTAGGCATCGGCACGACAGTCACGGATTAAATACGTGCAAAATGCGTCCTGCGTACGATTCTTTGGGTCTATTAAAAGTTGAATGCATGCCGTGCAACGCCAGTTCTTAGATACGTTGCAAATGATCGATTGTATGCCCTCGCATGCAATATCAAATCCTAGATTTTTCGATTATCAATATTTATTTACTATACGATGTCGCTCGCTATTCTATACACACGCCTTTGCGTGCTCTGCTATTATATCCATATATTTTATTTTACTATTATATCCATATATTTTATTTTACTATTACATCCATTTATATTTACCTAACGAGCCGTGTGTGTCTCTTCAATGCGTGTTTAATATCGATAAAATTCCGGCAATGTTTTATTTTCCGCACTGAAAACGCATAAAAATTGCAAACAAATTCCATATAACGAACAATAATAACGCGGTCGCGATATTTCTTTTTTTTTTTCAAAAAAAAATTTCCGAAATTAAAATCCAGCGCATGTTCATCGAATGGAAGGATACACGGTGCGCGCGCGCACACACACGTTGCTGTGGCAGCAACAAAAATTATTTACTCTTCCGCTTCTTTCCCGTTCAATCGCGGTGCGGATTATGCGCGCGCGAATAAACGATGAGAAGGCCGGATTAATTTGTCGGTGACAGCTCGCAAAATTCGAACCGATGTCCAGGTACGTTGAACCGCGCGCACCGAATAATATCGCAGCAATCATATTACGAAACAGGCAAATACGTCAACACAACGTGTATACACTGAATAATGCATTGTTGGTGCAGCTAATGCACGGTCAGCTACCGTACAGATACCATCCCCGTATAATTGGGAGCCGTGTTTGCGAATCAAAGTCATCATCGGCCGTCATCGCGGGCATGCTGATGAAACGAGCAGACGGCAGCGGTTCCCGCTGGACAAATATCGTTTCCGTGCGGGAGGCTTAAAAGGTCGTCGAGCTTCGTTGCTCCCGGCTCACCGTGAAAATTAGTATGCGAAGTAAAACGAAACGGTTCTCACGAATCAATAAAGTTCGTTAAAACCAAATTAGTTTTTCGGATATTTTTTTTTCCAAATAATTCTGTTATTACTTTTTTATTGAATAATACAAACGTACATACAGCACTAAAGAGACGTGTCTTCGTGCACGAAAACAGTATCTTCGAGGTTCATAAGCTCCCAGGCAATATTTCCTGCCAGTCTCTGCAATATTTTTCAAATTGCCTGACGAGATATCATCCCGTCTCCCCGTCTGCCGTTATCCTTGTTATAAAGGGACCATGATTCCCTCCTACATCCTCCGTACGATGTCTGGACGCGAATAGGTGGCAGGACGTACAATAATGGTAGGGCGAGTTTTATAGGTGCCGCGGTCTCGCCACCCGGCGGTCGAGTCGCATAAGGGCCAATAAGATGGGCCGCGTCTTTCGGCAGAATCTCTCGGCCAAGACGAAATTACATTCCGGCCGGGCTCTCGGCCTCGTGCGCTCAAGATTTTTCCTCGAATGTGCGCGTACTCATGCGTGGAATGCGGTCCACGGACAGGAGAGGATTCTGCAGGCGGCGTAAAAGTCGCCCGCAATTAGCCGGCACGATTTTCTCCGGCGCTGCGCCGAACGTCGTCGATCCCGGAAATTTATCTCCCGACGAAGGGGGAAGTAAGAACGACCGGCAGAGACCGGCCGGGAAAATTTATTCGAATGCCACGAACGATTCCGCTGGAAATTGTGATTAGGGTCCGAATGAATCCTTCTGCTGACGGGGTAAATTGTCGGAGTAAAGCACTCATTGCGTGCCAGTACAGGTCCACCGTTTAAGACAAAGTACATTTTCCGGCAACATGTGATAAATATTTAATCGTTGTTAAAATGATGTGTTTTTAAAATGCGTTCAAAACGATTGTGTATATCGGCGTCAAAAGGCACGCTCGAGAAGATAGAACTCTTTTCAGCCGAAATTTTTTGATACCTACGCCAGTGTCACGCGTAGCCCGGTAGCAGGTCCCTATCCCACACCTGCGGCTCAGTCCCTGCCTCTCATTATCCCAACCTGATCTTTCGAAAGATACTTGAACTTTCGTTATTTATCACGAGCCTAACGATCAGAATTTCTAAAGACTTCGTTTGAAAACACTTCCTTCTTGTGTTAGCTTTCATATCAATACATGAGATATTACCATATACATATATTTGCAACAAAAATAAACATTTTATTTTTGTTTTACGAAGATCATTATTTTTGAGAAGATTAAGGTTTGTAAAAGCTTAAAATGTTATTGCAAGATAAGACTTAAAAATATTTCACATCTTCTGTGTCTTGTCTTTATTCAAATTTATTTTATTATATTGTAACGCGATAGATACATAAAACATATTACTTGGTTATTAAAATTTAATGACTTTGTTGATATAAATTATTGGTTACAGACACCTATGCATACCGAATATCCTATAATCAAATTAACATCGGTTCGACTTTCTTCTTCAAAATATCACGCAGCGTCATGGTCGAAGTAGAAAATGACAATCCGCCTATGGCGGCTGAAATCTGGCCGCTTTCTTTCTTTTCAGTTCCCTCTTTCGTTCTGGTCAGAAGAAATTCATTTTATTCGGTGGTAGCATGAAGATCAACCAAGCGAGGAAACCGGTAGCTGCTACAGCAGCTTAGTTGGTGACTTGAACTGGAGACAGGTCTGAGACTAAACTCATATATGCGATAATAAACTGTCGCGCTGCGCATAATATGTTCTAAAATCTCGACACGGCACTGAAACCATTTCTCTTTTCACTCCACTTCCGGGTGAGAAAAACTTTTATTCGTAACACAAAGACAGATCTTGGATTTTTCGTCGAATGAGATTTGAATTTTTATCTCTCTTTCGAGTTGGTAAAATTAAATATTTTTTTACTTACTCCGAAATATCTTAATTTTAACTACATAGATTTTACGTCAAGATTATTTATTTAACTTAATTTTAATTCCCGTAAAGTGGTAATCGCGATGACATATTATTCTACGAGCTGTCTCCCAATTACTCTTACTCGGAATTAATTGCCATGTGTCAACGTGGTTGACTCCCGGTCGGAGAGCGGAAGGAACGCCATACGAACTTATTAAACATATGCTCGCGTTTTTCCTGACCGCGCGGCGGACACCCCTCGACTCCGGAATGATAATAGCTCGTAATCCGTCTAGCCGTAGCGCGCCGAGCACAATGATTGGGGTTGAGGGTCGGGAGTCGCTTCCAAATTCACCTACGATGGGGTCGAGGCCCTGCAGTATATTCTATTTGTATACATCGTGGTCCTGGAATAGAAAACACCATATGGCGCGCGCAGGTGCACCCGAAGGCGATTAGGGCCCGTTCGCATGAATTTACATTAATACGCTTCGGGATTTATCGTTTACCGGATTTATTATTTCGAGCGTGATTCGACGCTTTTCGGAACAGGTAGAAGAACAATTTCTGCCTTAGCCCGAGGTAACGTAGTTCGTCATCTAACCCCGTTTAATTGATGATTGCCTAAGCGATTTTTGATTAGATTTGGCGCCACAGTTCTAGTCTGTATAACGCAAAAGTAGGGACATTATAATTAATTTTCACCCTTTACGGTAGAGAGATTAGAATAATAATCTGATAAGAGGTGACTGAAGGAAATTGATTATTATTGCTCTAAAAATCAATACAATAGTATAGCATAGCATTTGCGAGAAACAATGTTATTTTCTGTCAAATGAGTTTGTATTAAATTTAACTTTTATTTTGTTTTATATTTTGATGAATTTTATTTTATTTTATATTTTGTAGTTTTATATTGTATTTTATATTTTTGTTCTTTGGTAATGAATTGAAATTCATCAGTTCAATCAAGTTCAATCAGTCATTCAAAAATGACTTTATCGGGTTTATCTACACGCCTGACTCCCTTTGAGTCTTATTTTCATTTTTGATGCATTACTTTCGGAAAAAAAATCCAGAAACACCGTGTGGCCTTCCACGTAAATGACGTCACGCAAAATTCGGGTTGACCAGCAGCACACACGCGATGCCCACCTGTGCGCGCGTTTAATTTTAATTTTGCGATCCCGTGGTGAGATTATCGGCACCCGATTAGGATCCTCGTGGATGCATTAACGATTTCCATTAGCATAGATCTATCGTGGATCTTGCATAACAATCGAGCTGGGGATATTTGCATACATGCATATACGCGCATGAGTAACCATGGGCACACGTGGTCGAATTCACAGCGCGTGCTCCTCTTGTTTTCCTTTCTCTCGTTGGAATCTTGCGCAAAAATATTTTCCAAAATCCCTCAATTTAATATTAATACAGATTTGTTGAAAGAACTGCGATATCGTTTACAACGCAAAATCCTCGCTTGGGAAATCAGACGAGTAATACAAATATTGTCCGTCTAGATGCGTTCAGAGTGCACAGCGTTGTGTAAACTCATAGAGTATAGTCTCTAAATGTTTTACACGGTGATAATTGTTAGTCCCAATAGAGACCCTAGGAGAAGCACTTATCCTTTCGTGCTTCTGTTTCACAAACGCGTCGTCCGGTCGGAAAAGGATTACGCCATCCGCGCGCGCATTTACACGGCGTCGCCGGCGTAACGGGAAGACGTGAGTCAGCAGAATTTGTCGATGAACTTTCGTCTGGAGGAGCAGGAATCGGTCCCGCATTAGCGAGTGCGTGCGGCCGCGCGCTGCTTACACCTGTGCGCGAGCGCGATGATTGTTATTGCGTAAAGTCGTTTGGGAACGGCGCGGAGTGGCAATTAACTCGGCGAGTGTGTCGAGCGCGCCAATCCGATGCAATAATTCACCCGGACGCCTTATGACGTGATAAACAAAGTCATTATCGGCGGGGGCAACGGCGAGGGACATAAGGCCGGCGAAACTCATTCATCCATCCGTAAATGAAAAATGAGGAGAGAGAAAAAAAGGAATCGAATTATTGTTTAAGAGGGGCCCCACCTACGAGCTAATGCCACGGGTGCACGCATCTCCGCATGCTATCGCGATTGCAGATCGTTAAGTACCTGTTTGTGCCTGCAAAAAATTTTTCTTCCCCCTCGGGAGAAGGGCAAGACTCTCGCGGAGTTATCCGAGCTGCCATATTTTCAGACCGGCCAGCATTGTCATAAAAACATTATTAGCGTCGATATTTGCGTAAAATTTCGCAACACAATTTTTAAGAGCGGGATAATTTTTTTTTTACACTCACATTCCGACATGTCGATACTTCGAAGACTCGTCTCGGATATTAATTTTTCGCCTACGCACTTTCGTCGCGAGCGACGATGATTTCTGCGCGGGGATCAACGGAGGAAGGAGTCGATTCAATCTGGCTCTTCGATCGCAGAACAAATTCGACCTAAAGGGAGGATCAACTGTCACCGTCGATGAGCAGGGGTTTCGAAAGAGCCGGGGTTGTGTGCGGGATACGTTTTATATGGGAACGCGGGAAGTCCCGACATCTCGACGCCAGAGCGTAGTAGGGAGACGCGGGATTTTATGTCCCGTAACTCCCTCGGGAGCCCCACGTTTATGTTCTATCCTGTCATCATGATGTCCACCTACAACGCCGGACAAAACAAAACACTATCCGTGCTCCTTTCCTCCGTCTCTCTCTCTCTCTCTCTCTCTTTCTCTCCGCCCGTCTCTTGTTCCCCCTCCTCTCCACTTAATAGGAATTCGTCCGCGACGAGGAAATGCCACGCATTTCTGCGAGGAGGAAGAGAAGCGTGTTCAAGCTCTGACTTCCATTCTTCTGCTTTTATTTCGTCAAGCGCGATGCGTCAGTACGAGCCGGGAATGCCTATCGACTCTGTGCGGACGGGCGGATCTTAATTGCGGCTGCAATTTTCGCTCGATTGATACAGATGGTGTAGAACCTTAACGCGATTGGATTGGCACGTAATGAAAACGCGGTCTTATTTGGCTCAGACGTCGGCGGGGCATTGTCTAGGAGATAGTAGGTCTCGGTGCTGTTATTTGCGGGACATGTTTTTCTCGAAGGAAGGCAGGATAATATCGGGCGCAAAGGTTTATCGCTTCTCAATTGTATCATTCATTTCCCGCGCCGACCGCACCGCGCTTGATAACGCGTGCAATTATGTCCTAGCTTTGCTCGCGTTATTTATGCACACGACGTGTGCTTGTTCGCGGATTCCCGCTCGGCAATTGCAACATTACACGTTGGTAGTAATTTCTGAAAAATTAAATTGGTCGGAGGTATAAGTGCGGCCGTCTGCGAGAGGGATATAATGCAGGTATCTCGTTCGCGGAACAGACGTTTCTGTTTCGCTTGCCTCCTATTGTCGGCCACGTACACCCTCTTTACATAGACGCCACGTCGAGACTGACGTTTTGCGCTCTCGAGCGCGGCCCGTATTTTCTCTCCGCTACACGATCGTCGTGTTTATTCATGTCTGGAAACGTCATCTCCGTCTACTTTCTCGTCATCTCCACTTTACGCATCACGTTTCGTATCGACATTGTAATTGATGGTGCAGCGGCAGCGGCAGTGCATCAGGCACGATCGCACCTTTCAGAAAGCGAGCGCGTTTGTATTATTATAAAAATTACACCGATTTTATTGCAGAACTCGCACGACGTCGTCCTCGATATTACGAAACGTATTATTATATCCGAAATGATATGTTACGTGCGACACTGCGACATACATTTTTCTACACATCCGTATGACTTGGTTCTTTTTTGTCGTTAGATCGTCGCATTAAATTACTGTAAACAAATATAGCGAATATTG
The DNA here is from genome assembly GCF_040581485.1 of Linepithema humile. Classification (NCBI taxonomy): domain Eukaryota; kingdom Metazoa; phylum Arthropoda; class Insecta; order Hymenoptera; family Formicidae; genus Linepithema; species Linepithema humile. The sequence continues at coordinate 16,845,430 of NC_090131.1, forward strand.
CTTGTTTCTTGAGGAATGCGAAAACACCGTGTTTTTATATCAATTTACGACAAGTCTATTCTTCAGGGAATAGTCTGCACGTAACGCGTTGATAGATTTACCGTGACTAATCTTTCATATATCTTCATCATCCAGTTACTGCTGCTAGCCGCCTCGCATTATTGTTGGCACTTCGAAAATGGCACGCGATTAATCTCAATCGCTATCGCGATTCAAATTTCCGCATTGCGAGCGCCGCGCACGCAGGCGCTACGACTTATCAGAACTTTTTTTTATTTTTTCTTCTGTCCCGACTGTTCCTCGTACCTGTATCCATCATGCAACCGGCAATTCCATTATCCTTGCCTATTTTTTCGTACTTTGGCGCACAATGAAATTGTTTGGAAATCGCAGGAATTGCCGCCGGATTGTATCTCGTACGATTTCGATGTGTTCCTCTTGTATCGCGTGAGTGAAATTCTCCGCGAAATAAAATGACCGGGGAAACGCAGGAATCACGGCAATAATTCTCGAGCAGCGCGGCAACACTACGCGTGATAACTATAACGTACGAGCGCAACGATCATTATCGGGATAACTTGAGCCAAGCCGTATCTCGCACGCGCGCGCGTGCATTTTACGTCTCATTTCGTTTACGGCGGTGAGCTCTCGTTGTGCGCGTTTTTCCGCACAGGATTTCCGCAAGTTTTAATTCCTCTTTAAACGCTGGCATGCAACATTCTGTTTCGCATCCTCTTGGCACGGGCTCTCGTTTAAAATTTAAGAGGCATTCCCCGGGAATACGCTCTACGCCAGATTTTACTGCAATGCCTGAAACTATAACAATTTATCATTTAACTGATGCACATGCAAAAACGCATGACGCAGCTATAAAGTATATTGTGTATGTATATAGTTGCAGTATAAAAAAAAAATTAGAATGCGCATCTGCTGCTTGAAAAGTGTAAACATTACAAATTGACCACAGCGATGCAACGAATGGAATTATCGTCCATATCAATCAGTCCGTATCGATTACAGTTGCAACATTGCGTTCGCCCGTCGTCGCAAATTGCGTTCGCCGTTTGGATTAAATGCAAATTTCGGCCGCAATTGGTTCGGTCACGAATTACAAATCGCGTATTACGCGATTCCCGGTGTGTTGTCCGACCGTAATTATATCACGTCTGCGTCGTTAACACCGCGCTCGGCTCTCGATTCCGGTTACATCGCGCCGATTTCGAAGAATTTTCGAAATTCCGCGAAAGAGAAAAAAAAATATCGCGACCCAGACACCCCGGCGCTCCGCTGACCTTCGCGCGGTGCAAAGTATCTCGTGGAAATCATGCTCGTCATTAACATCGCGGCGGGGCCGCGGCGTTACCGGTGCGAAGGTAACGGCGACGCGCACGTCCCGCCTTATAGCCGGAGCATTATGCCGCTCTGCATCACGCGGCTGTAATTTATTTCGTATTACGGTCCTCGCCCTCGTATCGAACTGCCCGCCGATCCCGCCGCCGGCTGCCCCGAGTCGACGGTAACGCGCACTGCGACGTGGTTTTACGATCGACGGGGTCGAGCGAGAGGTGTCGTCGGGCGCGTCACTCGAACAACGAGAGCGCACTCGGGATAATGCAACGACCGCTCGCAAAATCCACGTTAACGTTTAGAAATCCGGAATGCGCCGAGCGTGAACTTACGCGAAACCGAATGGACATCGGGGTCGATCTCGAGCACACGCGGAAGAAACTCGACCGTATATTCCACTTTGCCTGAATTGCTTTAGCGAGAACCTGTTTCCGTTATTTCCGTGATCGTCGATATTTTTCAAGCCACTTTATGCACTTCTTATTACTTTTAATAATTTTTTTTATCGTTGCAACGAACTTTATTGACTTATTGCGGCTTTAATTTATCGAATTAATTGCTGTAGTTATTACATACATTATTTTTCATCCAATTATAAAATTCACTTTTATATAAAAATTTTTATTTCTATTTATGCTTAATTTTATTTTACTAGCGTGATGTGTCACTCGTTAGGAGTGACAAGGCAATTCGCAGGGAATCTTATGTCATCGCACTTTTGTACGCACGAAATGATGCTATTAAAGTGTAACGCTCTCCACACAATGTATGTATTGTGCGCCGCACTGTATTTCATCGTAATAAACGCACATCCGGCAATCTTCGTGGAATTCGGTATGAGATTCGGCCGAAAGGAGAGCGCGATTCACGTACGCGCGTCCGTCCGTCTAGCACCTGCGACAATCACCGATGCGTGTCGCCCTAAAATCTGAGTGCCGTCTCTCTCACCTTCGTAGTCGTAAAACTGATGAGTTATTAGTACATTAACGAGCGGCCGTTCCCTCCGTTTACTTCCGATCTGCCCGTCGGCGAGAATAACGGGCGGATCGTTTCGCGTCGCGGCATTGTCCGAAAAACGATGTGAAATTGAGTTTCAGAGGGCAATATCACTGCCCCGGTATTGTGCGATCGTAAGGGACGGGCTGCGATGTTGACAGTCCCATGATTCTCGCAGTATAAATGAGAAAGTTGACGTGCGACGTCGTTATCGCAGGCTCATTCCAACTGTTTTAAGTATATTACACATTATCTCGCAACAAAGTTAATATTTCTTTCTTTCTTGAAATTACTTACCGTTACAACAAAGTTAATATTTCTTTCTTTCTTGAAATTACTTACCGTTACTTTTAATTTCTTAACATTAAACGTAGAGTTTTTTTTTTTTCACTAATTAGTAGCTGTTTATTTCAACAAAGATCGAATTAATACGTGAGCTCATCGTCATTAAATTCAAGGATACTTGTTATCCACAAGTGCGCGTGTCTTTGACGTAATCTGCGCGCAGGACGTCATAGCTTTGCGAGTGAAAACGATCTCGAATCTCGCAGCCTCCAATCGGCTGAGAACACGTAGGCGGATTACTCTCTCGTGCAGAGAGAAATTCACTGATTCGAATCAGCTTTGACGTCAGTACGTAGACCTCGGAATGATCGTTATCGTCATGCGATGTGTGATGCATGTGGAATTGCACCTTTTCACAAGCAAGAGGCTTCCGTCGGCTTGATCCGTATTTACGTACCAATAAGCGTAAAATTGGCCTAACTGCTGCGTAAGAGGGGCGCGAGAGAAAATGGGTGGGGTGCTGCGCGCGTCAGAGAGAGAAAGGAGAGAGAAGAGAGGCGGGCAATCATGCGTAATTGAATTCACCTTTGTGCGGAGGAGAGAGGGTCGGAACCGTATGAATATTCAATTCCTCAATTTGCCGCGCGAGCATACACGTTCAATTTGGCGAGAAGCGTCAAGGAGTACGAAGTTCTCCGGCGCTTCAGGAGCGGCGAGACACCTCCCGTCGACGACCAATTAGGATCGGGCTCTCGTGTACCGAGAGACAAACCGCTTCGTACCTAGTTTGACAGCGTGTTTCCGCTCGGTAAACACGTTCGATCTGCCTTACAGTCTCTAGATATTTGTCTTCAAACAGCGCGGTCACACCCACCAAGTCGAGAGAAAGAGAGAGAGGTGTGTGTGAGTGTGTTTGTATGTGTGTCTCATACGGCGATACGCGTCCGGCGTAACGAAAACCCACATTTTATTAGGATTGATTACGGCGCGTACGCCAAGTGGCAAGATCGTAACGAAATTTTATTGCCAGGAAGTCGGTCTGCACACGCGCACCTTACGTAATGTACATTGTTAGTTTCGCTTGAGACAAGGTATGATCGTTTTACAATACGATACACATGACGTTTTAATATTTAAATGAAAAATTCTAACGTTATGTATGTGAGACGAAAACGAAATTCTATTTGTAGGGAAAGTATCGCAAAGATTTAAAATCCAAAGTTCGTGAAAACTTTGCCTCCAAATATTCACGTTTCTTCGCGCGTGAAATTCCGTCTTCAGCGATCCTGGCGGCAATTTCCTCCCGCGAATCCACCGCCATTAATTTCTTACAAATGGACGTGCAGTCATTTAAACAAACTGCTCGTGTAACGATTTTCCAGACGGGCGAGCGAATGGGAGCGCGCGCGCGGGTGTTTGTTTTAAAGAGAGAGATTTTCGTGTTTTCCTATGGTGAGCCGAGTCGGGATTCACTGGCACGTACGCACGCACGCATGCACGCACGTGTACACACCGAACGGCCCGCACTTTGGAGCGACTCCAGAACCCGAATTTACGCCGGTGTATAATAACGTCGTGCGAGCATTACTTACACCCGATGATTACAATCAACAGCCATTCAGAGAAACCACCCTCCGGGGCGTATATGCTCGCTGTTTTACTTTCCGTTTGAGCGATGCGAGCCGCCACGTGACCGCAATCACGACGCTGTTTGTGGGTACTTACGCAACTGTTTAACAAATACTCGGGGGCGTATGCCGCCGCACCGCTTTTCCGCGGGATTTTGCGGATTAGTCGCTCGCGATAGAGCCCCCGGTCAGATGAGAAGCGATTTCGGCGATGTTCCGCATATTAAATACAAATTGCGCCGGCCACTCGCGCGTTCGTTTTCAAACACAGCGGGAGATTAACTTCATTTCTTGCGATATTTTTTCAGATGATAAAATAAACGAGCGTCGATTCGCGAATATCACGAGTCACTATATTCAGTAGCAGCTATTAAATTATAGTATCACTGCGTTTATAAGTCATAAATTTTATATATTACAACATAGGAATACGTAGTATCCATGTATATTGCGCTAATACGCCATAACTAAAGCGATAAACGCCATAAGATTACTCCGACTTTCGCATCGAAAATAAACTGCGCAAAAAATCTGTTAGACATGCGAAATATAATTATGCGCAAACTCAATGTAGTAACGAAGAGTTTGATAAACGTACCGCGGAGATAACGCATTCTGTTGAATATTCAACGTGCATACATTGCGCGATCAATTAATGTGAAAGCTCTGTTAATTTACATCGCAACAGATAAGTTTCTCTTTCGCCAATGTAATTTTCGCTCTGCTTCTTGCATAAATTTATCGGATCAATCGTTTCCAGTTTGTGCGTTTATCCGATTTATTTGTTTATTACACTCTTCTTTGTATTTGGTCACTTATAATTAGAATTTAAAATAAGTAATGAAATATCACACACACCGTCACTCATTTAATGATATTATTAATTTTTATATAATTGAATATCGTATATTTGTCAATTGCGCGGTGAATAGATTCTCTTCTCTATATTTCAAAGCCACGTACATATCCGACGCCCTTCCATCAGCAGTTTTCTCCTTCGCCGCACGTCGATCGCAGGTTGTAAAACAGTACATCTAGAACGAGAGCCGAATAACGGATCGCTGTCCATAGGCATTAAGTTTAAGTGTCCGAGTGGCGCCGCGCCACTCCTAGACGCGCTGTCTTCCGTCGGCCGTGCTGCATCCTCACCTCACGATCTCCGACCAGCGATCTGCGCCACGTAGAGACGTACATTGTCGTGCGCGCGAGGAAAATCCGTGGCGGCGGCCGTCGGATTAACGTCACTTCGATTCAGATAGCCGGTGCCAAGAAGTGGCGAAGGGTTAGCCGTTGATGGATGGACGCAATCGGCGATTTCTCAATTTCTTTACGGCCACATAAATAATGATGGACGTCGTAAATAACGGGGACATAATCTGTCGAGAATTCTCTATCCGAAAGCACTACGCGCCGATCCTATAAATTATGGAATCAAATTCCGTCACTATAAAATAAACAGAATCTGAGAATTGCATAATCGAGAAAGTGTCCGCATTGTCGATTCGACTTTATGAATTATGTACTTAGAATTGCCATGCTTACAAGCGTATATCCGTCACGTAAATCATAGCTAAAAGTTTGTTGTATATTTGACATTTCGTCAAATTTAACTTTCGTAATTGTGTTATGTTACAAAATATTCATCTGCTAATTTGTCTAAATTTGTCGTATTAATTCTATCGAAAATGCATTTCAAAATACAGCAAAGAGAATGCAAACGTTGATTACTCTAAATATTTGCACGCGCGTTGTTCTCTCTTCGCTCCGAAAATATTTTCCGTCACGCGCATCGTTATACCTAAATCAGGTCGCACTTCTTGCGTGAAAAAACGGCGAGGCTCGCATACGCGCGCGCGAGCGCGCCGTTAGACGCGGTGCATTACGTTTTGTTCTGCGTTTAATTTTGGCAGTTTTCGCCGCGCTCGCTAACAAGCGTCGCAGGCGCCGCAGCGGCGGCGTGTAATTAACAGCACTAATTTTAATTGCTATGTAACAAAGAGCGGATGAGCACGGATTCCCATGGGATTTCCATGAGCGTTCAGTTGATGAACGATAATTTCGGCAGATTCCCTTTCGTCTTCTCCCTCCCTCCCCCTCCCTCTCTTTCTCTCTCTTTCCATTTTACCTCCCTTTCCGTTCATTTTTGCCACTCAGCGGTTATTCGATTTGATTCCTTACATCACGAAAAAAAGCAGCCCTCCCTACCGAAAGACGCGATTTAATTCTCGTGCACGCACGAGTTGCGGGGTAGGCGGGGCTCGTCTGCGGAATAAGGTTGCAATTCGGCTGTTGCAGTTTTTCGCATGAGGAAACACGACGCAGACACGGTGCGTTGCTTCCCCGATGCATGCCTGCGCGCAACAAGCATTCGCGTCTAATTGGCGGATAAAGCACGCTTAAAACTCAACCCGTTTCGTGTCGTGTAAATAGCCATACAAAAAAAATGTAAGCTCGGAAGAGGGAGGGGGTGGAAAAAAAAAGGAATCGCGGAAGTTATTTATTGATTGGCGTTAACGCAACCGGCAGCAAATAGGCTTTGCAAAAATATAAAAAAAGTGCTGAAAAAGCTCGCGATTGGATCGCTGACGTCGATGAAACGAGGCGACCTACGGGAAACGGTACACGCACGATCTGGATAATCGCATCGGACACTGATCGGTGGCCAGACAGGTGAGCCAGCGATGAAAATCCCATCAGGACGGTAGTCATGAATAAAAAATTTGTATCGGCCTATCAGGGCATCTGGTTGACCAGACACCCCGCATTAAGGTTGATATCCAGAAACACTCTGCGAGATTGTTATGCCACCCCCGGCCCACCCCTCGCGCCGCTCTAGCGCCCGCAAATTCGATGGTCCGGGTAAACTACCCCTTATTGCCACGCTGATCGACTCCAACTCGAGAGGGGTAATCGAGCCCGTTTTTTGCTCGTCATTTTTCCTTCTGTCAGAACTGGTAAAAGCGATCGATTGTATGTCACACGCTTATGTCTTTATGTACCTATACGCTTTTTATTCTTGAAATGTACATTTTTTCCAGATAACAATAGATATGCCGATTATGCAAATCTTATGGAAGTGTTGCATAATGCTTTCAGGATATCTGTATGCATAATAAGCTTAATTCCGGATTTGATTATCTTTTTCTTCGCGCGCGCAACATACCACCCGCGCATTTAAACAGATACAAATGACGTGCCAAACGAGTATAATCGTATTAAGTCGTCGTGACTAAAGTTTCTCATCCGCTAAACTTCCCGCTATACCTCCCGATTCCGACTTTATCTCCGTTTTTATCCACCGGATTTTAATCTCGTAATGTCGAAGCCGTACTTGGATATTGGGCATCATTAGTCAAACTGTCATACCGATATTAATAGTCGGCAAGTATCGAAGTATGCACTCTATGGAAATGCATTTCATTTATTTCCCGCCCGACGGAGTGACATTGTTGAATGACTTCGGCCTCTTTTTCCCGATTTTTCTCCCGACATCTCGGTTATCCGTCTTACGCCGCATTTTCGCGTCCCGGCAGCTCGAAGACGGTGAATTTGCACCTTTCCACGATACGAGAGAGATCGCTTTACAGACCATTACGCACCGAAGGCAGAAAACAGGAAATCAAAAGAGCTACGAATGTCGCTTTGCTTTATAAAATCACAAAAAACAGTTATCAAAATATATTTAGTAAATATTTTTATTTAATAAATATATGCTATTTTTATTACATACTTTTAATTTCCAAATATTAATAATTAATAAGTTACAATTTAAGAAAGTTTTAAAACAAATTGAGTAATGTATTTTATTATAATTATATCGCGCGTGTTACGAGAATGTTAATATTATAATATAATATAATATTATAATATTATAGCTAGGCTGATTTTAACTCTGTGGTGCTCTGAAGAAAATTGACAAGAAAGGGATATCAGATTACACATGTCTACAATTGCGAAATGCAAAGTCGGAGAACAGGGAATTACGAAGAGAATAGATATGTTTTGCATAGTTGTATGTTTTTTTTCCTTGAATTAGAATGATTACGTCATTTTTAAAGATTTTTTGGAAAGAAGAGGATATCTTAGGTTATTGATGCATGTGTATGCATGTTAAGTTTTCTCCGATATTAAACTGCATCAGTATTTTTGCCGCCATTTTGCGCCGTTGCTAGATTATATCTGTGGATATAAATTTTTTATTTGAGTTTTTAACTAAGAGATAATTTCTTAAAACAAAATGGTCAGTTTTGATGTCTTTCCTCTAATTTAATTTCTCGAAAAACTGACAACTGCAATTCCTAGAAATCTAAACCTGCACAAATATGCATTTTAAATGGCTCTATCTAAAATAGGTAATGATGTAATTTCTGGCAACGCCACAAAATGACATTGAAGATGCTGATACATATATTAATTTATCAGAAAACTGACAACTGCGTACATATAATTCCTGGAAATCTAAACCTGCACAAACCTGCACGAACGGACATTCAAGATAACGTGTCTAAAATGGGTGATGATGTCATTCTTAAATCTGGCAACGGCGCAAAATGGAGTCGAAGATGCTGACGTAGTAATATAACCTCTTAGAAAACTGACAACTGCGCACACAATTCCTGTAAATCTAAACCTGCACAAACCTGCACGAACCTGCACGTACGTGCATTCAAGATAACGTGTCTAAAATGGGTGATGATGTCATTCTTGAATCTGGCAACGGCGCAAAATGGAGTCGAAGATGCTGACGTAGTAATATAACTTCTCAGAAAACTGACAACTGCGCGCGTAATTCCTGGAAATCTAAATCTGCACAAATCTGCACAAACGTGCATTCAAAATGGTATTGTATTTTCTAAAACGGGTGATGATATAAGTTTTAAATGTGGCAACGGCGCAAAATGGAGTCGAAGATGCTGACGTAGTAATGTAATTTCTCAGAAAACTGACAACTGCGCACATAATTCCTGGAAATCTAAACCTGCACAAACCTGCACGAACGTGCATTCAAGATAACGTGTCTAATATGGGTGATGATGTCATTCTTAAATCTGGCAACGGCGCAAAATGGAGTCGAAGATGCTGACGTAGTAATATAACCTCTCAGAAAACTGACAACTGCGCACATAATTCCTGGAAATCTAAACCTGCACAAACTTGCACGAACGTGCATTCAAGATAACGTGTCTAAAATGGGTGATGATGTCATTCTTAAATCTGACAACGGCGCAAAATGGAGTCGAAGATGCTGACGTAGTAATATAACCTCTTAGAAAACTGACAACTGCGCACACAATTCCTGTAAATCTAAACCTGCACAAACCTGCACGAACCTGCACGTACGTGCATTCAAGATAACGTGTCTAAAATGGGTGATGATGTCATTCTTGAATCTGGCAACGGCGCAAAATGGAGTCGAAGATGCTGACGTAGTAATATAACTTCTCAGAAAACTGACAACTGCGCGCGTAATTCCTGGAAATCTAAATCTGCATCTAAACCTGCACAAATCTGCACAAACGTGCATTCAAAATGGTATTGTATTTTCTAAAACGGGTGATGATATAAGTTTTAAATGTGGCAACGGCGCAAAATGGAGTCGAAGATGTTGACGTAGTAATGTAACTTCTCAGAAAACTGACAACTGCGCGCATAATTCCTGGAAATCTAAACCTGCACAAACCTGCACAAACCTGCACGAACCTGCACGAACGTGCATTCAAAATAACGTGTCTAAAATAGGTGATGATGTCATTCTTAAATCTGGCAACGGCGCAAAATGGAGTCGAAGATGCTGACGTAGTAATATAACCTCTCAGAAAACTGACAACTGCGCACATAATTCCTGGAAATCTAAACCTGCACAAACGTGCATTCAAGATAACGTGTCTAAAATGGGTGATGATGTCATTCTGAAATCTGGCAACGGCGCAAAATGAAGTCGAAAATGCTGACGTAGTAATATAACTTCTCAGAAAACTGACAACTGTGCACATAATTCTTGGAAATCTAAATCTGCACAAACCTGCACAAATCTGCACAAACGTGCATTCAAAATGGTATTGTATTTTCTAAAATGGGTGATGATATCATTTTTAAACCTGGCAACGCCGCAAAATGGAGTCAAAGATGTTGATTTTAATATCGGCAAAAACTTAACGTGCACATATACATCAATAATTTGAAACCCTTTCCTTCCAATATTTTTTAGAAATGACGTTATTCTAATTCCAGAAAAAAATATGCAGTTATGCAAAAAGTATCTATGCTCTTTGGTATTTCCCTCCTTCCCGACTTTGCATTTTTGAAACTGCCCTTCTTGTTATTTTGTAAAAAAATGCCGACTTTGCATTTTATAACTGTAGACGTGTGTAACCTGATATCCTCTTTTTCTCTCCTTCCCCGCATCTCTCCCTTAGAGCTTCTAGATTAGAATTAATAGCTAACTATACTATTAATGTTACTAAACTGAGTGCAAAAGAACTAAAAGCTACAACCAACTTTTTGTAATCTGCATAACAAGCATGTTGCAAAGAGGATAAAATCTTAAAAGAGACGTTTTATACGAGCATTAAAAAAATTGGCGCATGACCGTTAGATAAAATTGTTTATTTTCTACCAAGTGTACCACACGGAAACAACATGTTTGCTAAAAGATCTAAAAATTGTGCCAGATACAGATTTGAAAATAGATTTTGTTAGACAATCAAAATTGATCAATAGAGCTTTCGTTCTTTTCCAAATCACAGCAAAGTTTTAACGATCTATCAACCAAGATCAAGTGCTTTATCGAATAAATTTTGAATATCCAACAAAATTTATTGTATTTTTAGATCTGTATCTGGCACAATTTTTAGATCTTTCAGCAAAAGTGTTCTTTCCATGCACTTGTGACGTAAAAGACCGCGAACGCGATTCATTACTAGAAAATGCACCGGTAAGTGCCGTGACTCATAACTCGCGCCAGTTGACATGCTTCAAGTAATCTACAGAATATATATCGCGATCCCCACAAAAAATAACTCCGTTACTCTGCCATCGTGGTTACGAGTACTTTCTAATACTATTCGATAAAATCTTATCTCGCTATTTCACCTACACCGCCCGTGCTACTAGGATCTGGCCGTATAAAAGAACGCCGTTGAGATAAGGTGGCCGCAGCTGCGAAATCGCAGCTTGAAATCACGCTACCGTTATTCGCCGGCGAAACACTCTGATAAAATTCGACAGGTTTACGCGCGTCCTTGAAATCGATCGCATGCCGAAGCGTATACTCATCTAAGTATTGAGTGCGAGATTTTGAAGAAAATACACAAAGCTACGATTAATTAAAGTAATTTGAATTGATATGGCAAAACAAGGTACAATAACCTTCGCAAGTTTCGCAACATGGCGGTTGCGAAGTGCAGCATTTTCGCGCGAATAGCGGAATAGCTTGCCTGGCGAAAAGCTTTGCATCGTCTCGACTGTGTTGTTTGCAAACCGCGCAAGCGTTGACTCGACTTTCCATAGCGTGGCATTCGCCAGGGACACACCGGCTGTTGTACACGGAATAATTAGCAGCGTCGTGCAAGGTGTATAGGGGATCTAACATGGTTAGCTAGTCTGGCTGGCTAAGAGGGGAGCCTTACGCGCGTCAAGGCGGCCCCTGCGGTCCGCATTTCTCCAGAGGGGCCCAACGGTCGAATGACTCATCGGGGACCCCGGACATAATAATGCTCATGATGACAATGATGATGATGATGATGATGGTGGTGGTGGCGGACTAAAAGACCCCTGCCAAGAGCCTTAAGCTACCCTCTTAACGAAATGTGCGCGCGCGCGTATATAAACGTGTTCTTAGTCATCGAGTCATCCGGAACTACGTTCCCCTTTTTTTTCCTTCATATACCAGCACCTGATTCCTGCACGTGTGAAATAGACAACTAGAGGTACCGATGTCTAGGTCAATGTACGTACATGAATTCGCTGCCGATCTGCGTGAGTCATCGCGTGCGAGCGGGTGCAACAAACGACGTTGCTGGAACGAACGAGCGTCCCCTCACGTGAAACGGACGCGATATGTGTGGGCATCTAGGAATATATCGCGTTTAGCTGGTCTTCGTGGAATGCAAAGTATTTTTGGGTCGACGAACTTCGACATTTGTCGCCGTCGACGTCGCCGATGCATACGAATACATTAACCCGGTCGGCTGACGGGGGACTAATTTTTATGGAGCCGGGGATTGAAAAATATCACCGTCACCCGACCGGATACGCAACATTTCGCAATTTGCGCGAGCGGAGTTTTACCAAAATATCTTGATAATGGGCATTGATATGTAAATTTTAAAACTTTCCCTTCGCTAAATAAAAATATTGTTTTTATCGTGCGTTTATATTTCAAAACAAATTATCCGCGGAATTAATGAAATGTTCGTAAAAAAAACTGAATGTATATTAATCTTGAAATTATATGAAACCTCAACAATGCTGGCAAAAAAATGTTCGACGGAAATATCAATTGCGGTATTAAGATATCAATAAAAATACTGAATCAGAGCAGTACCGGGGAAAATTTATTCGTGAATTGATTCCGTCGTTAATCCGCGAGCGAGAAACGCTGTAACTTCCGGGAAATTTCGCGGCAGAGCAAGAATCACGTTTTCTAGATTGCAATAACAGAATGTTTTTGTTCGCTCTTCGCCAACAATGCGTTCGGCCGTGCCGACCACTTGAGCGGTGTAGCTGTGGGGCAATGATACATGTGCAAGTGGAACACCGCTGCTAATTGGTTAATCGTGTCCATCAGTACGCCGGAGAGAAAGATAGGGAGACTGCGGAAAGCCGAAGGCGGTGGCCGGGACCGCGCTCGAGAATAATTTTTTGCGCGCTAGCCGGACTGCGCCAAAGCAAGTAGTAAACTGACCGAAAGTACCATTCCGCGAAGCCGATTATTACAGGCGATAGAGCCTGCGCAACGAGAGCGTAAATCAAAAATACTATACGCAGCGAACGTAGAAAATGATTAGACAACCGGCGGCTCTCTATTGCCTCTTATCTATTTTTATCTACCAGCTTACCTGATATTTTTTCTCTGCTTTTAATTTTTTTATTGTGGAATGTTCATCTTCTAATTTTATTTTTTTTCCTCGCTTATTTGTCGGCTTGATTTCTTAGCGGCTTCACAAAGAAAGTGTTAATTTTTTGTTTATAGATACAAGAGTGTTTAAAAAAATGTGCATCTACTGAGATAAAAACATATAAAATTACGTAGATATTATAGACAACTATCTTTACAAATAGCATGTTTAGTATAACAGATTAGATTAGGAATAGTTTTGCTCTCTATCTTTCTCTTTCTTATTCTCTCTGTCTCTCGCGCCGTCTAAACTCTTCTTTCTGTTCGCTCTTCCTCTCCACTTCTCACAATATCTTCATTTCAAGACCAGTAGCCGCTGATTCGTTTGACGAAAGCACGCTCTCGAGGCCTTCGAATAAGAGGAGGAGGGGAAATTGCACAATCAGGCATTGCCCTCTGCGGACGAACGGCAATTCCTAAACGTGATGCATAACTCACGAGTATTGAAACCAAGAGCAGGTGACACAATTCCATAAATTCCATAAATGATTCGCTCGCTATTCTTAGCTAAAATCATAACTGTCGCGTGCGTCCGTGACGTGCAACTCTTATCGCGACGCGATAAGATAATCGCGCATAGTAGCATCGTACGGTCGGATTAACGGTATCCGCGAATACCGTCACGGAATTCTCATCCTATTGATCTATATTGGAAAAAAATGTATATGATAAAAATAAATTTATCTGCGATGAACGGATTTCGCAGTGAGATCGAAGGTTGATCCGCTATTCGCTGAACGACTAAATTGTACAAACTTGTGAAATCGTACAACGAACGGAATGTAGAAGGTTTATGAATCATGCGCTATTTTTAAATGTGGAATCTGATAAATCCAAGCGGCGCAGGAGACAGCGATTTACATCAATACACTTGCAGCGTGATATTTCACGCATGATTTAATAAGCGAGATCGAGTAAAATCAGCGTTAACAGTTCTGATTTCTTGAATGAAAACTCAATTCCATTTAACGTCTAAACTCTTGAAATTATTTCAATGCAATTTCCTGTCTGGTCTATCCTACAAAATCCTAAGCTATGGTTTGTTTGTTCATGATAATCCACCGGTAATGTGCAGTTTAGAAAATCGTATGACTCAACTGGAAGACCACTATTTCCACGAACGGAGCATTTTTTCGAATCGTTGAAGCGACGAGCTAACAAGTGCAACGTAAACTTGCAGGTGTACGATGCAAGTTCGTCTCTTGTGTCTACTTACGAATCCGATGAGAACGGTAGAAAAATCCGGATATCTCTCTAATTATTCATCACCGTGTTCGAGAGGGTAAAAAAAAAAGGAAAATTGGTGGGAGAGTCCGCTCGTTTCCTCTCGACTAATATTTCCGCCCAAAGAGGATTCCGACCGGCTCTCCGGTTTGGATTAACGAGCGGACTCTATGCGAAAACTTCTTTATTTCTTTTCGGCCAAAAATATGTTTTTCCGAGTCGGCGGTAAAGCGTGTGGCAAAAGAGCGTGCGGCTTAAAACGTATTTCAGGAAACTTGAACTCGTCGAACCGGAATCGGTTTTAATCTGCGCTACGTGGAAGATAATTAAAATATACTCGGCCGTAAAGATTTTCCTTTGTGCTTCCGCGAGACCTATCATCGCGTATAACTTTCGCCATCAATAAATATTATTATACCTACCGGAATATAATAGTACTTTTTTTGGGATATCGAGCGTGAAATCACGCCCATCTTCGTGACCAGAAGTACGGGCAGAAATAAATCGGCGATACTAAACGAGTTCGGGAGAGAATAAATTCGCGAAGTGTCATTGACTCTTGGACGTTGCGGGAATGTCCGCTGCGCGATGAGATAATGAGGCGGAGTGAAAAGGAAGGAAGCGATGATTGACGTAACATCACTGACCCATAATTTTCGCAGGGCTACTCCCTTTATACGAACACGATAGATTATAGCAACTTCCGAGAACTTCCACCGCAAACTTCTGCCAAAAATAACATGCAGTTATTCCATAAATCTTCTCAGTAATGTTACAATGTTTAAATTGTACTTATTTTTCTATTCTTTTCTATTCATTGAGATAACATTGTCACCCTTGTAGTAAAATATGCTCCGGCTGAGAGTTTTGTTTGCTTTTTCACAAGAATGTTTACTAAACATTTCGAAAGAATAACCCAGAGAACCGCGAGAAAAATTAACGACAGATATCCGCAGGTCACGCCGAGTGCAAAGGTACAAGCGAAATTAAGAGTCGCTGGCGGATAAGAAAGAGAGAGACGGCGAGGACAGGAAGGCTCGGAGTGGGAAGAAAGGGAAGCGTGGATTGGCGTAGCCTCACTAACCCATAATTTCCGAAAGGGGCCCTGCCCTCGGGCCGGCCGAGAACCGGTAGACGATTTCTTGGACGTGCGTTTATAACTCGAATCCTGCCCCTCCGTCCTCCGCGCCCCCGCAGGGTCAAGGAACGTTTCTTATTGCCCGCCATTGGGCCCGCGAAAAAGGGGACCGGGCACAGGCTTTCCGCAATATCGCGGCTGCAGCGCAAACTTAGAATAATTCATCATTACTTTTTGGCTTCCCGTAATAATCCCGCGTAACGCCCACCGATTACGCGCGCGTTGACCATTGCCGCCGGCGATTTCTCATACGGCAACACCATAGGGCTCCTCTCTCTCCCCTCTCGCTTGCCTTGTCGGTTTCACTCCCTCGCGCTGTACCTCTCCCGCGTGGTCTATCCGATACGTTTCTCTTTCTTCCACCACGCATTGCTCCTCGCGTTTTATTAAAATGCATCGTGTGGAAGGCGCACCGAAGCATCCCCATTCGTAGCTCCCATAACGAAATTACTGTGATTAGCCGCTCCCACCCACGCTAACCACCGCTCTAGCCGCTGCCCTAATTCTATCCTCACGACGAGATCCGCAGAAAACGCACGCGTTTCGCCGCGCTCTTTTTGTCCGCGGCACCGCGCCGCGATTCAAGGTTACCGTCCAAGCCCTCTTCGTAATTGTTTTTTCTGTGAACCGTGTCGTTTGGGAGGCTGGAACGACTTAACGGCATAATTTCTAGCTCCCCTAGTACTGATTTATTCCGCATTGTCAGGATCTATCATTTATGGTGGTTTTTAATTCGCCTGCGTGGCAACTTTAAACGAATCTCTCTCTCCTTTTTTCTATCTCTCTGTTGAACTCGCTGGGACTCAGTTACGGGCTACGAGCCAGAAAAGGTTTTATGGGCGATAAAAAAAAAACCAGTTGCCGTCTATAACGTGCTTCTACAAAAGCATATCGTTTCCATTCCATCAGATCCATCTATCTGCCGATGTTATTCCGATATACTGAATGTCTGTTGCCCGCTACACCCTATAATTACGTGGCTCGAATAATGCGTTTAATGCTAATGTAATTTTGTTCCAATAAACGATCGTTCTGCACTCTTCATGTTTTTGTTTGCTCAAATAGCCACGTTTTAAAATAGCGGATGCGCATTATGCGCCGATAAAAACTTGATAAAAAATAATAGATTTTTCATGCATAATGCAACTTTATTTTACGCACACAATATTCTTTATAATAAAAATAAATGTAAATAAGATTTATAAACTACACTTTTTTTTAATCATCTTTATAATAGTGGCGCGATAATAAGAATAATATTTTTGAAATAATCTCTTCATGATCACACAGTACATTTATATTATTTAAATTCTACCATTGACAAATCATGATTAATGGAAGATTACTATTCATGATTTTAAGCCGACAACAGATACAATAGCACACCGTCTCTGAAATCTTTTCAGGTACAATAGTTTTGTATTAATGCCAATATTGTAACTAGCTTTGAGGAATAATCTTTCCGAAAATACGGTACCTGCCGATATATTTAATCACGCTCTTATTCGAATTTTTAAGCACTGAACTGGAACATTTTTGATGCCCGATTTATCGATATACATACTGGGATTCACCGTACAGGTCTCGAAAGTCTCAGAAAATCCCGCCCGTTTCCAAGAAACCAGAATCTCTCGTGCGAAGAAACGAGAAGGAGGAACTTTCTTTTTGTCCTTCTTCTTACAAGGAGATCCCACAAAGATAGGGACCTCGGCAGTCCGGACCAGTTTTGGGATCTTCGGCCCTCGGTTTATTACATCACGTCCTGCACTGCGAATCTTTTCAAAAAATATCTAAACGAGAGCGGACAGAGGACAAAAACGGTAAGAAAAGAAGAAAAAGAGAAAAAGGGGCAAGGAGTGGGAAAAGTAGAAGGACAACAGAGCTAGATGGTTATAATAGCTAAAACTCGAAGAAGTTCTTGTCATCCTCGCAAATCTTTTGTGCGCTGAAAACGAAAAATACACTGTACCATAAAGTGACATGCTAGGCTTTTCCATGTCTCTCACTGGTCAGTTTTAGACCAACAGCTATTTTTTCTCACAAACGTTCTTATATGGTAGGGATGAAAAGAAGACAAAAGAGAGAACTGCGACAAATCCATAGCAAGGATTGCCTGTTAGTAACAAGAATCCTCCAAACTGCGTAGTAGTGTGAACTGCGTACTAATGTGAACTGCGTAGTAGTACGAACTGCGCAGTAGTACTGTTGTATCGGAAAAGTTGCCATGTGAATTTGCTGCTTTCAGAAGATGTGACCATTTTTCTTTGTGAGATATAGGTTCGACGGAAAGCGTTCTTTTGTAAATCATATCTTAAAACTCTTCGATCTTTTATAATATTGATACGTCAAGAGAACCGTTTTTCTGTTGTTATCTGTTTGTTGTGTGTTGTCTGTGTCAGTTGTGTTCACTCATTATGTTTTTTTCTTACGCAAAATCTACTTAAACCGTTACACTAATTTATTTAAAATTTTAAGACGTACTAATTGTGATGCGTACAACAAAGCAGTTCTATACTTTTGAACAGACTTTCTACACTGTGTGTCTCTATTTCGTTACAAAGAGATTCACGAAGGACTCTCAACATATTTTCTAGTGCTGTAGCAGATCTCATCTTAACACAAGCGATAATATAACGTGTGGTTTTTTTATTTGTTAATCATTTTTCTAAAGATAAACAAAATAAAAAGAAATCGGCATAACAAATTCACCGACCGCATGCGCAGACACCGTTTCGTATAACACGTCAGAGTAGAATTAATTTTTAATTTTTAAAATTTTTGAACCATTTTTATATTTTTGTTATATCTTTTATGTAAATTAAACTTTTTCCTTTTTTCTTTCTATCAAACTGACGAGAGCTCGAGTGGTCAAAATGTATTTCTTATATTTTTCATATGTTAATTTATCTTGGTTGCATAAAATAATTTATTTTGTGAAGTAATAGCAATGAAGATCGAAATAAATAACAATCTGCATTTATCGCATTTCTCTAAATATCGTCAATAATCGCGCAGCTTATTTGCTTTTTTATAGAATCTTTTTAGAAAATCTAAATTGAAAATCGGCATAAAAATTAGAAAGAGGACAGAGAAATGAGAATGAGAAAGGGATTGGAGCTCGATGGACCTGTTTCGACCTGTTTCGACCTGTTTTCAACTTGCAGGTGCATTACAAGGATTCGAATCCAAGTTAGGGTATAGAAAAAAAAAAAGATACACAAGAATCGACCGTGGGACAAAGGAAGGAGGCGCGTTGAAAATCTCTGCTAGTCAATGGTTTTGCGCTGCCATCGTTCTTATTGAATTTTCCAACATTCAAATAGATGATCGACGATATCCATCACTAACTGCGTACGTTTGCGTTTCGAGCGTTTTCATCCCGATTTAGGAACACCGTTAAGGTGAGACTTTATCATGAATTATACATGCAGTCTAATCAAGCGGACTTAATCGATGCATCTTAAAAATATCGAGGAATACCGGCGTCGCGTGCACCGCACCTCGTCGATATGTGCACACATAAAAAGTACAATTTCGAAACCGGGCCTCAGCGGACCCCGGTAGAAAATAAAAAGCGTGAACTCGAAACGCGCTCCCGAGATGGGGACGGCAACGACGGCAGCAGGCAATAAGAATATTAAGGTTGGTCTTAAAAAGGTGAAAAAAAAAACGTTCGTCTGGTGTCTGTCTGTCTGGCGACTGTCTGGCTGCATGTTTGTGCGTCTTACGATACGCTACTATCGTTATTGACCATGAATCTATTCGAGATTTTCCGATATAATTAGTGAAATGGCAGTTCTAAGAGTGTTTGTTCCAGCTGTCATCCGGAAAATTACTTTAGCTTAAAATGGTTTGTTTGTTTTTTTCTTATGAATATGTGTGGAATGAAGAGTGTGAATAGATGACAATGCCAGAAGTTAATGTTGAAACTGTGAATATTGTTTAATTGTTTGAGCTTTAAAAGTTTAAGTGGTCGGTACGAAAAGTGAGGATACAGTGAGTAAAAATCGAGCAGAGGCGTGGACGACAACACCTTAAAAAATAAATTTACATAAATGGCACGTGGTGTCGCCATAATGCGCTCCGCAAGGGAGCTATTGTAATCCGTGAAACACGCTTCCGCAGATTTACGAGAATGTCCGGGTTCGCAGTCTTTGTGTTGCTGCGGTCAGATAATATCGCGCGCGTTTAATAAATCGTACGTATTTTCAGGTTGACTATGATGTGTGATAAATGTGTAAGTTTTGCGGTTTCCGTTTAAGCGCGACGTCGCGTACCGTCACTTTCGGTCCTCTTTATTTCTCGGCTTCTGGGAAGAGATTGGGCGAATCTCTCCGCTGCAGCCCGTGAAATATATCGAGGAGCATTTGTAACCCGCGCCGAAGCCGACCGTTGTTGGCGCGTTATCGGGCAAAAATATCGGCCGCCCCGTGCAACCTCACATCCTGCATGAAAAATCACCTTTCCGTTTCCTGGCGCGTTTCCTCCCGAAACCGCCGCCGGTTTCGTGTCGCGACGCGTCTCGCCATGCGAAATTAACGAGATCGTACACGCCGCACGAAAATGCAAGATCCGGCCGCGATTAGAAGTGCCTTATTACCGAATTATGCGGTGGGCGACTTCCGGCCTACGAACATCTCCTAATTGTGAGCAGGTTAAAACGTCCGCTCGCAGGTATCTTGAAAAGGAAAATAATCCTGGTCAGAGACCTCGATTTCAAGAACTGTATCACGTGTTGCGGACGCAGTTGCAATAGAACGCAACAAAGGAAACTGAAAAGGTAGAAATACAAAGCGAATTACAGGTAGCTGCTTTGAAGAACCGAATATATGACAATAATAATCTGAAAATTAGTATATTTTTCGGAAATTACTATATTATCATGTCATAAAAAATAAAGAAATTTACTTTGATGTTCAGTTCCGACAATAGTTCGGTTCGAATACTTTGGTTGTAAACGGATACTTTTGCATCATTGTATTTTCAGCAATACAAACCATACATATGCACGATACATTTCGATAACACGAGAGTAAGATCGCATTTCTCTTGCACGTTGCAACAGTCCACTTCGCACATATAATATAATATACTGCGCAACATTACATCCCTAAAGTCCGTTGATACACGGACAAGACTATGCACTAGAGATTTAAATTGCGAATTGAAGATTTGAATGCAATCAAGTAATTTCAATCTTAGCCGCTTTATTCGAACAGCTTGAATTCAAATCTCTGATTCGCAATTCCCAATCTGATATAGATTTGAAAGACATCCGATTTAATCATCTAACATTGTAAGGATTTAAAACATTTGCTCGCACCGCATCGGAAATGCACGTGATTCAACGAAAGCTAGCGTTTCCAGCGAGCAATTAGAGCCCCGACCGATGACCTTGATAGCTCAACGCCGGACAAAGGATTTTTGCGCGGATGGAATTTACGTGGGCCGGCGCGTCTCGTCTCACTCTCAATCGCGTGACTAGCCGAAGCTAGCGCGCTCATAATGAGGTTACGCGATGCACACACGAGTGTGCGGTAAGAGCGGCCGGTGCCGTCTTCATTAATTCGTTTCTCCGGATGAATCATCGGTTTGTTTCCTCCCGGCAACTGAGTAGGGCACTCGATTTGTTTTAACTTTTACAACGGTCGGCGCGAAAAAGGGTTCCTCCCGTACTCTGGGCCTGAAATGTGCCAGTCCGGGCCGGTTGCTAAGCACAAACCTGTTCCTTTCGAAAAATCACATCCTGCTTTCTGATTCATCTCGCTTCTGAGTAATCCGCTTGATATTTCGCCGAAGTCGATGTACCTTTCGCCTCCGATGAGTCAATGATCAGAGAGATAATGTTTGTATATAAACAATATACAGTTACCATCTGCATTTAACGGTTACTTTTCCTGTGATTCGAGAAGATCGAGAACTATGACGTAATGTGAAAATTATTTGGTACGTTTCGTATTTAAAAATATAATATTGACGAATATATTTTATACTGCACTTCTTGTATCACGATATTATTTTAAATGTGTGATGTACTTAACATAGTGAATCGGCGATAAGATGTGATAATGATAAGATATCGCCGATTCTGTTCATTCGCAGACTCTTATTATCGGAAATTAGCCACAAAACTAGTGGCTAACACCGTATTGCAGCTGATTAAAAATACGTGACTCAATTAAATAAAATTTGAACTCTGTATTTGACTAACAGGCTCAAGTGACGCGATGGAAATTTTTTTATGGCCGTGTCATCTTTCCGATCTCCCTACTATATGTGATTTTTTTCTCCCACCTTGATACGTCGGGTTCGGAAGAACGCAGAGGAAAGAATCGCGCGCACGCCCCTCCGCTGCACGAAAGAAATGCTCTATGGAGGTTATCGGTGTGATGTGACTCATTGCCCTGGTATCTACCAATGGAAGGAAGAAACTGTGAACAGGTAGCCCAGCACTGGTCTGATCTGCCCACCAGAAAGCAAACGACGAGCAGTCATTGGTGGAAGACAAGGCGCAGAAGTGCGTCTTTTGCATTGTCCTCTTTTCACCCTCGCCACCGATATGTCCTATTTAGATGAAAGACCAACGCATCGCACGCTCAATTTTCCAATTGGCTCTCAAGTGTATCCATTTTGATCTGATCTGTGCTATCTGTTGCTCATCGAAAACTCGAGCCCAGTGACAACTGAAAGATCTTCGATCGTACTTATGTAACATTGGCTAATCATAGCGGTGAGTGACTTAATCTCAGATCAGAATTTAATCTCAGATTTCTCTTCGGAAATTGATAGGAACAGAGGTGGGAACGCGTTTTCGTTTTAATCGGAGATATGTTAAAGCGTCTGTATGTACAAAGCGCGAGAGATCGAGAGTGAGTGACGCGTGAGTACGTGAGAGAAAACAATACAGAAAATAAAGAATACGAAGGAGGAAAGGCAATGAAATTAAAAAGATAAAAATGTTATTTGTTTTGATTTTCTCAGAACAAATAGAATTGTAACAACGGAACAATATAAACATGTGTAAAATGCATATAATATAGAAAATAATATATACAAATAATATATATAAAATACATATAAAATACAAAATATATATGAAAGTTAATACACGTATAAAAACCGCAAGCTAGACCGCGCGAGATAACGCGTCACATTCAAGGTTATTTCGACGAATTGCATCATTTTATCAAGCCGTAGTCGCGAACAAGACTAATTATAAAATATTATTTCAGCGCTGCGATTATCTTATATGAGAGAATAATTAACGGAAAGAATTTTCGATAGTCCACAAGAAATTTTAGACAAAAAAATGATCTCATTTGGCTAAAATTCTTTGCATTATTATTATATTATAAACGATGATACCTCGATATTCTGAATATATAAACGACCTAGTTATACGTGTTCTGTTTTCTTTCCAGGATATATCCTCAATCGCACTTCTTCGCGGTCAAGGTGAAGCTACTTTATCGCGGTCACTGTGTTAGAGGAAAAAAGCAGGTAAAGTCAGAACGTTCTACGTTGCGAACGCTTTAGAACGACCTTTCGAGCGACTTCCACAAAAAAACATTTTACGTTACAAATAAGACTCTGTTATCGAATTGTCGCGTATGTTTCCTTGAAAAAGCGTCACATAACAGTATAGCGAGCATTTTATATGACAGAAATAATCCTTATATTAGTAACGCGATGTGAATGTATTAGTGATATTGTACTATAATATGTATCGGTAATGTGAAGGGAAGATCGCCGTTAATACGTGTGTTATCTCAAAATTAGTCGCTGATGATACGGTCTTGTCACGGCTAAACCGCACTCGTCTCTATTGGATCTTGATGATAGCCGGTGGCAAATACTTATCCTCAAGTGCACGCATGTACTTGCATATTATGCCCTCACAGCTGGAAATGCGTATCCGTGCACCTGCGAGTACTTAGTCAATTATTGTCCGTTCGTTTGTTTGCGCGATCCTTTTTGTCCGCCCGATTACTCCGGCAAATATTTAGCAGTTCGCATTAAACATTAGACGTTTCTCCGCTGTCACGCCGGTGTAACATTTAGTATCACGGGCGTTTGTCAATAACAGGTTGTAAGGCGCGCTGTAAATCAAGCCCCGCTGTCGTGCGTAAAATTGAAACGGTATCAGTATCAGCTGAAAAACCGTGATTGTCCCGAAACGTTTATTAAACTCGTCCCGTCGCGCGCATAAAAACGCCGCCGGGCGATCGAATCGCGATAAAAACTGATTTTGCGCAGAAACTTTTTTCCGCGATCATAACTACGTTCGATATTTATTGTGACGGTTCACGGCTCCGGCCGGTTCTTCAAAAAACCGCAAGAACGCGGCAGGCAAGAAACCTTGCGGCTAAAGAGTGACGATTTCGTTACCACATCCGCAAACACCCTCGCGAAGTCTCCATTTCCGGCCTTAACGACCATCTATCATTTGTGTCCGGCTATCGTCATATCGTTCCCTGATGTACATAATAGAGAGATTTCTTCGTAACAAAACAAAATTTTTACGCGATTTGTCTTTAACAAATTATCCCGCTTTCCATGTTTCTTAGACGTTCGGCAAAAATTAATTTTGACAGCTGATGCGATCAATTTCGACGGTGAAGCCGTAACACGTGTGTTTTCACTTTCCTTATAAGGTAGAAACGTCAATTTGCACCGTCTGGGGATTGTAAAAATGACACGATAATTACGCATGAAGCGCGGCGAATGGAGCAATTTCGCGTAATCTTCCGCACTTCGGATCACTTCGAGAAACTAACTAATTCGCCGCGGCTCCTCTCCCTCCCCCTTGACACTGGGATTCACTCATCGTGGAAATCATCGTAATACGTGCGTCAATATGTCTCGCAAAGGTTTCGTGACCAACGTTACGGAACATTCTCGGAACGAAGTTCTTTCACTACGTCACTTAGCGCGCACGTAGGCGATGTTTTAAAATTACAAAATTGCGGATATTAGTCGCGTACACTTGTGCAGCCGCGCAGCGTATATGAATCCGTACATGCGTACATATATATTTTCGTCACTTGCAGCGAAAGTTCTGTAGGCATCGACACTGCGTATATTTTGAGATGTTTGCTTGCACGTCGTTTTATCGCAGTCCTTATTTTTTCTATCTATCTTCCTCTCTGTCGAACGGTTATCAGCGATAACGAAAAACATGCTTGCACGATACAATATAAACGCACTTGGCTGAAAGACATCAAATCTTATGTATTTCTTTATCTCTTTCTATAGGAAATTTATTTGTGTTTTTTGTTTTCAATTATTATTATTATTCAATAAACTAATCTTGCATTTATTCGAATGTAATCACAAATTATATTTGAGACGCAAACGGATGTGCGCGCTAACGATTACGAAAGAAATATATGTTTATCATTTTCCGGCTCTATTGTTTCCAGCTTTTTATTTTTTTTTGTTTTATCGCCACGTAGATAGAATAGAATGTTGTACCGTGTCCACAAAATAGCGTATTCATATATTCGACGTTGGAACATCTAATATTTGCAGAAAACGAGCGCGCGAAATCTGGTTCGATGAACTGCGAGAAGGGTGAACGCACCAATAACCCGATAAAAATGATAAGAAATGCAATTCGTAACATCAACCTGATAAGTTGAGTCATCCTTCGGATGTGAGTGTCATACCGGGTGTCTTTCGTCGCGCTACTTTTCACAGAGTTTTATTTCGGGAAAAACGCGAAACGGAGAGTATAAATCATTTTAATGCGTCATTTATGAAGTGTGAGATTATGCGTTACCGTGATTAAAATATATACCACGTGAAATAATGGTAATAATAAAACAGTAATTTTTCTCGCGTACGTAACAGCAGTGAGTAGCTCGGTTCTTGCCGGTTACCCATTACAAGGGTCGTTTAATAACGTTGCTCTTGCCGTTAACCTCGTAAACGATGGCAACAGTGTGCTCGCAATGCTGCGAGGGACACGAAACTTGTTCGAACTTGTTCACGGTGAACGCGTGTCGCGCGGCGCGGCGAGCGATAACGCTCTTTCCCGCCGCGATAATTGCCCCGATAATTAAGGCGCTTCGCGGTAGACCTTAAACTTTAAACCTTCTTCCTCGGGATGCCTACGCACACATCGAACGAGTACATGTCGGTCACCTGCGTCTATGAATCATTCTGTCAGTGTTATCTTACTGGATTCGATTGAAAAGTTAAGCATCGTTTACGCGTATGACGCAATCGTAAATATGTATAGTCTCCGTATGCAAAATAAATTTTGATTACATCACTCAGTCTTCGCGTAATGCGGACATTAAGTAACGATTAGAAATATCAGATAATCAAAAGATGCGACTTTCAATATTAAAATAAAGATTAAATTAAAGTATTAAATTTAATTTAATTTTAAAAAATAGCACCTTTTGATATTAAATTTAATTACTTGATAGACTTAGATGTCTGAAAGTCAACGTTCATATCGCGATCTTTAAACCAGTAGCTTTCAGCCATCGCGATTGATGATTATTTTACTGATACGCGTAAACATATCATTAAAATTCTGCGGAAGTCAACTTCCATTTCGTCAGATAAATTAAGATACAGTATACTTGGTTTAATTATAAATACGACACGAATCAAACGCGCGTTTTAAATTATCATCACACGATAAATCTGTATTTTAAAATGAGATTTTGTATCGAATTTCGCTGCAATTTATTCTTCTTCGGGAGCATACTTTACGCTGCCAAATTGGCCTGCGGAGAGCCGTGGACGCCGATCGTCCGTCGTGATCGACCGCGCGCGCCCGAAACAAAGTAGCACAGGTTCCCGAGCCGATGACCAGCATTCGCCCACGCGACCGCGGTGGTCGTTCTAAAAATATACAGCCTGATCCGCGCGTACGGTGCTACCGGTTTTAAATCTCAGCTGCTACCGAGCGGTAACCAGCGCTGCGTGTTGTGTGTGCAGCACCGATACTTTCCACCGGAATAAAACGACACGACGCAGGGTTGCGGAGGATAGGGAGGGGTTGCTCATTAGACGTTTCCAGCCAGCTAAACTCGAGGATCGTCATGATGATCATCGCGCAGCGAGAAATGTCTGCGACACGAACCCCGATTGCCGGTTCGAAGACCGCGAGAGCGGTTATTAAACCAACATTTGCATTCACGACTAACAGATTTAGCGAGATACGATTTACGATTTCTCCACGACGATGGAAAATTGCAACGTCGAGCGACCAAGCATTTATTTATAGGATCGTTATAAAAATCGCGTTCGCATCGGACGAGATTTTAGAATTTTACGAGCGATGGGATTTCCATAAATAAAATTGATTGACGAGGAAAAGTGTCCAGTGTTGTATTAAAAGTAAGGAAGATGTCGAATCTAAAAAAGCTTGATAAGATATTTGACTGTTATAATGTGTGATCATATTAGATACTTCATGAAAATCAGTTATTCGAAAATATATGATTCAGACTAATTAAATAAAAATCAATAGGAAGCTTGATGAGACGCGTCTTGTTTTGCAACGCATTTAAGAATCAACAAACGACTCTTCAGGACGCGCGATCAACGTATTGATTTGATAATCTTAAGTTTCAGGATTGTTTTCTATATTTCACGCTTGTTTAATATAACAGATAGCATTTTTATTTGCCTTTCGAATGATTTTTCGAATAAAATACATTTGGCGGCTTATCTAATCGCGGCAGAAGAGTAAGTTACTTTTTAGTTAGGTCAATCTTATCTACGAAAACACTTAATTGCTTCATATTACACATATTGTGTAACATTTTGTAATTCCGAAGCTTTTCTCATCTCCCGGTAGCTCGAATAAAGCTCGTTATCCCGCGTAAAAGTTATAAGTATCAAAATTCCCTCCGAAGTTCTCGCAACTAAGTTTAACTTCGTTAAGCGAATCGACTTCTCGTATAAGGCACAATCAACTCATCTCTCGCTGAACTCGCCTCTTTAACTTTCACGTACATTGAGACAATTAGTTTCGTAGAAGTGGCGCCTCTCGCAATAAATAGTTCCTGCGAGACGCGCGCGGTAAGTTTGCCAAGTGCACTCGCCGTATCGATCCGCTGGGGAATCAGATTGGGTTCAAAGCACACCTTTATACGCCCGGAAAATTCACTAAAATTCATGCGCACGCGACATTATCAGCGTCGCGGAATTATCACGGTAGCACTTGACTCACGGTATCGCGTCGCGGCCGATATAAGCATCGATCCGCCGATATCGACGTGCCATTCCGACGTCGAGCGGACCAGCATCTCAGCACACATCTCGACTCCGGTTTCCACGGTCTATAGTGGTAATGTCATCTCTCTGTAACGTCATCCCCTCGATGCGCCGAGATTCACCTGGCCTTTAACTCCCACATCTGATATCCAGTGACAATGTCTCTCCCTGCGCACCACTCCTGACATTAATCTGTTCTCTCTCTCTCTCTCTCTCCCTCTGTCTCTCTTCTCGCGCGCACCGTACAGACGTCGATCGCTCATCGATTCAAGTGGCACGTACGTTCGCGCTTTTGAGGCTGTTTAACACGCGTGCAGCATCATTGTGCCTACGTTGCGACTCACTGAAATTCGTAAGAGGCAAAGCGCGCTCGATTTTTCCGTCGGATTGTACGCCAATCCTGTTCGAGCGAGATCCGCGTCTCCGTTCTCTAAGTTCTAAAATTAGAGTTCTGAGTGTAAAACGAGAGAGATTTTCGAAGCACACGATATTTGAATCTTGAATGGATTAAACGCTCCCGTAATGTGACTGCATTTCATCGCAAAGTGCGTGCAGCTTGTAAAACTCGACATTACGCGAATTCCATGCGCGATAAAGAGAATAACATTAATGGTAATGCCGACTTTTTCTTTGATCACGCTGAATACGGGATTCCGTTTTTCACGCGTGTCGTACATGTCCGCGCAAACTAATATGCTCATATTTATTTATGTGGCCGTGCTGTAGCGACTAGGCGGCCGGCGCGCCGCCGTATGCATTGTGAATCAGCGCGCGCAATAGGAGTATATTGTGTTCTTGTTTCTCTGTTCATCCATTCATTGGCTACGAAAAAAAAAAAAAAAATAAAAATAAAAACAGCTTAACCGAGCGCGTAACATTGTCATGAATATCATTCGCGTCACAAATTATCGAGAAGTTAAACGCGAGTCCCGCTCGTGTGCGTTTCGCTCGTGTGCGTTTCTAATTAATTATAGGCATGTCCGAGCTCATTAACTCGCATGTAGTCATTCCGGCAATTAAAGCTAATCTTCGACACTGCAGACCGACGCGTTATCAGTCGAGCTTCTATTATTGTCATCGGTGTATATAAACGAGATGGGCCTGACAGTACCAGTGAGATTGGTGCGATAATATCATATTTATTGTTATTATCAACATTATTCTGCTTATAATATTTTTTATCTCTGGACAAATTAAAGTTATCCGTTTGCTAGAATATTATTTAATATTTTATTGAAAAGCGCTAATTAAAAGAAAAATAGAATCTCAATACTGAAATTAAAACTAAAAATCAAATATATCTTGCACTTTTAATTGGATTTTTTGCCAGAGGTTTAATTTTAGATAACATAAACGTTTCCGATTTGCGACAGCAGCTACCCCCGTATTCCGGAGTTCGTACTCTCTTGGTCGCGTAAACTGCGCAGTTGCGCTCGAGTGTCGTTTTGTCGTGTCATACGCGCCTTTACGGCTCCGAAGTGCATACGGCCGCCGGTTTGTTCGTGTGCGTAGCCTCTCACTCTCTCCCTCGACGAGATCCCATTGCTACGTGCTACACGCTCCGCTATATCCAAGACCATGTCGCGCGCGCGCCACAGAAATGCACTTGCGTCTTCCGAGTGTGGAAACGAGTTCGCTCTGATATCAATATCCATTAAATAAAATATCGTGGCAAAATTAACGTGGAAGGCGACTATTTGAGAATGTAAAAATTCTAAAAATATGTACGCGATATTCTGTTATGAAATTTACCATAAAAAAATGACAATAACAAAAAAATACAGTAATTATATTATATTACTAATTTAATTTTTCTGCTTTATCGCAAGTCACGACAATTAGTCGCATTCGTCTCTTTCTGCAGCATATTTGCATTAAACGCGCAAATCGTAGTCGTCATTTTAATATTTTAAAGCATTCTGCATGCTGAATACTGAAACATCGTGTATCTGGTGACTGCAAACACACGAGATTGCAGTAAATGTTAGCGTTCAAACGGAGCTCACTCGCACGGCGTCCAAGCAGCAGACAATGTATTGTCACGCTCCTCGCGTGTTCCCCACCCCAAAGTAAATCGACTACCCTCACCACCGGTTTATTTCTCGCCACGAGTTGCGCGCGCACGTGCCCCCACTGTCCGACGAAGTAGGGCGAAGTGAGGGAAGAAGCCGGTTGTGCCACCGCGAGGCAGAACGTGCGGACCGAGTGGCTGTGAAAGCACAGAATCATTACCACGCCAGACCTCGAGGAGAACAGACGTGTTTCTCGTTATCCTGAGCTCAGTCGAGATCTCGTGTCGCTCTGCTTTCCCTACTTTCTTCTCTCTCGGTTTTTCTTCTCTGCGCGCCGGCCTCTTACCACGCGTGTGATATATCGCGCCAAAGAAGAACAGTTCCGTGACGAGAATTAATTCCGATCTCATCGTGCTGCGATAATCTCGCACACGTGATAGTCCCGCGCGACAGTCTTGTGCTCCGTTGCGTCGTAGGGACGACCTGACGCCACCATCAGGTCGATCCTCATCTGTGTTACACTTCTGCGAGTGACGTGAACCAACCTGGTGCAGTCAACCGCGAGAACATTGAACGCGGAGATCGCTCGTGTTTCGAAAAAGCGCGTCGCTCTTTTTCTCGAAGGACTCACGCTTTTACGAATTCTACGTGGAAGTTCAGTGTTCGAGCAGAGTCAGTCGGTAGTCGCGAGAGGGGACAGTTCGCATCTCTCGCGATTTCCAACAGTGCCAATCACGTCGTCGGAAGTGATTCACTCTGAAGAGTGTCGGTTGCACAAGACAGTTTTCTCGAAACGTCCCGAGACGGAATCCTGGCGAGTCGGCCGCGTGTTAGACGAAACTTAGCTTAGCATCTCCGATCACACACAGGCGAAAGCTGTTACGTGCGCGCACCACGTGCGATCCGCGAGGATGAACGTTGAGAGTGTGCGCCGATGAACTGAACAGTCACGTGTGGCGTCCGAAGGGATTTGAGAATCGCCGCGTGGCACCTCTCGGTGCGAGATCAGATAGGGAGATCCGTTTTCCGGATTAAAACAATTTCGGGTGGGCGAGAGGCGTGTGAAGAGTACAGTGGGAGATCAACGGACCTTTGCTTGGTTCGGTTGCAGTGCGTCGAACCGGACTAAGCGAGAGAGACACGAGCGGAGTTTTTTTTCGACGCAGTTCCTTCGATCGAGGGAAAGGACCGACCATGGCGATACCGTTCTGTCTGCCCAACAATGGCGAAGAGAGGACTCCGGACGAGCAGTTGATGCTTCAGGTGTACGTACAGCTGCACAATGCCCTCCGGAGCAGGAACGCCCACCATCCGTCGCGAAATCGTGAGTTGCACGAATTATTAAGATTTGCGTTCTTGTTCATCGGGGAGAGATTCGATTCTTACGTGTGGACCGAATTCTCTTATTTTTTGATATGAGCGACCTATCAGACCGTGCTTGAGGAAAATATCGAAAGTTACTGACAGATCGACCTGTCACGTGCGTGAAACTGCGGCCGAGCGGCACAGCTTGACTTCGAGGTTAGCAGCGAAAGGGTTATAAATAGTTGTTTGACGGTTGTACTTGATACAGAAAGATAATTACATAAAAACATAAAGACTATAAATTTAGACCGTAGTTTTGATCGAAAAAGTTGAGAAAAAATGCTGAAAAATTGAAAATGCGTGAAAAAAAATATAGTTTAATAATTTTGATGTCTCGTTGCGAAGAGTACATAGATATAGAGTGAGGTTTATCGCTGTTATAGACGAAAAGAAGTGTGATGATTGAGAAATCGTTAAAAAGGATTTGCTATTTACCGATATTTACCGAAAAAGATTATTATGAAATTAGGGATTACACGTCGAGTCGCTTGACATCAGCTATCGATTTCGCGATACAATTGTTGAAAATAAAGTGCTACATGCGTTGTTTTCCCCCCTTATGAAAATTGTACGTTTTGTAAGTCGTAAAATAATATGCGAACATATATGTAAGAAGTTGTCACTTTTTCTTGTAAGAATATCACAATTATGATTGTTCAATAAATATGTAAATTGCTAAAAGTGTCAAAATCCCTTGATTTATTCATTGAATATAACAAATTCGCGTAAGTAACTAACGCTTACTAGCTTTGCTAAAGCTATTGCTGCATAAATTAAAATTACCGATCGCTGAAGCTACTAGATTACTAAAGCTACTCTAACGAGCGAGATAAACGCAGCGAGACAGCGATAGCATCTCGGCCAGAATTCCGGGGTGCAACACGTGGTTGCGGCGGGGAACAGTTCGGAGCGGAGCGCAAGAAATACGCGAGGGACCCACGTGTGACGTTTTAATTTCTACGCCCAGAGTGATTAATTTCATACGCGTCGCGAATAATGTGTGTAAACTGTTCCGAAAAAGTATTTGTCAACGTATGCGTTTGCAAAGGTATCAAACTGCACTCTCACTGTAAAATTAGCATCAAAAGTGATTTGTCATTTATTTTTAAAATAACACGTTTTTCGTCATAAAGTAAACTTAAAATCTTTCTCGGACAGATATTTTTTATAGTTATATTTACAGTTATAATTGCCGAGAGCGCGGTCTATTCTCTTTTTTACGTGTTTAATTTCCGAAAAATTAAAGAATATTAAAAACTGAAACTTTCCTCGATGTTGCATCATATTGACAAATTTTGCGTCATTAATTGAGGTCATTGTTCTCTGAATCATCGTTGAATGATTTTGCTCGGTCCATTCCAAGTCTCAGACCTTGATTTTCAACTTTGTTAGTTGCCTCGGTACATGTCCTTTACGTCATTCAGCGGTAATTGACAAAAGTCCTGAATAAGTCTGGAACATTTTCAGCTTTAATAGAATCCTGTAAGTATTTTTTTTTTTCATGTTGGCGAGACAACAGTTTTATTTTTACAATCATATTTTCATTACTTTGACATTTCGAATGTTCGCGTACTATAAAATACACGACTGAAGTTTCACAAAGTTTTTACATTTTATCCATTAAGTATAAAGCCCGCAATAAATTCTGCAATTTAATTTCACCGAAATTGTTTACATCGAGTGAAATTCACGAAATGAAATTTTTATGAAATGTCCATCGCGAATATTTAAATCCGCCGGTATAAATCTGTTTCTTCTTTCTAACAATATTGACAGTTTCGATCGAGAAATGCGTGCTGCAGTTAGATGGCCACTAAATATGACGCTGCAATACGCGCCGTAAATCGCACCGTAACGTTCCTGCAGTTTGCAATATTCGTTTAGAAAAGTCGCTTACAAATCTATTCGATCTCTCGCGAGATCCCGATGGCTCATATTCGGCGCACAGTAAAATTCAACTTTACGAGAATGCAGCGAAAAGAACGAGGAACGGACGCGGGTAGAACAGATGTAGTGTGGGTGTAGAGCATCGAACGAAGAAAAGAGAGAGAGAGAGAGAGAGAGAAAAAGAGCGTACGGCAGACGATGTCCGGCCATGACCCTGCCCCGCTGGTCGTGCCTCCTTTACGGAGAAAAGAGAGGCGACGGAAGGAGCGAGGAGGATCGGCAATGTGTGCCGTGGGGACACAGGGTAGGGAAAGGGAGAGGAAGAGAGAGAGAGAGAGAGACCGCTGGTCAGCCGCAACGCACGCAGTAAAACGCGCTATAAAACGCGATGCAGCGCGTCCCGGGCGCGACGAAGCCCGAATCTCGGATGTCGATCGTGTCGACGCACCTCGCGGAGAGATTGCGACTATCAACCGCAAGTGCGTGACATCATCGATTGCTCTTTCTCTTTCTGTTTACGGCACAAAGAGAGAGAGAGAGAGAGCTTGCCACTCTCTAAATCAAGTAGAAAATCTGTAAAAGCTGACCCTGCCAAAGCTACGCGCGGAGTTTCTTGAGTCTTTGTTGATAAAAAAAAAAGTATTATTTCAGCACACGTTGTTGCGATTTGTGGAAAAGATTGCTGTCGTGCGATCGATGAATTTGCTCAAGTGACAAACCGAATACATTTCTAAGTGAAGCAAAACGTGAAGCAAATATCCCGATTGCAATTTTACCAGACGTTGGGCGGCGAATATGAAAAGATTTGGCACTTCCTTCATTATCGCGCTGCGGTTTGATAATTGCGACCAAAAAATTTTCGCAGAAACCGTGGCGATAATATGATTTCAATGTTGAAAACACGTCGAGAACTAGGTAGATTGCGCGCAGTAACGCTTATACCGCAGATTACTCTTGTAAGTACTTCGCGGTTATTCGAACCGTGTCGCTAATGAACATCGTCGGTACAACGAATAATTTATGGAGATTTAATCTTTCGACCGTGATGGATAATGTAATCCACGGATAAATCCCCGGCTTCATTGTATAATACATTTTATTGCATTTCGCTCACCGCGAATAAAGCCGTGCGCCAGGCAGAACGTAATTATGCGCCATGCGCAATAATCAAATCTTCAATCGTAAATGCATCGTTTTAATGCGAACACACGTTGCTCTTATTTTACGCGTTTTCGCATAATTTTCATTTACCGCACGATGTTACAGGGGAATTGCGTAATTTCAAGCTTTGTCGTTCGATTTTACGAATGTCAAAAGTTTATTTCCGATTTAGCGCAGAGAAATATACTCGTATCAATTTATAATTATTTACGAAATTATCGGCACACACAATTCTATATTTTATCTTTCTCATTTTAGAAGATAATGAAATTTATCGAATAAAGTTGATGTGTTAATCGTGCAAAACACAATCAGAAATAAAAAGATAACATTCGTAATGATGTTTGCAACGAGATAGGATTACGCAGTCGGCGCGTCGGTCCGCGAGGATTCCTCGGTCTATCCTGCGCGCGTTTAAATCACACGTTACGATGCTCGGCCCATTATTTCACGAACGGAAATAGTGCCAGGCCCGCGCGCGCGTTGCACGAGGGTCAATAACCATAGTTGCCGCGCTTTCGCGAGAGAAGATGCAGAATTGCCGCAGCGAGCATTCGCGTGGTTGCATCAAATCGGGGGTTGTTATTTATAGGAACAGCTGTGGGCAGTCCCCGCGCGCGGAGTCTCTCCACTCTCTCTCTCTCTCTCTCTCTCTCTCTCTCTCTCTCTCGTAACATTTGCAGAAAACTTCCCCCTCGTCATCGAGTGAGGCGTGCGCCTCGTGAGAGTGTGGCAATCGCGATTACGCGCGCGTCCCGAATGTATTTTAAGGCCACCACCACCTTCGCTCTTTTTCAGAGATACAATCGGCACGGACGGCAATCGCTCTAATGAGACGTGTTTACCCGGAATTTATCACGCTCGAATTGCGTCAACTCGTTAGCGCGAAGTACTCGAATAATCCATTACAGTGTGAATCGATTTGCAGATTAATTTCGTAAATGATGCCGCGGGTTACGCGGCGACGATTCGAACGGGGCGATTTATCTCGCTTGCCTCTCTTCTCCCGCGTCTCCTTCCCACAAACCGACCGATAAGACGAATCAAATCGCGATCACTCTAATCGGAGGAGTTCGATTTCTCGGTACGAGAAAGATCGGATGACGCTCGTAACGCGATACGCACTTGACACTGAACTTCGTATTAAGTTACTACTCTATCTGTCTCTCTCTCTCTCTCTCTCTCTCTCTCTCTCTCTCTCTCTCTCTCTCTCTCTCGTAAATCCTCATACTGTAGCAGCTGCTCGGAATTTTGGAATAGATCCACGCCGGAGTCGCAGATGGATTTTCCAACTCGACAAAATTATCTTGCATATTAAATCGCAAGTCGATGATTATTAATAAATTATAAACAAAATATAATTGTTTCTCGATGCAAAACCAAATATTTCATGAGCGCAATGTTAGACCAAAGTTTCTTGGAGTACGCTTGAAATTACATTTCTCAGATCTTCCCCGTTAATAAACTCTAATAAACTTAGATATAATTAGAAATTCTTAATTACATTAATGCACCATGTCGCTATGGAAGCTTTCTCGTCGCCGAGCGTGAAGACTTCAACTATAACTTGCTTGACTTATCAAAGATATTCCACTTAGCAGACGGGGACGATCGATGCCGTCGGGATGAGAACACTGACTGGAGTCTATAGACCTCATGAAATATTGAAAGGAATTCGTCATTGTAGATTGCCGAGTCTCTCCGCGCGACCGCCGCCTCCCGCCATTCATCGGCGAGAGAGCGACTGCTATTGACAGAATTCTTCAAAAATTCATCACATCCCCCGCGCTCAAACGGAGACTCCGATCTCTTCCTGCCTGTCCCTTCTACGTTCCCTTTATCGGACGGTCCGTTATCGTCGCGTGTAAACCGCGCTTTATCTCTTCGCAAGGCAGATACTTGAGGGCACGACGTCGTCGCGTCTTTTTATCTATTCGACCGTCGAGCTTATCGAATTTTTTCCCGTCCTCCTCTCCCGATCCTTCGTGTTTTTCCGTCGAGGATGCCTCGTTAAACGTCGATAAATCAATGTACGCGCGAAGAGCTACGTCGAAGAAAATGATAATAAACACGTGTTCCAGAACTTTCTGAGCGATAGACAGAAACGCACGTTTAATTAATTATCCATACGGTCGTTGATCATTATGCAAGCGTCGATGATCGAGATAAAGAAGTCATTGGATTACAGAATCACGTAATAATGTGGTTTAAATCGGAATGGTAACAAAAAATTATTAGATCGTGCTTTTTCCACGTGCTAATTATTAACCGCGTTTCCGCCGCTCCAAGTTTTTCTAATGATTCAAATCCGCTGTAAATTACATAAGTAGATATAATAAGACTTAACTAGACTGAATAATCCACACACACATATTACGAGGCTAATAATAATAGAAGATTAAAAATATAATTAATCGCGGGAGATATAAAAATATAGGTGTCTCCTAACAAAGAAGTAATTTAACACAAACTTTTTTTGTTTGTCAAATCATTTATTGCAAACATGTTCGCGCGCCTAATGAAGCCGTTGCTTTCGCAAATGAATATTTATCTTTCTGGTTTGTTAATTAGAACGTTGATTGGAGTAGTCAACAGGCACTTCGTGAATTTCGGCAGTCTCTTAACTACCTGCGGCCATTAATATTCATCGGGATGAACATCCACTTTGCCGCACTTACGCACTCTCTAGCGCGCGGTGCGAAACGTTTTTTACGGTTCCTCGGAGCCGCGCTTCCGATAGACCGAGTCAAATAGGGGCACGCGTATCCACCGGCTCATGAAATTCGACAGATTTTATCTGCACGCGCCCTCTCCTCGCGCCTCTGATTTGCGCCGACTCTCGTATTATATATTTATCGCTGCCGGTCATCGAAATTTCATCGAGCGTGAAAGTCAAGTGCACTCAGTTCTCGTGATCCTTCGTGCGCACTGCGGAACGAATCGGTCTCCTTCTTGTTTTTTTTTTCTCCTTCAACACGTGCTTAACCCTTTCTCTTACAAATTTTTTGCCTTTGCTATCTCCGTCGTATCAATTTAGTTACTTGTTAAAACAACTCAACGCATGAGTCGGTTGAAGTGGCGTCATGCACTGTTTTAATTAAAGCACCCCGCAATCCTTAAAAATAGCCACGGGTTTTACGCGCTATCTTCTGTGTATTTTGATGAAGTACAGCTAGCTGAAGGCCCAGTCCCCAAGCGCGCTCAAATACCGCACTGATTAATGCGCTTAGCTCGCCCTCGCGCGATCTTCGCGCTCGACACTTCGCAAAGAGCGTCTTTCGAGAGTCGAAAATAAGCGCTCCGCTGGGGAGAATGCGACGATAAACACTCGCAGGCATTTCAGCTCGCTCCCGATAGATGCAACGCTGCGCTTCGCGGTAAAATAATTCCGAGTACTTCAAATGATTTTTGGAAATTTCAGCAATTAAGCGAATAATTTTTGAAAAGTTTAATAGAACAGGTGTCCCGGTTTGTCGTCACGGATGTGTAAAGCGCGAAATCGGTATCGCAGACGGGGAAAAAAAAAAAAGAGTAAAATCAATGTTCATAATAGGCACGAAGCGAACGTATATTGCGTTCTTTTATTGCTTTGTCTTTACCTCCACACGTGAGCGATGGGCTCGAATCACGCTCCGCGAATTTATCAGGGTCGACGAGGAGAATGGCACGGGGAGGGAAGGAGGACCGACAACGGGCTGGTGGGAGGGGGGGGGGGGGGGGGGGACGAAGAATTATGACGAAGACCTCGTGAGGCGATAAAAGAATGAGACAATCGTAAGGGAGTGTAAAGGAGGCGGGGCGGAAGGAGAGTATACTTTATTTAATTTTCGCGACTCACGAAACGCATCCTGCGCCGCACGTGTTCCGGAGCGCGCGCACTCGGCGAGGAGCCGTGCTGCGCGCAGATCGTTGCCTCTTCGACGAATCGCCCTTCGAGGAATCGATCCGACGATTCGTCCGCTACTCGAAACTCGTCCAATGATTATTACCGAGGACTCGCGGAATAATGACGGTGGCCGGGGGGGGGGGGGGGCGAACGATAATTGTGATCGTTGCACCGGCTCGACGCCGAAATTGCCCGCTGCGCTGGAAGCACCGGCCCGAAGCGCGTCGACAGTTACTGTGAAACGTGAACGGAGACGGGAATGAGACGCGGATAAAAATGGCATCACTCGGCGAATTGGTTCCGTGCTATCTTTACGTCGCGCTCGACGGCGCGATTCTCGCCGAGAGAGAAGTCGGGACGACATTGACAATTAATTACACGGCGATCCTCGCATCGCGGAACTAATAGCGCGTTTCGCTTAAACGGCTTCGAAAGCGAGTAAGCTCATATTTTCCCGAGTTTACGTTCCCTCGAGAAGAATGTAGAAATATTGCACAGTCATTAACGCTAATTAACGGAATAATTTCATCTAAAAGCGATGGCGAGAAACGCGCCGCGGAATTTTCTGCCTGATTATATGTGTGCCTTTGAAAAATCTCTCGAACAAGAATAGTGCACAACTTGTCTCAACCGATCTCCGACGCTATCGCGATATCGATTTTATTACCGAATATTGCACAGCCGTCGATCGCAAACGACAGAATAATTTAATCTCGAGTGCAATCGCATTGGGCAAGACGATAGTTATAGAAAATGCATGTCTAATATCGCTCGCGCGTCGTAATCACGCGCTGTTGACGCAACATTATTGCGGCGCGTATTTTTTTTCCCCGATTGCGCGATACCGGTGGGATAACACGCCTGGCAATACGGCTAAAATCGCCGATGGATAATGACGCTCCCTATTAATCAGTTGTAAATGCAACGACGTACGTACGCGTCGGGCCGACCTTTTTGTTCGCCACACACTCCGATCGATTCTCGATGCATCGTTACGTGTAACCTTTCAAGAGTTGCGCGCGCTTTGAAGAGCCCCTTGAAACCGAACACACGTAATATATTCGACATCGCGAATTGAATATACATGAACCGGAATCCGAAGCTTTTGTGGAAAGTGTCTTTGTTCGGCATGCTCGCCGCACATGTTCGCAAGTTCTCGGCTTTAAGAGACTGCGTATTTAATTTTATCGATTTACGATATTTAACGAGTGCTAATATTTATCGACAACAAGTATTTTGCATAAAAATCCCACGCTTTAATTTTTCACTGTGTCGAATACACAGAAATAATTTTTTATTAAAATTTTCTTCACTACTTTCTTTCGTTATGTAATTTTGCAGTCGCGCGATAAAATTAAATTCGATTACGCGGAATTGATTCTCGGCGCGTTCAATGCGAAATACGAGGAAGCTGAACGCGGTTCTGCGAATGGTAAAAATGTCGTTCTCGAGAAATCGATCAACTGAGCGTTGAAATACGCGCAATTGACGCCGTTCCCGAAATGGCAGATCACGGCCGATCCGCGAGGTTTTGAAACGACGTAGTTACAGCCGCATATCTGTCGCTCGCTTCGTCTCATTGTTCCGGAAAAGTGTGCGAAAGCGTAGCGGCGATAAAAGAAAAAAAGTACGCTCGGCTGTCGCACGCATACACGTTCGCGAGAACGAGCGCGGGAGCGCGGAGAAGAGTACGGGCGGTGCATTTTACGCATTCGCGTGCGTTGTGCAGCTCCGGCGGCCTTGAGAGGGGTTCTTTGTGCAGTTCACTGCGGCGCGCGCTCGCACGCGCACTCCTACACAGGCGAAACTAGCTCACGCCGTTACACACGTACACTGTAACAAGTTGCGTTGCACTTATGTACAAAGGGCGCTCCATGTGACTCACGTATGCTACCGGCGGTTATTCCGTCCCCGCTCCTTTCGCTCTGTCCTCTCTGTTGATCTTTCCTCTTTTCTATTTATCTTCCTCTCTCACTCTCCCTCTCATTCGTATATACACGCGCGGGTATGTATACCCGCGTCTCTCTCTGCTCTCTTCTGTTCTTCTCTTTGTCGGTCAACGTCTCTATCCTTCTCTCCTCCCGCTGAAGTGTGCGCGCATAGCTCGATCCAGATATATACGCCGAAGTGCACACACGAGACCACGAAGAGTGCATGCGGGTGTTGGCCACGTGCGCGCTGCATTTTTTGCTCGCGAGGCAACCTTCGCCTTTTATACGTCGCGCCCGCGTCGGAACTTTATGTTCTTTTCAGCGATTTGCTACGACGAGCTTTTCTGTACACGTCGCTGAACAAAGGTGATACGAAAACTGCGGCCGCGGAGATCATCGTGTGTTTTTCGTAAAGTGGAAATGCTTCGCCGAGCTCTCCTTTGATAATAATGCCACCGGGCAGAAATGTGTAGCGAATCGATTCGCTCTCGAGGCTTTTAATATTCTATGAAACTCTAAGACTTGACAGTCGTTGAAATAAATATTCAACGATGTATAATTATAATTCCTCAAATCATTTTGAATTTGGATTTTGAAATGGATTTATAATTTTTAGTGTTCGGCAAAAATTAATCCTGTATCGATCAGTCTCGAAAGTTCTTGTACTTGAGTCTCGCAGCTGAACAGGTGATTATTGCTCATTTTTAGATGAGGTTGCATCAAATTGATATATAAAGACGTAAACTCATCAGCGTCGCGCAACTTGGAAATAATAAACATCGATTATAATAAATCTTCGCAGAGGTTCGAGCGCGCACGGTTCTCACGCGGGTTCTCCGTCTAGTGGCATTTGGCTGGAAAAGCAAGTCTAGAAAGCAATGGGGCGTCGATGCGCACGTAGACGTATTTTGCAAGCGGTGAAAAGCGCACAAAGTGGCCGCATCTCTCCCGCCGGACTTACCGCGGCACTCTCGAGCGCGCGCTATCGAAGATTTCGCGACGACGAGCGGCTTTAATCGAACGCAGGCGACGACGATATGTGCGCGCTTGTTGCACAAGTGAAAGAGCCCCGAGTCACTTCGGACGTTTACTCGAAAATGTCAAGGATGCAACCACGTGCGCTCGGCGCGGCGCGGCTGTCCTCCGCGGAGAGAAGACGAGGGCGAAGGAAAGACGCGGAGAGCCCGGCGACGAGACAATAGCGTGCTGCGAGGCACAAGGTGGGATTGTTATTTTGTCACGCATGGCTCCACGGTTGCATCCATCCATGCGAGATGAAAAGTGGCCGTGTCTAAATGTTTCTGGAACCCTACGGCACGGTAGGCATATTTTTTCACGGGGACGACGCTGCTTTCACCTACGGATGCGCCGTGCGATGCATGCGAGGCGCATTCAAGGTTGCAGTCGCGAAAGCATGATATCGCGATTCTCGTTTCGTAACGCGCGACAAGTGTCTTCTCGATTGCTCGCGAGGGAAGTGAATGACGTCAACGATATCTGCGCACGTTATCTGATATCGATTATGGAATGAAGAAACGTTTATTTATAACTATTACCGCGATTACCGTCAAACAATATTAGGATTTTTTTTTTATCCGCCGAAGAGAATAGCGCAGCCGTTTTTAATAAAACGACTGAGCAAATGAGCGACGACGTCAGCGCGCGGCAGAAATCGTGTCACTCCGCTGCGGCGGAGAGACAGCGCGTCGAGGCTTTATCGATGAGGTGTTGTTCTACGAAATCGTAGCCGCGGAGAGATAAAAACGGCGTGCATATCCAGACACGAGACAGGCAGTCTGCCACGACATATGATAACGCACGTTCTCCAAGCATAGATACCGACGTATGTTTGTCGAGTTTCCAACAGTTGATTCCGGCTGACACTTCTCTTTCTCTCTCTCTCTTCCTCTCTTTCTCTCGGTGCGATTGTCGACGGTTGTTTGCAGCGTGATCGATGAAGAAACATACACTCACAACTCCGTGTCAAACACGTAATTCCAATGCCAAGAAGATATAAACACTGACGTGTATATTTACTCCAAAATCGCGGACGTTTACGCGTCAAATAAATTTTTATACTTTTATCTTGCTTGAAAAATATTTATCTAAAATCGGGGTGTGATATCTTTTTAATATAAAATATCCCTCCGTGATATTTTATCGCGAAGGCCGTTAGATTATCCGTTGTAAATTTTAAAGCGATCATTATCCAACAATGTCATTTCTCGCCATACGTGGACTGCGTCACCTTGCAACGTGCACTTAGCGGTATTAAACCTTACAAGCGAGGTAACCACCTCGGCATGCTCCGGTCACCGGAGAGTTCCCATTGTGTGACGTAATTTGCGTGTAATCAATTGTCGTTACGAAGCGTGGCGATACGAGTGCGAGTGTTATTACGCCCGCATTTCCTCCGGCGACCTGCGAAACCACGATCATTATTAATTCAAGCATCACGCGACGCGGCTGCTCGTTAAACGCGCTCGCGGCGAGAAAAGTTCTAATTGCAACACACGCGATGGTCGCTTCTTTGCATTCTCGGCGAAACCCTCTCGCGACTGTCACGCGCGGGCGTGATCAAGTTGTCGCCGAACGAGTCTCGAAGGAATGTTCTCTTTCTGTTTCGCAGATCGGGCGCCGCGTCGATCCGCTCAGCAGCCGCTGGTGATCTTGCTGCAGTCCGGCAGCGCCGAGGATCTGTCGAACCTGCCGCTGCCGGATCTGGTGCAGTCGGCCATGGACCAGCTGCCACCGCCGTCGCCCCAGGTGACAGTCTCCGTCCCCAGCAGCCCGATGAGAGACGCGACCTTCCAGTTCCCGGAGTGCAACGGCGGCGGCGCGCCGCAGCCGAGCCCGAGGCCGCGGCCGCGAAGACGCTTCGCCTCGGAGAGCTCCGTCGTGGAGACAGGCCCGGTTGAGGTGAGCAATTGCAACGGCAGCAGCTGCTGCTGCCACCTCGGCCAGATCATCAACGAGAGGCAGTCGTGGACGAGCGTGGGGACCAATCTCAGGAGCATCGCCGGCGATTTCCACGCGTGCAGGACCAAGGTCAGTGCTTATTTACTTCGGATTGAGATCGGCAATACTTTTCCCATTAAACAGTAAAACATCTCAGTGTGAAATAACACTTTTTCTATCACCATTCGTGGAGAGAAATGTTTGTCGCTTCAAATTTGCAGACTACACTTGTTTCCCCGCGATTTCATCAAAGTAATCCATCGATATTTGTACGG
This sequence comes from Linepithema humile, assembly GCF_040581485.1. NCBI lineage: Eukaryota > Metazoa > Arthropoda > Insecta > Hymenoptera > Formicidae > Linepithema > Linepithema humile. The sequence continues at coordinate 16,888,881 of NC_090131.1, forward strand.
AAAACAATTGTATATTGTAAATAGCGCATGCATAAATTTTTGTATCAAACTTTACGCGTTTTCACAATTTGCTGAATGAATTTTACTTTCCATCGTGTTATCATCTCTTTTCCATACGCGCCGGCGACGCCGCCGCTGATGGCATAATACAGGAGCATTTACGGTGAGAGGAGTACAGGTGTAAAACGTCTCGCGTATAAAAAATTGCGCGGCACGCGTTTCGCACGCACGGGAGCCATCGTGTAACTTTTCACTCCACGCGTCGCAATTTCATCTTCCCCCTAAAGGCTTTTATTCGTCGTAAAAGCACCCCTGCGCGTCGCTGGTATTATATAAAACGTAACGTAACGAATACGCGGTGAAAAGTTCCACGGCGCGTATTTACTTAAAAATTTTGCTCTTTAAACCTTTTGAATTTTCTTTAAAACCTTTCTTGTTGCTTAATTTGCTGATTATATCGCGAGATTCGCAAATTACTTTCACGTACATTCATTTTAATCCAAGACATTACGCGTCTGAAAATATCTTTTGTTTAATAAAGCTAGTATTTCGTAAGTCGTCGGATTATTTCATTATCTCAATACATTCGCGTATCTTTCTCATTCGATTGGTATCCACTCGGCCCGACGCGTGCGAGAATCGATTTCGGCGCGGGAACGGACCGACACTCCAGATCCTTCTTCCGATATCCCGGATTTAATAGCGCCACGAATGATTCAGTGCGCCGCGAAACTTGCGGGCGCGCTCCTTCGCGGTTAGAGGTGTGTTTCTTCCTTAAGAAAGATAGAAACCACCGTCACTGCGGGCCATAAACGCGAATTTAGTTATATCGGAGTACCGGGGATGTCCCGGAGGTGCAATAAATATCAGCTCGCCACCGTCGAGACGTCTAATATTGCCCCCCGTGTGTGCGGCCCCGTGCCACCGGCACTTCATCAAAACTCCAGCCCGCCCCCGTCCGACCGCGACGGTGGTCGTTCGATCAAATATGTATTGCCGGACTGGCGGCGGTCTTTCTCCGGCATTTTACGATGGTTCCTCTCTTGTTTGCGCCCGGAAGAATAGAAGTGGCGATTGGACGTGGTGGCGAATGAGGGGGCAGGGAGATGAATCGGAGATATTTCGAGCGCGGTAGCGCGCGACGTCGTCGTCTTCGAGATTAACGCGGCATGGGCGAAACGCGTCTGCGATATTATCTTGATAAATTGATTCTCGCGCGTCCGGTAGTTGGAAAGGTGCTGAAAAGATTGTTTCTAGACTTCTTGACAAGAAATAAATAACGTTCCTTTTTACACGTTGCGGATATATTAAAGTGTCTTTTTTTTCCCTCCCGAGATAACGAGAAGGTCATCGGCGATCGTTATTTCCTGAATATTTGAATTTCAAACGCACTTTTTTATACGCTCTATTCAATTACGACTGCAATTTTCCACCGTCTATTACTCAGTCGGGGCAAACATATTGCGCGATGGCACGATTATGCCCCTTCGGTTCACCGTCTCTTTAATGCGCGAAATAAATGAGCACAATTGCGGCAAGTTTCTGATTACCGCTGCGACAGTTATCCATTCCTTCGCCATTGAGGAGACTAGAGAGGGTCGTTCGATCAAATATGTATCGATGAGCGAGACAATTCTCCTCGAGTTTTACGACGACTCTTGTTTGCCGTTGCGGATTGAAAGAAAGTGAATGGTGGGAGGGTGAGATACTAATAGAAAAGGAAGGAAGGAGAGGTCGGCGGGAGGGAAGGGAGCGGGACAAACAAGGTGGAGAGGGCGTTTTCTCTTTTATTCCGCCTCGCTTTTATCCGCTTTAAAGGTCCGCCGGCGTGATACCCAATCCCGGAACGTCTAATTATTGCTGGTTAAGTGCCGGTAATTGAAGGGGGCGAACAGACCCGTGAAATTGAAGAAATCTCTCCCGCTCGTAGGAGATCGAATACCGATCGCATCCTCGGCTCGGTAACTCGAGGAGCGAGGATCTTGTTGATAATACGAATCGCCGAGGATTCCCGACACCGTCGCGCTTCCTCTCTCTCTCTCTCTCTCTCTCTTGTTTGTGCGCCCGGAGAAATTGAAATGTCAGATTAATACCACGATGGCAACATCGGAGATCAGCGGCTATAAAACAATCTCTCGCGTTATGCCTATCTCTTTATAAAAATCGATCTCAAAGTTTAATCGCATCGTCATTCGATAAAGTCTACATTTATTATTAACGAAAAATTATTCGACGCTCAAACGAATCGCGTTAATTTCCAACCAATTTATCGACTCGTCTATTTTCACTCAGTTCCATCCGAAAATATCGATTGACTCAGAGCACTCTGTTTCTCGCCGACTGGATTTAAACGCGATATACACGTTGATCTCCATATTTTCTTGCACAACAGGTGCGCCATACGTCTCTCGGCGCGTTGTTCGCGCTACTATAGATTCACCCGTATCCGTAAATATATCATCAGACGCGAGCTCGGCGGATCAAAGCTCGCCAGCAATTCGCGGCTCTTCCGACGCGTCTGAGGGAACTTTTCGCGAGGCGCGGCTTCCGCGAATACGTCGTAAGTTACGGAGACGATCCTCTCTGCTCCCTCCTCCCGCACGCTCACCCGCCACGGGAAACCACCGACGGCGCGGTGCTTTACATATGCATGGAGAGTAAGCGAGCATGTAGCGGCTAAACGGCCACATCCCCTTACGTGAAAGTTAAGTGGGCATGGCAGCACGAGCCGTGGCCACAGGCCGAGAAAATTATCTTCAATTATCTCATGCAATCGGAGCCCCCCCCCGCCCGCGTTCGCTCCTTCTATCATGCGCGCTTCGTCTATCTCGCTTGGCCGATCAGCCGACCGATCGTCACTTCTACACTCACTAATCGAGCGGCCAATAGCGTATAGCGTGTTTTCGCTGCGTTTTCGTTTGACCTCTCTGCGGCGAGGGTCGCACCTGGTAACATACGTTTTTATGTAACGCGTGATTACGGGTGAGCGAACGGGCGCGCCGTAGAACGCAGAATACTACGCTCGTGTCAGAAACAACGAAATAACCGACTCTTCTCGCGCATCGGGAAATTGAAACCGGGCAATTTTCCGCGTACACGTCTTCTCCGAAACTCATTACTCGCGAATAGGTCGTATCGAATTTTCGCGTATGAAATCTTCGGTGGCTAAACGATCCGATCGGGTTTCTTTTCGCGCTCGATAAGCTACATTTCGCAGAATGGCGCGTCGCAGCGTGTCCGTCCAACATTTGTCCGATCGTTTGAATGATTTGACCGACGCGCAAATCGAAATATTAGTATACTTTTCTCACGACGAGATAACGGATCTCTTTCTGATGGCGCAAGCCGGGAACGGGCCGACGTCGAACCGCCGCCGCTAGGAAGGCTTGAAACGCAAGAAAGTCGCGAGATTTCTTCAGCACGTTCACCGCACGCAAACCGCTTGACTCTCGTTTACATCTTATTTTCACCTTCGCTGGATACCCCGCGACGCACTCCCGCTATCCTCCCGCGGAACGCGGTCGCGCCACTGCGCGCAACCTGCGTGCAACCTGCGCGAATTTATAACGCTTTGTCGGCCGCTCGAGGAAACTCTCGCTCGCCGTTTCTCGCTTTATTGGAAAACGAGAAATTTATTGGCGTGCCGCGCGAGAGATTTCGCCCGTTGGCCACCGCTTATTCGATAATTTATATAATACGTCATACATTTCTAACGAGACGCGTAATAATAATAATCCGTCTGATAAGCGATCGCCGCGTGAAAATAGTGAAAGTCGCGTTCGTAATTTCTACGCCGCGATAACAAGCATCGGAACGCAGCTAGTTAACATAATCATACTCAGAAGCGTAATCATAATAATTAGCGATAATTGACGAGTAATCAGGACTGATTATAAGTGCAATAATATTAACAATAGCGGTGAAAAGTTTATTTATCTGGATTTTGAGGCCGACTAATTTCCTAAGAAACAAGATCGATCGCACGATTACATCTCGCGCATCTTTAATGTATATCCGACCCATCTTGTTCTCGCCTTTATTGCTGCCTCTCGCATTTTTGCTGCCGCCGATTATTGGCAGGCGCAGCTCGTTTTATCGGTAGCTGGCGGAGTGCGCATTGCGCGCGGCGAACGAGCGCCGCGACCGCAACTTCTGTTTTCCATCGGCTTTTTCTTACTTAAGTCTCCGCGGCAAAACCTCCGTGCTGGGCGATTGGCCGTTTCCACGGCAAACCGCGCAATTACGTTGCACAATAATCTATCTTGCCAGTAGTCGCGCGCGGCGCGCACGCGGTCATAAAGCGCAACGGAGACGGAGAGACGAGCGTTCATTTAATCGCCCGCATCGCGTTGTCTCGCTCTCTTCCTCGCGCGAAAGTCGCGCGCGCGCGCGTAATTGCCATATTTTTTCCCGAACGATCGACAATTCGCGATAAATCGCCGCGAGCGTGCAGCGGGATTTTCTGCCTCCGCTTCATTCGATAGTAGCGACGATTATATCTCAGCATCGTTCGCAAATTGATTTTATTCCGACGATCCGTATAAACAAGAGGTAGGCGTGCGTGAGTTCTCATTTCGTTCGCTAATCATCTGCTATCTTTGTTTTTCCTGGTTTGTCAGTGCAGAAAATAATGCAAACAGCTCGTGAGCACAAGCACGGAAATGCGATATATTGATTTTCCATTCGCAATGCGCATTGAAAAATTTGCTGCGGTCGGCAATATGGGCAATCATGTGGAAATTTGCATTTTACGATTCATCCGTCATAAAGCGTTGCGTCTTCTCCACGGTTCGCTTTCTAATTCGTATTAATGCGCATTCACGATTGTAATGTCATGGAGGGTTGCCCTTGTTTGTTTCCTTTTTAAACCTAGATTGATTCACGTGCTATGACGCACTGCGCTTTCCTTTGTACGCGCGCGCGAACAAGCATCAAACACCTTTCTTATTTTGTACATTCCCGACAATTGTTGAATGGCGCTGTGCCAATTTATCGCTCAAAAATTTCTCACACACACACAGGACGCTTTGCAGATAGAGAATATTTATTTCTTTAAAAAAAAAAGAACGGAACAACTTCTCAATTTGATGCAAAGTTTTTCCGCTCACGTAATGAGGATTTATCCGAGCGAGCTGTATTCTTCAAGTAGGCGTGTTTTTTTTCCGGTTCGCGAAGCAATAAAACGGCATCACGTACATATCCGCGGCTTTTTCACACGCGTCGAAGCTAACGGCACGTCGGCGTAGAGAGAGAAAGTCCATTCCACGGTCTCGGTTACAGTCGCAGGTGGCCGATCGCGGCTACTCGCATGCGTTAAACATTAACGAGCGTGGATGCCGCCCTTTGCTCTTCGCCCTCCATGACGACTCGCCCTACGACACGGACGCGTGATTCTGCGGCGAGGAAGGGACACTATTAATTGACGAGCAGAACTCCCACGAGCAACGGCACTCTCGCGCCCTCCCACATAATTCACCCTTAATGTGACATTCTCGTCTACTCTCCTTACGTTCCGCCCCATCCACACATCCGAGATAATCTTTCCTCTCGCGCCTATACGCGCCGACGACGAATCGAATGTTTTTCCCGCGCGTGATTGCGAGCTTGCGTGGACTCTATCTCTCTCTCTCCCTCTCGTTTTGTGGGGTCGTCAGCGACGCTGTCCAGATATTATGGTCGTCCCATAAAAGCCCGCCGCCTCGGCGATTGGGCTTTTCCCGGGCGTTTATTATTGCACGTCCGGCCACGGCGAGTGGATTAAGACGAGAAGGGAATCGGAAGTCGCGACGGGGTCGGGGTCGAGATAACGTCGGCAAGAGACGGGCGGAATGGAGAAACAAAGGGAACCCTCCGGAGTTAATCGTCCTGCGGCAGAAGATCGTTCTTTCACGCGAGATATTACGGGAGCGTATCGTCGAGATCTGCGATAATTTTCTCGGACTTTGGCTACGGCGATGTAATGGATTTTTTATTCTTATATCTGCAGGACAAGATCGTTTATGCACAATTACAGAAATGTACATATTTACATTGGTTTTCTTTAAACTGTCTAACTTATTTCCAAATATAATGTTTAATTGTGCACAAAAAAACAAAATTCTTATTTACGTCATACATTTTTGCAACAAAGTCGCGTGTCTCTCTTAACGCAGCATCTTCGCGATCCGATACGCGGAATCGTTATACCGGTCTCATCGGAAGGTAGCGCGCGTTAATTGGGCAGTAAGTATTGCTCGTGTGTATGTCTTGACGGGATTTCTTCTTACGCATGAGCGATTTGTACGATCTCAGCGCAAAATCTCCGCCGCCGGCGCGAGCATCAGCGCAGCGGCGCAGCGGAATGGAAGTTAATTGGGTAATTAGTGTCGTTAATAAGCAAGCTTTAATTGAACCTTTTTTTTTTCTCAAGCCGCGAGTGGTTTGCGTCGCGCCGTAAAGGAAACAGAAAGCCCGGGCGTAGACATTGTGGACTTTGAGCAGTGCGATTTTTTTTTCCCCTCCACGCGGCAGTCGTTTCTTCCGTGTAAATTCGCAGGGATGAGGGGGACTCGATAAAACGACCGCGTCGCTTTTCCTTCCACTTTTTCCCCCCCGCCGAAGGCTTAGCCGCAAGAGAGTGCCGGATCGTCGGTAATTCCGTCCAATTAGTACACTCCCAATTAGGAACCTTAACTCCGCGCGTCGGCCGGCGTTTCTTCCCGCACGATTTTCTCCCCGGATCCACTACAAGAGAAGAGACTTACGACAGGTCGCCTTCGCCAAATCTTCGCGAAAGTATCGGAGAAACTTTGTTACTTCGCTCACCGTTGGTTACCTCCCGGGTCGTTTTCGCGACATTACAACCTAACTGCTCACATTACGAATCTATTCTACCTGATCTATGCAATTCAATTACGTTCTTGTTTAATTATGTATCGACGCGTGTTATACAAACTTTAAGCGTTATTTTGAAGCACAGTAGACCGTGCTTTTGTGTTTAGAATTTGGAAACATTCCGCAATGAGAATCGAGCAAGATGACTGAACGATCGATGTTTCTGCTTGTTGTTGCAGGACGCCGAGGGCGAAAAGTCGAGGCTAGCTGTGATCGGCCCTGGCTTGTCCAACGGTCACAACAGCAACTCGTCGTCCACCGACAGCCTGCTGTCGCTGTTGATCCCGACGCCGCTACGCGAGACCCTCTGGGCAACGGTGGCTCTTTATCTCGGCTGGAGACTCGTCTCCCGCTTGCGATAAACGCGCCTGCTGTGCCCAACCGTCGTCCCGACGTTGCGTACCCGATCGGCGATCGCTGCAGCGCCTGGAACGACGGCAACGAGGTTGATTGAACCGACGGACCGTCGACGACTTCCTTTCGGGTGATCCACAAGCCCGGGAGTCTTGGAATCCTCGACACGGACGGATCGTCCCAAGTGCAGTCCGGGTCTCACTTTGTGATCGGACGATGGATTTGATCGAGGTAGAGTGCGCCGCAAGGACGAACCGTCTCTTGCGTCTGAACATCCACTCCGATAATATAATTGTATTTTGTATATCTGTTTTGTACTCGCGCGCGTCGCGCCTGCTGCGCAGTTACGCGAGAATGTGCTTGGTCGACTTCGATCGGTTCCCGAGGGACCATTCGACTGCTTATAAGATATTTGATGTATATTTGACGACGAAAGCACGACGATCGCGCCGTGTTGCTTTTCACTTCTTCTATGATACTGCTCATGAAGATGAAAATGATAAAAGTTTGCGCGATGTGCTTTTAATTTTCTTATGATTGATAATTATTGTAAGTGATTGATTTTGATAATTAAATGATTGATTAGTACGATAACTGATTCTAATTATTAGTTTGATAATTATAATAATTGATAATTGTGATAATTGATAATGGAGATAATGATAATTCATTATTTTGATAAATTAGTTGCTCTCTATTTAACGAGCAAAATCTAAAGAATCTTTGACTGCGAACCTTATCGCGGGGTTCCGACTTTTGGATCATTGTTTATTAATTGAATCGACGTCGGCGCTCGACAGACTCGACCACCCCGTCTACTTGTTTCACTGCTGTTCGAGAGTCGCGTACTGTCGATAAATTGTGACTGTGATTGCCGCGAGTGACGGAGCGAGGGGTGGCGGAAAACGACGGCGTCCAAGTACAAGCGCATTCTCGCGCGATGCAGGAGTTATTCCCGAACGTAGCTCTGTTTCGTGCCGACGGGTTCGCCTTGCGAACTCGCAGGCGAAGGGCGGAGGACGGGGGAGGACTGTAGAGAGTTTTAGGGGAGATAACCCGGGCGAGAGTAACCGAATTGCGTATAACGCGGCGATCGGACCCGAGACATGAGGAGGAAGGTATATGTATAGAAGGGTGACGGGGGAGGGGAGGGAGAGCTAAGGACGAGATCCAAAGAGGATTAAACCCAATAATCAAATGATGATCTCATTACGGATAAATAAAGAGAATTAAATAAAGTAGTGTGATTACGGGAACGAGAGAGGGCGGACCACACGCCCCTTATTCTCCGTCTGCTCTTCGCGCGTCCGTCCCTCTCTTGGTCTCGCCAAGGTAGAGAGAACTACTCTTCGGTATGCGGCTTGTAGATAACGCGGCTTGCCGATCGGCGGGACAATTCTCTGTCCAAGAATTTTTTAACGACGCCGCGCAATGACGTCTCGCGAGAGGTTTCGGTTCGTCGAGAGACGACCAGAATGCTTCTGACAATATCAATCGACAAACCCATTTTTCACTCTCTTCTTCATTCATCATAGTATTTTCAACCTTGTTATCGCTTTAATCGATCTCGCTAGACGTTCACGGCGTGGGCGGAATGTATGTATATATATATAGAGAGAGAGAGATGTAGAGAGGGATGACGACGTATTCCAAAAAAGAAAAAAAAAAAAAGAAAACGTTAAGAGAATAAGGGACGGGCGAAGACACGTAAGGTGGAGACAGGGGAGCGAACATTGCGTGTATGTATAGAGGATTTTTATCTAAAGTAATAAAAACTCACAGTAATAAGTCGATGTTAATAATTAAAGTAGATAATCGATAGGCCGAGGATCGCAGCATCTTGATTGGCTAGCTGCGACTCCCGTGGACAGTTTTCAAATGATCTCCGGTAGCTTAGCTATTAGTAGGCGCCCTCGTCCATGCGGGACGCCTTTTGCGGCGCATCGGAAGGAGCACCTCCCTCTTTCCCTTGTGTCTTTTCTAACTTGTCTATCCTTCTCTTTCCTACTTCTATCTCTTTTATTTTCACTCTTTCTTCCTCTCTTCCGTCGGTAGAGACTGTCTATCGATCCTCTCGCTCTAACTCACTCATCTCTCTATCTTCTGTCGCGATCCCCCCCCCCCCCCCCCCCCCTTCCCCGCTTCGTAGTTCCGCGTTTATCGACGACGGTGCTTCGTCGCGCGCGACGCCACGTAACGTAACGTAGCGTAATCTCTGATCTCGAACTTAGGATGCATTGGTAGAATCGCGTATTGTGTTCACTCGACAATCCAGAGAGTCTCAATTTTCACGGCCGAGCGGACTGAGCCCACTCGTTTCGCGAGATTTTTCTTGGGGTTCCGGATAGGAACGGCGAGGAAGGGGTAGCGAGAGCGAGGGTGAGGAAACGTGTATCCTTCTGGGCTCTCTTCGTTCGGTTTTAGACTATCGAGACTGAAAACTATCGAGGCTGCTGTACAGTCGTCCCTGCGGGCCGTGCTTTTCTCATCTCCCCGAGTAGCGTTTTCTATTGCGTTTTCCTTTGTCTCCCTACTGATAGGACGAATCGTGACGTTACTCCGTCGAAGTATTCCAGTGTGTAGGTCCATAGTATTTATTTATAGGCGATACAGTCTTTTCTACCGTCTAGTAGGGCCGCGAGATGAATGCGCGGGCGAGATATATTACTGCCATTATTGAGATAAGCAAATCCTCGCCAGACGCTTCCGCGGGAGCGGCTTTGTGAAGAGTCAATAATGTCGATGTCCGTAATCTCTAAAGACGAAAGTAGTTAGTGTCATTGAGACAGAGGTATTTAAGTGAATAGAGAATTCGGAACGCGCTGCAAGGAGAGCGTTGTGGACGGCGAAAGGAAGGAAGCGATTTAACGCATTGTTCTAATCTCACGCGCGGTTTAGTCTTCGTGTTTTCATCGTGTAGCGCTTCGTTCTGTCGTGATTTTTTCGCGAACCACTTCTCATCGTCAAGAACTCAGATCCATTTCCGCGGAACGCGAGTCACTCGTTGGATCCACAATCATTTAGTGGAATTAGATTATAAAACAGTCTTTTAACGAGTTTATCTATGAATTTAATAATCCATAAATCTAATAATTTTCGTAAATAACGGTTACTTGCATTTTTTACATTTATTGATTCAACGCTTAATTATTGTACAATCAATTTAATAATTAATAATTTACATTAAATAAATATGGGAAAAAATAACCATAGATTTTTTCAAAGATGTTTAATAATTATCAAAATTGCAAAACATTTACACATTTCAAAGTTTGCATATTCAGAGTTTTACAAGTTTTATCATCATGTATATTCTCGGAACTTTGGCTTTTACAAAGTTTTGGCTTTTAGATTGGTGTGTCAAAATTGTCAAAATTTGAATAATATTCGCGCCGATGATCGAGCTCGCGTCAACTATCAGTTGAAAAATCCGTCTGGATCCGACGGTGATTCGCTTCCCATTCTCGCCGGTAGAATCTCCAATCTTCGATTGAATTTCCTCTGTGCAGCTTGCTCCTTTCGCGGAGAGAGCACGCAAAACGTACAAGATTATCGTGTATACACATAATGATACGATATAGATAGTGTTTTTGTCGTTGTGTCGCGGGGAGGGCATCTCCCTTCTCGCGAGGGGGAGGGTTGTTGCATTCCGACCAAAGGGAAGATTCCCGTTTTCCTGCAGCGCGGTGAAACGAAGCGCGAGACGGCCTAAAAACGATAGATCGCGGCCGTTTAATCCTTTTACTCCGTAGATAGGGAATGGCAGGGCGAATTCGCGGGTCTCCGCCCTGTGTTCGGCCCGGTGGCGGATTTTTACGTGTCGGAGGGAAAATTGAAAGTGAGAAAACACATGCGCATGTACATAGCCGCTTTTCTACGAGGCCGTAAAAACGCAGTAACGGTTTTCTCCCGGTATACTTCTTTTTTTTTTTTTTTACCTTTTTTTGTTCATTTTTTAGATTAATTGCTCTATAGAAGCACTTAGATAATAGTCAGCCATATTGAAGATATAATAATGATATATGGATAAACGTATATAAAAATATATATATAAATATATATATATAATGGAAGACATATTATATATATTAAAAAAAGGCATATATATATATATATATTTTAAATGGTATATTTGGGGATATTATTGTTTCGAGAGATGAGATAACCCGTTGTGCGATGAAGAGAATCGTATATTTCGAAGGGGCGCGAGCCCGGCGAAAGTATGGCGGGGAGACGGTGTTAAGGATAGCGGACACGACGGTTCTTCGGTGATTGATGGAGGTCGAAGGACGTAGGTCGAAGGTGGGAAATAAGCTGTAACTGTGACTATGTGGATCGTGGGGGGCAGGCTGTTGATACGCTCACTCGAGAGTTCACTCTGAGAACAATTCGTACGCACTGTCAAATAACACGTAAGAAAACACGAGAAAAGCGGTCTTCTCGAGGATTTTCTTGCGTTTTAAAGGAAAAAAAAAAAATTATCCGGTACATACAATAAAAAAACAAAACACGAGGTACAATTTAAGGAAGAAAAATTAAGCAAAAGTCAGCAGTAGAATGCAGCCCGCCCACCCGAGATCCCCGCGCGTCAAAGCGTCACTGTGATCTCGTAATAATTAATGAAATATCCGATTATTATAACAAATAATCATGAATATTACAATATATCCTTTCTCCCCTCTCTGCGAACGAGAGAAAATCCCCCGGAGATACGATCCAATGTACTTTCGCAACTGTGTGACGTACAGTTGCGCGTCTCTCATTGTATTTCTTTCGTCCCACCTTGTTCTGTTTTTTTTAATTTTTTTCCTTAATCTTTACATATTACACGCGTTTGCGCGCGCGTTAGTTTGTAGTTGTAATATTAATTATATCTTAATGAATCTTTCATATGATCTCCCAGAGGTATCGGTTGTTAGACGAGTTTAGCGGCCGACGCCGTTCGTTTCCGCCCGTCCGTTCATAAAAAAAAATCTTCTGTCGTTCTTCTTCTTTCTTTCGTTCTCTTCTCAGCGGTTTCGTCAAAACGAACGGCATCGGCGCTCGATTGGCCGTACCTCAGTTAAATAAAGATAGGATTAAGCGATTAAAGAGAAATATAAACATTATTATTCGACGCGAGGGAAGACGAGGGATAACACGGCGTTGTTGTAGCGATCTTACTCGGATAGCTAGGTTTATAACAACGAAAATTGTTTCTCAATTGCGTTCGCACTCAGTAATCATCTACGACATAGTACGATCATTGATTATTATTGCTATTATTACTCTTAATTCTTATGATTTTGTTTATTATACTCATCGCAAAACGTGTGAAGGCTCGAGGTCTCAAACTCCCCGGCGCTGTAAAGAGGTAATCGACTAGTCTTATCGGACCAACCATTGAGATTCGTGTATTTTTCTTTAATGACGCATATTTTCTAAGATCGAGAGAGATTTCCCCCTCTAACATACGTGCATATATATATATATACATATACATACACACATATATATATATATTTACAAATATATAAATATATCTATATTTTTTGTTTCAAATAATCGATTAATCCCCCTTCCTCCTGGAGGCGCGCGATTCTCTCGCCTCGTCTGTAATCGCGATTCCGCAGCACCGAATTCGAAAGTGGGGCGAGGCTCTCGCGGACTCGCGCGCTGGTGGCGGTCCTTTGACAGGACTCTCCCCCGCGGGATATCGCTCGACGCGAGACGGGGCGTGGACCGGAGAGCGTCGGCCCCGATCGAAACGTCGCGTCTCTGACACTTGTCTCCGTAAAACGATCACTTCTACCAGTAATAAATTATCGTAGTACGCCGTGTAACGCCAGGAGATATTCGATCTTTCCAGCAGTATTTAAACCGGGGCGGGACACCGTCGCGTCCGATCGCAAATTGTGATCTTTTCCCTCCGATCGACACCGCTGTTCCCGCGCGCCGAGCGGGCGGGCCCCGGTTCAAATAGCACGTAAATTTGAATGTAACAAGAGCTCGTTGTACACGTTATACACGGGAGTCACACATACGCATATATATGCTCACACACACACACACACACACACACATACACACATATACGCGCGAAAACATTCACACACGGACGTACACTTGCCCTTTAATGCTAATTGTAATCGTCTAAGATCTTATGAAAAATTTTATTTGCTCAGACTGTATAAGTTTTGCCATAAAATGACTGTTGTGCGTTCTTCGGATGTGTAGTACTCGTGTCTAGCAGTAAGGGAATTACTCGCGATTATTCTGTCGCTCCAGCCACAGTCAGGTGCCAACCGTCGCCCACGGTTCCGTTTCTCTTTAGCGGAGTACGCTGGGACACGCAGCAGTGACCCTCGACTCTATTCGATAAGTCGATCGTTTGTCGCCGTGCCACTTGGAAATCCCGCTTTTCTGAGGGTCTGCCGAAGGTGACTCGCTCGACGATGCGAAGAATGCGCGTCTCAATTCTCTCGCCCGTTTAATTTCACCCGCGCGCGATCATGACGATTGAATTCTTACACACTGTAATTTATACAAGCGTTCAAATATACAAACATGACAAGTATCTATTTATTTTTTTTTTTTTTTTTTAACTGTTCTTATCGATTCCTTCAACGAAAAATTAACAATTTGCTGAAAAATCTCTTTTTTCGAAAATGATCCGACAACACTTTTACGATATTCAGTGCTTTGCGTGATCCATACTTTTCTTTTCTCTCTTGTCAGGCACCATGTAAATTTAATTTCGATATTTCGTCGAAATAGAGATGAAAGCGAGTCACCGTCGATGGATTGCCTTCGCCTATCCCTTCGCTATGTAATCTTTCGTGCTCCATTTTAAAATAGCAGAAGTTCACAAACTCTGAATGCCTACAAAATACGTTACCTGTAGCCAAATGTCCCGTGGACCATATAGACCGCCGCGATCTATTCGTTATTTGCGAGAGTAAAAGAGAAAAACGACGGAAAGAGAGGGAGGAAGAACGAAGTGATTCGGACCGAGCGTGCGTGAGAGATCGTGTGAAAGGAAAACAAAGAGAGCGCGAGAGTGAGAGAGAGAAAAAGGACAACCTGATGACAAAAAGAATGAAATTTTTACGCTGTTAGAATTTCCCTCCCCAAAACGGGCGTTATGGGGTCTCTCAAGTCGTATGTAAAGCTCGCAGATGCCTTGTGATAGAGTCTGGACTGCAAATATTTCCGACACACGACAGAGAAATTGTAATCGAATTGTATAAACGCTGTCGCAGGACTGCTATCTATGCGTGTGTACAATAACACAGAGACAAAAGAGAAAAAAAAGAAGCACAATAAAGAAAGATACACCTTATCGATCAATTTTTCGTCCAGCTGACCAATCCAAAGAAGCGACCAAATAAATGAGGAGAGAAACGATTGCGAGCGCTTGCACGACGCTTGAGGTGCTTTTCCTTTTTCTCTTTTTTTTTCTTCTCCCATCGATATCGAGCGATGTCGGTGAGCGTGTCCGTGTATTTTTTTCTTTTGTTTTCTTTTTAACTTTTTTTTTTTTATTTTAGATATATGTATATCTTTCGTTTTGCTTCGATTATCCCGATGCGAGTGATTGGACGGAAGATGTACGGCGGTCACGTGATATATATTATACAAGTATATGGTATTATGTAATAATCTACCCTCCTCAGTGCAGATGCAAGCGAAAGAGAGCAGAGTACTGTTGATTTGTTTTGTTTTATAATTTTGTCTCTCTTCCTTTTTTCTATCTCTATGTTAAGTTCGATCGTTTCGATTCTCTCGTAACGATCTACTTCTCCCCTTCGTCACTCTTCATGTCTCCTCCAATTCGACTTTACCGCTTTTTTTTTCCTTTTTTTTTTTTTCTTTGTTTTTTTCGTTTTTCCTCGTCTCCAATTAAATTTCGGCTTAAGACGCGGACTATGTCGCTCCGCGAGCGACTCAGAAGTATTCTCGAGGCGAGAAGAAAAGCTAGTGGGACTCTCCTCGTTTCTCTCCGTCTCTCTGAGAGAAACGACGAAAGCAGGAAACGCCGTATAATCCCCGCGGAGTGCGAAGACCTTTGAGAATTTTTCGTATTTTGTTCCTTCTTCTTTTTTTGTTTTGTTTTTCTTTGTTCACCTACCGTTTCTTCTTGCGACTCTTCTTTTCTCTTCCATACGCTCTCTTCTCCTCTTTCGCGTTCTATCAATGTTTTTAGTTTTAAACGAACGTATGGTCGCGCGTACGTCGAGACGCGCCTTGGCTCTTCTCGCGCGAAATCGTGTTTCGGGGCATGAGCTCCGATCGATCATCTCGGACAAATTGAAAGACGAACGATGAAAGTGATAACGAAGAGCCGACGCGTGCCTGGCACGTGGATCTAATCATACGAAGCTGTGTTATCATGTAAGTCATTACATTATACCATATGTTATCTATTACTTTTGATTTTAGTTTATGACAATTTTTCGTGTTATTAATTTTATTAATTATGATTTTAAGTACTATGTGCGAACGTATTACTATTATCTATTGATAGATTATTATTATTGCCGAAATTATTATTATTATTAATATTATATTAATATTAATATCACATTATTATTATAATTAATTATTATCATTATAATCTTAATATTTTTGTAATTATCACCACACTCCCCACGTTCAGTTTATTTTTACGAATCGCTCTCACGTCCGCTGCCCGACCGCCGGTCGACGGCGCGTCACGAAGCCGCCGCTGCTTACGAGCCCGAGTTACTTACTACACTTTTGTTCTTCTCCCTTTCACGCTCGTATCTCTCGTGACGCGGCGCCTTCGAGGCGCGACACCGATCACTGGAAGTTCGCAAAGGGACGGGGGCATCTCTTCGCTACCCGCATGTCTTTCATTGTACAGATTTTTTCACTTTTATATAGTTATCGATATATCGTAACGTTGCGCAACATCGATTGCGACGGTGGCCACTATTACGTCGCCGTACCATTATTGTACTTTTTGATTTTTCTATTGAATAAATGTGAACACGCCGAAAACATTAATATGCGTCTCTTTCTATTTCCACCACTCCACGTCCCAGTTTCCCCACCTTATTATATCACTTTTAGTCTTAAGTCATTTATTTCATCAACAATGTTGGAAAGAATTTTAATTGTGAATTATGTAAGAATGCAGATAAGGACAAATTATCGAGCAGTGTAAATTTTGATTTAATTTTTAGCAAATGGATAGCTCATATACGAAGCAGACATCTTGATTGCCCAATTCGTATCGATCTGCGCGGCTTGGTCACCGTGTTTAGAATCATTCTAATGGGTTTCCTGAGACGTGCCATCTGCGAGGCTCATTACTAAGGGATGCAACCGCAAACCAATCGAGCGTTGTGCCCCATTCTATTCAGTGTTCTGAATCTAATGCGAACCGCAAGACGTTGGTTGCGTTCTGTACGGCAGATTAGAGCGTGGCAATTGCTTTGTAATGGCCGGTAGACAACGGTACATGCAAATCAAGAAATTGAAATATTAATGACAAGACGGTAATCCATTTCTTAATACGCATGTGTATATTTCTCGCCGACAATTAAGTAAAATGGTCGTGATTACCGTATTTGTGCATAGAAAATAGAATATAGGTGCATAGGAAATAGAAAATATGTTTGTGAATGTAACAGCTTATTTAAAATTCGCACAAAAAAAAGTAAATACACGATAGTACGCAATGTGCAAATTTTGTAATTAGAGAGATTCCGATGTATCGCATTTGCAAATTACGCCGCACCGGTGAATCGTGTATCGGCGGTCTTGAATAACGAGCGCGATACGCCGTCAGGCTGTGCCTCCATGAATTCCCCGTTTCGGTTATTTCAATCCTCATTTTTGTTGCGATTTTCGCTCGCGGTGTTTTTCCATGGATTAACTCGATCCGAAACAACAGCAAACAAGAGCGCGTACACGTCCGACGTGTAACTAAAAAAAGATGACGTCGATGCAATAGCGTGCATGGAAAACATTTGCAACGCTTGACTATGTTTTTAATAACGCTGGCTATATATCGAAAACGCAGATGCAGAAAGTCGAATAAAACAGAAATGCACAATTGAAACAGGCATGCTATGGAAACTATTGATCATTGTGAAATAAATAATAGATTTACCTGAATGCACGAACTATATCTATGTGTATTGTTTTTTCACTACAAAATATCGCATCGCGCATTCACACAGCGATTAAAAACTCAATTTTACTATAAAAATAAATTTCTTATGAAGAGTTAAATATTTGATATTTGAGCGGGTAAAAAAACGATAAAGAATAACGTATTTATTAATAGAATGGATAAAAAATGAAATTCTTTGAATCGAACGGCGACATTTGTCAAATAGATAAATAACCGGATAACTTAAACGATCCTGGTAATAAAATTGTGAGCCCACAAATATCTGTCTTCCTTCTTAATTCCGGTATCGCCGTTCATCCTCGATAAATTCGGAAACTGCGTGCAAACAACGCGAAAGCGCGTTCGACCGGCGTAAATGAAAAATGCATTCGCAAATCCGCGCGGCGCCGATACGCTGCATCGTCGCGGTGGACGCGCGATAGTCTCGGGAATTGGCGGAGGACGGCGGAAACTACGAAAGTGTGCAACGCGAGGGTGGCGAGCGGGAGTTAAACCGAGTGCACATGTCGCCAAAGCGCGCGTGTCACCCGGGTGGAGAAGCGTATATCTGGCGTGCATCCATATGCAGATCCCCATTGATATGACAACATTTACATACTGCATATTCGCTCTGGGCCATATACTCGCTCGCCAATTCCCCATTGTTGGCTTTCGGCCACCAGTGCGTTTGATTGACATTATTGGTCGCGCCGCTGACACCAGATTACATTTCTATTTGCATACATTCGCGAACCAGTTTGAGCCCACCCGCTCGTCCATGCTCGCTTGCAGCGAGCCGTCCCTCCCGTCCCGCCTGCGTTTCGGTATTTTTCATTCCGCTCCCGCGCCGACGATTGGGCAACGATTTTCGTACTGGACGTCGAGCCCTTCGCGCGGCGATACGCGTGTCATATTTTTGCGCGCGGGAATGTGTGCGATGCAGTTTTATCTGACAGGCTGCGAGCGAGCTCGGTCACGGCACAATCTGTTATGTATTTAGGCGCTGCTGCTTAGACATTCATTAGAATCGGCAATAGAATATGAATAATTTGTCTCCGTGGACTTTTCACAGGATTCAATTATTTGCGTGCAGTTATAAAATTCAAAATAAAACACGTAAAATCGCCACGTAACATTCATGCATGTAAAATAAATACCTTTTGTTTCAACTTCCATGTAATGTAAAATAAGCGTACATGTTGATAATTTTTTACCGTCAAATTGCGTATAGACATTTTCACATAATTATTATACACAAGCAGTTTGCGCAGCGTTGCGTGAAACTCGCCTATAAAAAACATATCGTCCTGTTCTTTAATCGTCATGCAGCGTGAAATGAATACACGTGTCGATATTTTCCACTGGCCGCGCAGCGTCACGAAATAGAGATTTTTACGTATCGGGCCCGGCGAGAGGAAGATCGCGGCTTCCGTCCGATTAGACGCCGCTGCGAAAGAAACAATGGGCAACCGGCCACAAAAGGGCGCGTGTCAGGCGTTAGTGGCGGCAGTTAGCCCTTTATTGGTAACCCTTTGGCCCGTGAAATATGAACGCCGTTTCCTTTGTCCGCGGATAAGCGACGCGCGGATATTAAACGCGAATACGCACGCGCGCGCTTTTCGCGGATGGACCGATCGGTGAGCTTTGCACGCGAAAATCAGGCGATGCATGCGCATAACTGCTCTTACAGAAAAAGAGGAGTGACGCTACAGTATGAAGTTTCTGAATAGATCCGTGATTAATTGTTCTTGACCATCTAACAAGTTCCAACTGCGTGGGAAAGCCGATACTTCATGAAGATAATATTATCAAACTCGGATAATGAGAAAATCATTAGCAAGTGTACTTACTAATATAAATACCTATCTTCTACTAATATAAATACATATCTTCTCGAAGATTCGACACTACCTTTTCTTATCTTATTTTGATAATGCATTGTTAAACGTTATCAACAAATTATTATCAACAAATATATGTATATAGCATTGCATTATAACGTGAGTCAAACGTAAACATAATAAACATTTTAAAAAAGTAATTTTTTTTGTCTATGACTCAAAAGTGAAGACTTTTTTTACATATCAAAACGCAATATGTTAAAACGCACTTGACAAGTAGCTGAGATAAAATCGTGAATCACTACGTGAATTCCTATGTGAACTGCTGTGACAAGAATATCAGTGGACCTACGTAACGATCACACCATACTTTCTATCATGTTGGAGTGGTAAACAGCTACAGCGATCGGACAAAAAACCGCGAAATGACTTAATGTTCGATTTATTGCGTCGCGGGCGTTGCATGGATTTTCTCGGTTCACGCGCAGCAGACCACTCTGTTTCTTTCTCTCTCTTTTTCTCTCTCTCTAGATCGTGCCACGCGTGACTTATTTTCTGCGTACGTCAGGTGTTTTCTGTTGTGTAAGTATTAGTGCTTTCTGTCGCGCGGCGTATAACCGACTCTCACCGATGTCGCTCTAAAATGATTCAAGGTAGAGTACGTGACAACGTGCGGTTACATTAAAATGCGATGACTAACTTTATAGATAAGGATAATCACGACAAACTGGTCTCTTTATTTGTAATGCAGAGAATTATTGCGTATCTACTGTATTTGCCACGTGCGACGGAAAAGGCATATGCGCACTGTTCGAATCAATAAAAGCTTTGACTTCAATTTTATGATTTTTATAGAATTTAAGCTTTAAAATAAAATTTGATATTATTTCAATAATTAGTAACTAATTGGGAACTCGTAGTAGTGAAGGAACACAGCTATGTCCATAGATATGATAATAAAATAGGCATGAATCATACTGTTTTTTAAATCGGTGTTAGATGTGCATATCGCTGAGCCAACAAACAATGAATACCCAAGTGAAAAGTATAACATATCGGCTTATCGGAAAATATCTGATAAAGTCACAAGATTCATGACGATGTAAGTGGAATACAATTTCACGGATTAATTTACGTATAAAGCGATACGGTACGTGAATCATCAGTTCGTGTCAATAGTCAAATATTATTTGATAAATCTTTTGTAGAATTTATAGATAATTAACGCGATAGCTATACATTAGGAAAAAAATTTAATTAAAGAAACCAATTCATCTGTTATAGTGACAAAAATATTCGGTTAAAATATGATATTTGCCAACCAAACTGTTAATTATCCTGAACAATGACTTTGTGTTAACATGTTTTTGTTACAATCAAATATTGAACTAAATCTTTTATAATATAAAACAAAATATTTTTTATTGCTACAAACAAAAGCCTCAACAATACAATTTTGCTAAAGTTTTTTCAAGTGTAGATTGAAAGAAATAAATAACAATTATAAAGATATGACAAATAATAATGACTCAAGGATTAATTAATAAATAAATACGATACTTATTTTCCCAAAATAACATCGACCTTTATTGCGTAAAAAACTTTGTTACTAAAAAAAATGTGTCTTAATTATTTTAGATAATTAGTTCAGCCTTTTTTATCAATTTTACTATGTAAAACTCCATGTTTATTTTCTTTATAACAATGTATGTTTAACGAATTATACTTTTCGAGTCGTGCAAACTCTTGTAAGACTCCTTTAATAGTATCAGTGACCTAGTTTAAAACTCATCGAACATGTATATAGTTGTATCAATCCTCTCTGCAACCCGCGCGTAAGCATCGGATGCCGCGCGGCGCATCATGAATCAGTCTTCGGACAAGTTCGCTGGAGTAGCAACGAGCCGATACGCCCGGAGGAGGTATTCGATCACGCGGAAAAGCTGACCGAATAAACAGTGACCGAGTAGACATACGTTCATTCTGCGATCAGGTGAGCGTTGCGCCAGCGCAATAACACGAGCTTTAAGCTTTAAACGTGTGCACAGGTGCGAAGAGACGGCGCGACGCTCGGTGCACGCGTACACGCGTGCTACCGCATGCCGGTGGAACACGGAAGGAACAGTCGTCCCTATCGCCAGACTGCCTGTCGCCCGTAGCTTTATCGGCTTTTTCTCCGACCCGACACGACTATCGCCGTGGCAGGCAAGCGACCGGCCGACCGATAATGTGATTCATTTCGCGCGATGCGCGGTAAATCAGGTGTCGGCGAGGACAGGTCTGCTCGAAGATGTTCGCCGATGAATTCCACCGCTCGTGTTTGCACCAGGAAACTCAATTGGAGAACAAAACCAAGGTGATGCAAAAACAGTGTCGTATAACAATAGAGGTAATTTTAAAATTAGGAAAACAAGTGCACGAGAGCTAGAATAGAACTGCTTTTTGTACCTTCAAGATAAACGTTTTGCTACGAGCTGCTCGTCGTCTTCTTCTAATCTCCTCCTCGAGCTCAACTCGAAATGGCTGGATGCAGACGAGTCGTCTAGAAGCCGAGTAACTGTGCAACGAGGTATACTTTGCGAAGGTAGTACTAATAGCCCAGAGATGTTCCGGGGATGTGCGCGCTTGTGGGCGGAAATGGTATCGTAAAGCGGCTATTATGCCGCGGTGCGTCTTTTGTTCTGATAATAAAGAGACGGTGATGTTATTATTATTACTACTATTATTATAATATCGCGGCATGGAAAACACACTTGTTTCCTGGGTATCGTTACTCGAGGGAGCTTAATAGTAGAAGACTGTCGGGGAGAAACTTGAAAACAGGTTTATTGGAGAACAGGAGGAAGAGATGGTAAACTAGAAAAAAGTGGCGTTTAAGAAATGATGATAAAACTCACAATTGGAAGAAAAATAAATTACGTACGCCGTATGAAATAAATCAAAGTTAAATTCATCAAAATTACTAGCGCTTAAATATATTGATATCGATTAATTACAATTAATTGATACAAACGAGTAAATTGATAATAATTGACATAAATAAAATAAATAAATCATTGGAAAAAGCATGAACTTTGTATTGTATTATATTTTTAGGTCCTGGATTTTCAAGTCGATATAACGCGCTGTTTTACGATTCCAGTGTACATTCACCAATTTCTTCTATTCTTACGTAATAATAGTCATACGTCAGTAAGCAATCTACCGAGAGATATGAAGCTCAGGCCATGGCGCATGACTAACTCAGGCCGTGGCGCCCTGAATCTCATCATTCGTCCATCGTTTGCCAAGAAGGTTGCCAAGAATTTTTACGGACGATGGAAAAATTGTTGAATTTAACAGCTGCGTCAGACTTTGCTAGCGGACCGTGAAAAGACTGGAAGTAGCCGCAGGAAGATTTAAGAAAAATATTGCCCGCGGCGCGTGTTTATGTTTCCTCTGCGTCAGAGGGAAAACTCGGGATAACGCGATGAATATTGATAAGCACAATAAATACGAATAAAAACGATTCGATCAATCCTCTCCTTTGGCGATTCGTAATTCGATTCTTCAAGACCTTGCGGATTAATAAAAAAAAAATTTTAATATAAAATTAATTTCTTTCTCTTCCGATGCCTGTCTTACATTTTTCTTATCACGCTCCTCCCGTGCTCGCATCTTGCCTTCTTCTGCGGGCCGATTCCTTCCTTCCTTTTTCAATCGCCAATCCATCAAACCGCGAATCTCGCGCGGCGGAAACCCGTTTCTAACTTGTTTACGTCGTATTTCCATCGCGCAATTGTACGAGATTGCATCGGCCGTGTTTGGTAGATGAAGAAATGTCTCTTTTTCTTCGGTTGCGTGCTCACCGTGATTTCGCCCGCGGGCGATTTCCGTGATTCGTGGCGATCGAAATTGCAATCGGCGTTATCTCGGATTTCTTCGGGGCGGCGAAAGTTGCGTACGACGTGCCGCGCGCGTGGCGCGAGCGCGCAATTCACGCCTCGCATAATTTGCACCAGCGCATCATTAGCATACCGGCAAGTCACTCGGCAGTGGTGGAGTAACTCGCCTGCGCTGCGGTGGCGTGAGTTATGGCGAAAAGGGTTGAGTTATGTACGAAATTATTCGAGCGCCGAATTTATGCGCTGCCCGCGACTGCCTGGGAATATGAAGTGATATTAATTGCCGTGACAAAACGCTAAGAAGCTGCAAAAAAAGGGCTGCCCCTTTCGATAAAACTA
The DNA here is from genome assembly GCF_040581485.1 of Linepithema humile. NCBI lineage: Eukaryota > Metazoa > Arthropoda > Insecta > Hymenoptera > Formicidae > Linepithema > Linepithema humile. Next base: position 16,912,295 of record NC_090131.1, read on the forward strand.
ATCGCTCGTAAAAAATCGCGTGCAACAGACGTCAAATCAAAAATTTTCGAAAGAAAAATACGGGAGAAAAATAAAAAAAATGAGAGAGAAAGAAAAAACTGTTATAGAAATTTGCTCATTGTCCACTAAACAAACTCGTGTTCTACGGTTTAATAATTCTCTGCTACGCATGTTGTGACAGCACACAATTAAAGCACTCAAAGAAAACTGATGGTTGTAATGACTGCTGCGATAAAGAGCGATAAATAAATTATGAGGTATGAAGCCGGTACAAACAGATGTAATTATTATCGGTAGCATTAACGTACAGATAATGAGTGGGATAACACGCGCATTGCCGTTAGGATTTAATAAAATAAGCGCAGGAGAAAAGATTTCGAGAGAGTAAAAGCAAAATGACGAATTCTTAATAAATTTCTAGGAAGCTAATAAGTTCTCTTCCTAGATCGTATCGCGCCCCGAGGCTTTTTATTACATTTCAAGTTCGTAAACGCGCAGCCGGGGGATTAATTAACCACCACCCGAGCGGGAGAGCAAACAAAAATCGCTCGCTTTCGTAATAAGGTAAGCGGCGATGTAATTTATTGTTTTCTTGCTCGATACGTTGAAATCGGCGCATTCATCATTATCCTGGCCGCGAGTGTATCAACGTGCGCGCCGTTATAATCGTGAATCGAATCCTTTCTTAAGCGTTAATAAACCGGTGTCGAAATAAGAGTTCTATTCAGCATATCCATTAATCACGATAAAATATCGACGAAAGGATTAATGACACGAACACGAACATTGGGTTTAATTTTCAATTCTATAAAATCAACATCTTTATAAAGAAAAATATTAGAGAGGCATATTTATATCGTAAGCTGAAAAAAAGTCACGAATAACTGAAAATCAGTCGCGTTCAATTGTCACTCAAGGAGAATTGTGTGCCGTTTAACCCAATTCTTCGATCGCGCAGCGCTGTATTAATTAAGCACTGCTCCCGAGAGTGAGATCTATTCCTTGCGCAACGGATGTAATAATTAAAACGCGGTGATTATTAGTCCGTGCCCTCTGATCGATATCGCGATTGTTTACGCTTCGAATGGCCGCGCTTACGACGTTCAATGCTCGTGTCGCACTCGTGCGTGCAGCGGCGACGGTGGTCTCGCTGCCGAGTAATTACGACACTCGCTTCACAGCGACTTGCGAAATAGTCGCGGTCGGGTTTAATCGCTCGCGTATCGAGTCCGATAATTAACGCCGCTCGATAATTAAGTGACTTCGTCGGTCGGCGACGCGGTCGCGGAGGCGGCCGAGGGAGATGAAACAGAACAGTCGCGTGCTACGGCAGAGCTGGTAGAGGGATAATCGGCTTACAACGCCGAAGAGACTCGCGCGCGTTTGTCATTCTAGCCGCACGCTGTCGCAGTGTTTCCCAAAGCGATCTCACCACGAGAATCGCGACGAATCACCGGACAATCAGCGATTTCTCCTTGCTTTTCGCTTCATCAGCGTAATAATAATTTTTAGCTTGCAAAAAATTTTGTTATTACTTTCTTGAAAATATAAAATTCTTAAATGATGTAAACTTTGCACTGGCAATTTATAAACCAGTGAAAATGATTACGATTCACAACTAAAAATAATTTTGAAATATTGTTGTAACAAAATGTTAATGTTTTCTTAATGAAAGGATGACTCAAAATTTTCCATTTTAATTATGGCAATAGCCCTTTCACATTTTTTCGGTGAAACACAGTTTGGGAAACACTGTACAATCGGCTAATACGTTTCGATGACAGGCTTTATGCTGTGTGATTAGCCGCTCGTTAATTCATCGTAGACTCACTGCGAAGAATTTCACCGTCGATCGATCGATGTTATCGTAACGAGGAAGTCGATGAAAGTTGTGCAGTGAATCGGAACGCTTCATAAAGAAAGAAAATGATAAATCTCTCGTATGAGCAAGTATTGCACCCACAATTCGCTTGTCATATCGGCGAGTCGAGTGTACTTTCGGTACGACATAAGAGTGCGAAACAGTATTGACTAATACATGAATGTTAGGACGATGATTATATATAATCTGCGTACGTTCCAAACTAATGAACACTATTAATAAAAGAAAATTACTGCATTACTTTAGGATTAATCGTTAACTTTTTATTAACTTATATTTCCGCACTTTGACATACAGCCAATAATTTGCTAAATTAAGTTCTTTAATAAATTGAATAATTTAACTCTTGTTGTCAAAATTGTTGTAAAAATCCGATGCGCGTATATATAATTTATGAATGAACGCGATGCACGTGTATACATGTGACGCGCGTAAGCGGTTACTATTTCGCTACTATGATCAGCTGATCAGCTGATCGGTAGTAAGAACAGTAAGAAATCGGGCAAAGTTACGTGAATGCTTCATCGGCTCATTCTTAAATCAAGAACATTAAGAATATAATTGTCACGTATTAAATCGTCAATAATAATTCATAATCATCAATAATTTTGCAAGAAAAAATTGCGCAAAATTCCATTTAAAAGCTGAGTATTTCCAATAAGTCCAGAATCATTTATCTAAGATAGTTAATTTGTGAGATATCATCGATTCATTGTAAAAATCAAATAAAAGTTTTTATATGCAATGAAATAGTTGTTACGTACGCTGCAAAAAATTCAAAGGACGATGCAATCTCAAGGCCGGAAGAAATATTTTTCACACAATACACTTTGCAGGTACAACAAAAATTTTTTAAACAACATATATACACCTCCATATCAAATATGTTAATTATTTTTCAATAATATTAATAGTTGTATTACATCTATCAAGTTATTAACAATTTGATGCTCGTTGAACATAACTCATGTTTGTCGGAGCGTTAAAGGTGATTTTTTTCAATTTACTTAATTTGTATACATTTGATATTCTCACAGAGCGAATTAATTTACTGATTTAAATCAAGCGGAGAATATTGCGTGCCAAAGTCAAATAAATTATTGAGAATGAAAACATCGCCTTTCCACCACTCAAGCGACTTAACCAGTTTCTTACCTCGTACCGAGCCGTATGTAATGCTAATGTTTTCACATTGTGTGATATTATATATTTAATGATGGTGTAAGATATCAGGATATTCAATTAACATCTTTGACTATTTCAATAGAATTAAAAAAATGGTAATAATAATTATGTTATAATTAAATTATTGTGCAGATATATATATTTAAATAAAATCATGCGAGAATATGTCAGCATTACCTGTAATTAGATTTTAATTAAAATTAATCATATCTTATTAATCATCATAAAATTAATCTTTTAACAACTTACACATTTCTTTGATAAATTATATTATTTCGATGAATCACTTTATCCATAAATAGATATGTCGCCAATAAATCGCAATAATCTTTAAATCCATCATAAGAATATCAATGTTATCGCGTGATGTTATCGCAGCCAGCGTTGGAAAGTCGTTCAGTGGATCGGAACGATCGTCGACCGTAGAAGAAGGAAATCATAAATTTGCCGTTATTACAATCGTGCGTTATTTGGAGCGCGAAGGAACGATTGATTTTCTTACACTTTCCGCTGTAATTTTTAGATGCAATACGCATTTCTTGTTTTTATCGATAATTGCCGTATTCAGAAATCGCATGATACTTTGAACTACGTATTAATGAGCGCTTTATAAGCACGGGTCGTTAAGGTCGAATTTCCGAACTTGTTGCGTAGGTTTTTTCCAGAAACGATGAATTAATGGAATTTAAGTGGCAAAAGTCACGACGAACAAACGTAGCCTGTTCGGTGCATCAGAGCTACAATTACGTTCCGCGGAAGTAAAAACAGCGCGGTAATCATGCGATGTGAAATGTACACAGAAAATGACTGTTGGGGTGAAAGGCTAACAGTCGTTAATTCGGAACGAAAAGAACGAGCGGTACGATCGATGGTGAGAAGTCTATAATTACAGGGTGCTGCAAACTGCAGGTTTTGTTCGGCGTGTATTTCTTTATTAGCGTAATAGCGCCGAGTTTTATTCAAAGCCTAAAAAATTTTAAAAAGAAAAAAGTAATATAACATTATTGTAAAGAGAGAGAGATAGAGAGAAAGATCTTCTCTTCTTTCTTGAGATCCAAAATGTGAATAATAAATTCATATTCTTAAAAACAAAGTTCTGTTTGCGCGAATAAATAATATCATTTGGCGCTTGTTGAATAAAAAATTCATTTAAGTAATTAAACGATCCTTAATCGAAGCGGAAAGTGTGATTTTTCGAGACGACAAGTCTCACTCGACGCACGCCCCGATTTTTCTCCCGCGATCGACAAACCGGGGGCGGGGGTCCGTATAATTATAGCACTTTTTAAATGGCAGCTCGGCCCCGCACGCGTCTCTCCATTATGATGCATGGGAGTCGAATTTCGACCCCATCGGCCGGCCGCAGCAACCCCAACGTATTGTCGGCTTAATAATACGCCGCCGGTGTACAAAGTGCGGTGCTCCTTGCGCGTATACGTCACTGACACCATATAATCACATCTCGGGCGAGCGGAGTGGTACCTCCCGGCCCATGATTCATGCGCATTACGAATATCAAATACTCGGAAAGCGAGCAAATATCGCGACCGCTAGCATCGCGCAGCCGGAGGGAGGCATTAAGGGGGTAGCCGTTTCGCGACGCGCCACACAAGCCGACGCAATAATCACACGCCCGTTCCCGCCGTCGTTTGCTTCCTGTTGTGTGTTTGCGGAATATCACAGACATAATATAATTATATCATTGACACAGCGACAGCTTTTTCCCCCCTCCCGTAGCTCTTTCCGTCGATACGCGTATCATGTAATTTTATTTGACTTCTCTCTGCGACGCAATAATTTCCACCGTGCGACAACACGGTCGTTATATTTTAGAAACTTTGCCGGATATAAAGTGTTTCATGCAGTTATTTGTTATAACGGATTACGAGAGAAATAACGCTTCGATCGTGTTGCGGCCAGTTCACTCTCTTTCTTCAATACTAGGTCAGACATGACGGCAATGTTTGCACTTCGAGACTTCACTTAAAGTCAAATTTATTTAAACGTTAATTTAAATAGATATTATTTGAAGATATGTAACAAAATATTGTAATCTTTTGTAATTTTCAATTATTTTATGATATATAGAGAAAAATAATTGCTTAAATATGTTGGATAAATTTCTTGGACAGTTGGACATTTTTTTACAATGTACATACTATTATCTACGCGCGCATTTGCAGCTGCAATGAAGCATACTGTTATCTACGCAGCTGCTGCAACGAGCAAATACCGTGAAACAATTTCCGCCATGGCGTTCCTCAAACAAAATTACGAACCGCTTTCATAACCTTCGCGTACGTCTTTATTCCGCGACTTCTTCTCGGCACACCCGTGGCTTTTTACTCGGGCCTTCGTCCGAGCAACAATGTCGGACGACGACTGCGAGCCGAGAAAATTCGCGAGGCTCGCGCTGTGCGAAGCCCGAGAGCGTGGCCGACATAACGTCCTCGAAGACAAATTAGCCCAGCGAAGCGGAACGAGCATCTAATCGAGCTGAGCCTAAAACGTCTCGAAGACGATGTTCTATGAAGATTACCAGCCCCCGAGGCTGCGAACCGCCACTTACGAAGTATTATTCGCGTTAGCCAGAGCTGCATCTTTCACTCATCGTCTCTACCTTTCCTCCTCCTCCTCCTCCTCCTCCTCCTCTCCCCCCCCCTCTCTGTCTCTCTCTCTCTTTCTTATTCACTGTCTATCTTCAAGGTTCCAGCGCACCTAACTTCTTCCTGGAAGGTATCAGCCGCTGTTGCGTTCCTCGTTCGCCTCGCGCGGCACGTCGCGATAATTCGTTTTGCGAAGGAGTTATGATGCTGCGCCGCACGAGCAGATTTCATTGGAAATCTACTGGCCGATTTTCGCATATGTAATATTAAGGACTGGGCGTGGTTGGTTCGGGGACTATTAATTCTGCGAGACGTGATGATGCATTGCTCCGAAAAAAGAGATTTATCATCTGTTTCTCACGTGTATGCCGCTATATATATATATATGCATATATAAAAATAAAGAAAACTTTAATCTTGAGATTTGTATACCTAACTTTCGCGCCGCGCTTTACTTTACGATGTTGACCGTGCATCCGCAGCCGCCGCAGTCTCTAAGCTACGCGCTGGCGCTTTTAATTAAAAAACCAGCAAATCCCGGCAGCTGACAAGCGATCGACGTGACGAGCCAAGGGACGTTCTTAGACCTCTGTTTGCACGTCTCTTATCCGCGACGATCTCGAGCGAAATCCGGAGCTTCGGTCCAGCCGCATAATCCCGGCCGCATTAAAGCGTCGTCTGGTCGCTTTAAAAAGGAAAGAGAGAGCAAAAAGAAAAAACCGATCCCGCATCACGTCGTTTGGCTTTCCCCGCGACACTCGTTTGGCTTTGCGTGCAAACTCGAGGCAGCAGGGGCGACGACATAAAAGAAGAAGGAAGGAACCGCATGAAGGAGCAGGAAGGGAATTGACGGGATAAAAGGTGGCGGAGAGAAAGCGAGACAGGCGGAGAGAGAAAGAGAGACGAGCGGCGCAGGCACCCTTCGGCGATGATACGAAAATACTGACACGCGTCGGACGATTGATCCGCGACACGTGTCCTCAATGCTGCAATCAGCGTGCCTGACTGACGTTGCGCGATGCAACCCGCAGCCCGATTCATTATTTATGAACGATTTGAAAACCGATCTGCCGAGTAAAGTGGTCTTTTTTAAAGACGGGGGAGGAGCGCCGCACCGGCGGCAGAAACCGTGGGTGGTTTTGTGCGCCGCGCGGAGGGTTAGCGTTTCATAATCTTCTGATGGACGTCGCGACGAAAAATCTTTTAAAAGAAATTCATCACCTAAATTGAATACCAAATAAACGTTTCAAGTCGAAAGGTTTCAATCGCGATCAGAATTTTTTCATTATTTCCCGATTTATTGTAAAAATGTTCTTTTTTCACGAAATAGATTAACATAATCCCGCGCGTGTATTTATTACCGTTCGTCCCGTCAACAATTGGCACCGCAAGGGATGAAGGAAATCTGGTGGACGGTGATAGCAAGGTGGAGGGTATCTTTTCCTTTGTACCGGCAGATACCCACTTATCCGGCGGTTTGACCAGCGCGCCAAGATTTCACGGGCTTTCGAGTACCCCGGCGCAGGACCCGGCGCGGAGAGAGGCACCGCCGAAGGACATGCATTTTCATTCTCACCGAATTATTCTGTCCATCAAGCGGCCGGAGGGAAGAACGGACGGGGAGTCAGTTTTCAACGAGATCTACCACCGCGGTCCTTTTGTGCGGGCGAATTGGCGTCCTCGGTCCTGGTGACAAAGATCCGAATGCCCCGAATTGAAAAGTCCATCGAGAAGAAAAGGATAGCCCGTGGTATATTGCGACGGTAAGATATTGAGGCATTGTGAACCGCTCGTGGGGAAAAATATACGGCTAAATAAGATCGCGGGGCGGTGTTTTATGGTCGCGCGGGTGGGTGCGTTCGAGAATTTATGTCTTATTTTCGGGACCAACTTGCTACTGCTGCCTGATTAGATCGCGAGCCGTTAAAGCTGCTTAGTAGGGTTTGATTTAATGGATTTTGATTGTGCTTCGCTATATATCTTGCGTGAACGGCAGACTTTTTCATGTTAAGCACGCAAACTGTAAACAGCTGATATATTGCTTGGAAAAATTTATTTCCAAATTTTTATCCGTGGAAACTCGCGTAAACGTTTCTTTTCTTCCGTTCTTCTATCGAATCACTTTGTTGAATTAATCATCGAAACGACGGCATTTATCTCGAATTCAGTACACCCTCGCAAATTTCACTTGCCGAGTCGCTTGTTCGGAGATCACCGAGGATATCGCGTTAATCCACCCTTTGCGTCGGAAAAACTCAGTCTCTCCCCTCCGCGCGGCCTCACCTGGGCGTCCTCGATGGTGGATTCGTCCACCTGCAACGCATTTTTCACGGGGATTAGCCACCATGATCACCGTCTCCCCGGCCGGATCCTTTGTCGGGACGATTGCGTTATGCGTCGTAGGAGCTCCTTTGCATCGGCACCACCAATTCGGGAGGATTTGTTTCGGCACTTGGGGTGTGGTAAGCCGACACGAGACCAACGCTCCGGCGACGCAGCTAATAACGAGGAATTATCGCCGCGATACAATGGGCTCGCGGGAAATCCTCTTTGATGTCGACCACGGAAAATAATACCGCGCTAATAGAGCGAGATTATGGCATAGACGACGCATCATCACGAGGATCGCATCCCCGTCGCATCTTCGCGCGGCGCTAAGCTCATTATCTGCTACCCATTTTTGTTATAATGCGTCACTCGATTCTATCCTTTTCAATTTAGCAAGCTAAATTTAATTACAGTATCATAAATTTCGATTTATAAAAATAAATTTATTCTTATATATAAATAAGTTCCATTAAAATGTTGTGAAAATTAAATTTTTCAAAACATCAAAATACAACGGAACGTATTTGATTCTCAATTATAATTATATCGGCTGGATTGTAATTGTAGCAAATATTATATCTTACACAACGGATTATAAATCAACGGTTTCTGCCGCGCACTGCGCCCTATACTTTGCTCCACGCGTTGCGATGCGTGAAACGAATCTTTGTAAAGTTCCTACATATATCGCGGAGCGTATCACGCGACATTGGATGTATCAGAAGGCTAATTGTCTTCCGCTGTCAGTTGCACCCCACTTGGCCCTGTCCGAGGCACACGCCCCTCCAGGCTACGGCATCGCCGTGGACGCCACCGCACTATTTTCACGTCTCCCCTGCATCGAGTCAGCGAGTTCACAAGCGTGTTGCACGCCCCAAATTACACGCCAGAAAGGATAAAATAATTACACGTTGTCTGCGGCTTTTTCGACGTTGCGCGTTCTATTTCTACAATGTCACCGAGTAGTGAGCCAGTATTTGAAGAAAATCATACGTGAATTGCACAGCTGCGACTCCGCGTGTCAAACGTTTTACACCAACAATAAAAATACGGCAAACTGTCGTAGCTTAATATTTCATTCATTTTTATGACGAATTTTTTTACAAAAAGCATATCTTTTTGGGATTTACTTTTTTAAAAAAAATTCATAAAAAACATTTTTGTGCTACTATTTTAATACTCAACAATAAGTAATTATTTCATCTAAATTTTTCAGGAACTTTTCTCTCTCTTCTCTCTTTGCGAATATCGAGAAATTAAAATATTACCACCAGTCTTGTATTTCCATATGATGACCATTAAAAATACTGTAATTTGGCGATGACTATATATATTTTCGAGACATATATATTTCATACTTCAAGACTCTGAGGGTCGAGCAACGCCTGCACTTTTTTATGCACGCGAGCACACATGAGAAATGCAAGGTGTTGCTATCATCACGTAGAACGTGAGAAAAAGAAACGCGAGTCAAGAGAACAAAACTCCAAATGAATGGGAAGACTTTCGGGAGGCGTGTACGATCACCTGTCGAGCAAGCATCGATTTTACGTGGCTAAAATTGCTAAGCAGCTGAAAGTTACAGACTTGAGTTGATCGTACGTTATTGGTTTATGCTTTGGCAAAATTCACAATAATAATCGAAAATTATTACGCTCAAGAATAATTGTATGTCAGCTAGAGCAGAGTCTTCCGACAAGTGTATTTCCTGAAGACAGCTCTTCGTAGGTGGACGCCAAAAATAATGTATAATTTTGGCAATCGTTCGCATTATTCCTATATAATTGTTACAATATTAACTTTTTTATATAAGGAAGTATTGAATGCGTAATTATTTCTATTATAAAATTGCACAAAATAAAAACAAAGTAACAATTTTTTTTTACAATGTGAAAGAACAGAAGTTATAATAGCGAAAATTTGATGAATCTATGTCTATTATAATATTGTACATTAACATTAATTTTAACGTTATCCACATTTGCCAGAAGGAATGTAAATAAAATCTTTTATTATGTAAAGATAAGGCAAAGTGAATAGAGAACTCCTTGCATCAGCGAGGATAGAATATACTTTGGCACGTAAAATGTGTGTGTGGTTAGTGTTTGTCTATCGACATCAGAATTGAATTTTTCAGCTGAGTCTACAATTTCTAATATTCTGCTGACTGCGCACGTCGTGTAATGTGGATAAAAATATTGCATTACTATGTAATGTTGAACAGACACAAGAGTACATAAAGAAAAAAGAAGAATAAATAGCTCGTCCCCTCGTTTATGTGAACGCGTTCAATTATGAGCCATTCGGGCTGCCGAATCTCAGGCGGTTTTAAAAGGCAATAAAAATGTAATTTGTAATCACAATATTTAAAAAATAGATATTTGTTAATTTATAAATATCAGCTAATATATATATATATTGTATTAAACAGTAGTAAAAAAAACTAAATTAGTCTTTTTTTAACACTACATCAATTTTATTTAATTAACAAATAGTTTCTTATCTAAAATCCTCAGTTAATTTGTTGTTAGTGACTCTAAACATTCCTTGAAAACTTATTAATTACTACAGAGATGGGAATTGGTTGCAACTTTCGACTCGATTTTCTGATTAACGCCTCCTGCCCCCTCCTTGCCGCTCGCATGCTAACAACGAGTCGCCAAATGCGCTAACAACGCGCATAACTAAGGTGCGCGATACTCAGTCTCAGGAATGTCCATATCACAATAGATTTCCAAATCACCTGTGAAGTCCCATATTTATTTATTTGTCCCATATTTATATATTTATTATCTTGTTGCATATGTGATACGGACATTCCTGCGCGCACAGTACAGAGCATCGAGATAACCAGCATTGCGGAAAAGAGTCAACAATACTTGCGAGAATCGATATAACACGGATTTTTTAAGAAGTGGAAACAAAAGCTCGATCATTAACCAAATTATTCTGCGAGATATTTATCTTGGTCTCCTAGTTCCTAAAAAATATTTCACAAAAATGTACTCTCATACATAGTGCAAAATTATTAAATTTATAAATTTATCGTTATAGTACTTATAGATGTAGGATTCATCGCGTGATTTAAACTTGAGACTTTCGTCTCAAAGTATATTTGTAGCTGTTGTTATAAATTCAATCACTACTATACTATGATATCGCTTAAAATGACACAAACTCTTTCATATGTTATATTATAATCGTAATATAAATCATAATAAATAATGAATCAGATTAATAATCCAAGTATTACCTTAGGGAAAAACGGCGGAGAGTCTCGTAGAAGTACATTTACGTTGGAGTCCTGTAAGGGATTTGCAGTCCGACAGGGATTTAGAGATCCTGTTTTCCGATGGGTGATCATCGGATCCGTCGTGATCCGGAAACACCACTTGCCCCGAGCTCTTCAATGTATTTTCCTCCGGAAAGAAGCTTCTTCCGTGCTCTTGGTGAGCAGTCGAAATGGGAACATCAAACTTCAGCTCGCCCGTTCCAGTACGATCAGCCTCCGCTCGGGCAATGCCCGGCGGCGGGGCTTTCAGTTTCCTTTCTCCGAGAATTTCCGAATTACCTGAGAAGAGTGAGCAATTTAATCTATACAAATCTTAAATTCATGCGCGTCGTCCGCGACAAATCTACCTCGCGAAGCGTAAGACAATTGAGGATAACTCCCGTGTGCGCCTTGGCTGAAAAATCGGAAGAATCCGCCGTTGTGATTGTTCAGGTAATGCACCAGTTTGTCGGGATTACGCGGACATCTTGGAAACTCGCGGTAACATGTAGACGGATTTCCATTGTTGTAGCCCATCAAGGCAGCTCGGATGAAAGTTACAATCGGAGTATCAAATATCGTAATGGCAATCCAGCTGAAAATATAATATAACGTTAGTAATAGCATAATGACTTAAATTAAGAATCGCACTTGAAATACGATAAATACCCCAGTAAACATATTCGATATCCTATGTATATACATGGAATATTCATAATGTGAAAAAAACATACTGTATATACTATGTACATACATAGAATATACATAAATTTACGTGTATTTAGGGATATTCGTAGAATCGTTTGGATATATGTACATGACGTGTATATTCAAACGAGATCACAGCGTAAATATACATAGAATATACCTCATGTACATGCCACGAATGTGTATTGCACATTCTGCATTCTTTTGGAATATATCTATGTATGTACTATGGACATCCTATGTATATACATATGGTAAATATTTCACATACATAGAATGCGATGTATATACTTTTCACATTCTCTGTATATACATAGAATGTACAATATCCATATATGTATATACATAGGACGTACATAGAATGTTCTAATGTTTATCGGGGCGTTATTTATATATGATAGATATTTGAAGAGAATACGCACTGCTTTAAAAGATTTGTTCCTAATTCCTGCCAGTTGCCTCCCGTTGACGCCATCCTGTACCCTCCAGGGGGATTTCCACTCGCCACTTCGCAAAGTATTCTGGGCACGCACTTCAGATCGTCATAGCGATAGATCGACAATAGAGCATTGAAAATATTCACTCCAAGTCCGTCAAAGTCGCCGAAAGACTCGTTAGGTGCTTTTGGATAGTTTGATGGATAATTATCGGTAAGTGGAAAATTACGGTATGTCTGAAAGATATTTTTAATACTTTAATAAATAATATTTTTTAAATTTTTAGAAAAATAAATATATTAAGATGCAAAAGCTACCTACCGATGAGGCGTTATTATATAAAGATGTGATTTTAAGTACATTTGAAATTATATTTTCATAAGATTCACCGTCGTACGATTCTAACGAATCTAGATTGTTTGTTTGTTTTGATGATCGACCATCATTTTGAACGAAAAGATTCGCAGCGAGCTCATATATGCATCTATAGAATAAATTAATATAAATAATGATTAAATTATATATATATATATATATATATATATATATATATATATATATACAAGGTGTCCGGTAATTGCTGAATCACCTCTCGGGTATAAGTAGAGCAGATTAAACCGAGTAGAAAAGTCCTTTACCGTTTTGCGATTTTCGCAATAATTAATGAGAAATTAGTTAAAAAATATCTACCAATTTGCGCGAGTTTAAGCGCGCGGCGAGGAAGAGATCCGTAACGGTACAGCCCACACTCAAAAAAATGATCTTGCAATAATAGCTAAAATTTTCTAGGTGTAAAAAATTAACTAAAACAGATAAATGATTAGCAACTGTTGTGATATTGCATATGTAATTACTTAATCAGTTTAGATGACAGAAACAGAATATATATCTGTATTGTTTGTGAACTTTAAAAAGAAAGTTTCTCTAAAGCGCCTATCTATATAAGATCAATCACGTGTTAGATCATGCAATGAATAACATTTAGCAATGGTACCTAAATTTTTCAAAAGCTATTGCTAGAACATTACTGCTATAAATTCTATATGTGACAAACAATGTTTTCACAGATACGAAAAATAGCGATACATTCTTGTTGCGATATCTAGAAATCTAACTACATCAGCGAAATATTTTTTTGAGTGCACTGTTATTTTGTTACTAGGCGCGCGATGAAGCGTTGGGAGGAGCGTTCTACAAATGTCAACGGTAACATACGAGCGACAAGGTTAGATTTTTGCGTCGTAGCGACCACGTAACAATGGACTGTCTCTTCTCGCCGCGCGCTTAGATTCGCGCAAATTAGCCGATCTTCTTTAATTAATTAATTATTGCGGAAATCGCAAAACGGTAGAGAACTTTTCTACTCGGTTTAACCCGCTCTACCTGCACCCGAGAGGTGATTCAGTAATTACCGGACACCCTATATATATGTGTTTTTTATTATTGCATATTACTGCACAAACGCAATAATATTTTTAAAAAATATATTTGCTAATATTTTTATCAAAAAATATTATATCATACTTACCGTAATAAATCTGTCACATTATAGTTCTTCTGGTAAAAATCAAAAACGCATTGACTTTCAACTGATGATTTTTCGAAATATTTTAATGAATACTGAGCGCGAGTTTCGGAACACAAATATGAAAGAAATCCGATAATAATAAATTTACTTATCATTTTGCAGAGTAATTGCGAATTATTTTTAATAAAGATAAACGATTTTGCTTTATGCGGTTAAAAAATGGGAAATTGAATCACTTTTCTCCTTCACCTTCTTCGTACACTGTTAAATATAATATTCAGCATTAATATCACTCTAGCATCACATTGCGTAAAATCACTTGAATATTAATATCTTTTTAACGTATTGTGAATAGTTACGATCACAAATACAGATTCTTTAAATCTTTATATCAAAATTTTGGAATATATTTTAACAGCGATTTAGTTTTTCGCGAACGATCTTGTCACCTTTCTAGCTTTTACACCAACTGAAACTTTCATCGAAGCCAACCTTGTTTAACCATTCAATCGGAGGCAAGTAGGTTGGACTGAACAACTCTCACTTTATATTTGAATACGTATAAGGCTTGTCTGTGTATGCGCGCACGCATGTGTGAATTCATCTTACTGTTCGGTTCTCTTAGATATATCATATAATATATAGATTGAATAATTATCCAATCAACCAGCAATCTCTCTCTCTCAACAATATGGGTTTTATAAATGTCAAAAATTAATTTTTTACTGTATTATTTAGCAAAAATTTATTTTTGACACTTATAAAAACCATATTATTGAGAGAGAGAGAGAGAGAGAGAGAGAGAGAGAGAGAGAGAATTAATTTTTTACTGTATTATTTAGCAAAAATTAATTTTTGCTAAATAATATAGCAACAAATTTATCAGGCTCCGCAATATGTTTAGAATGCAAAAGATTACTATTCTATTAAAATATGTAGGAAATATGCAGGAAATATAGCAAGGTAAACAAGACGCTTTGAAAAAAAAACGAGAAACTTTTTGCGGAGCCTGGTATCTAAAAAATTATCGATAAATATTCTATTCGCATTTATAATAACTATAAAAAAATTTTACATCTTGAAATATCGTGTTACAATGATATATTTCTCTTACAATGATATATTACAAGCTTCTTTTACATTACAATATACTTATTAACGTTTCCCTTTTCATTAAAACAAAGTGCAGATCACTGTTAATTAATAGTAATATAAATAATTCAATAAAAAGGAGTGTATCGTTCGTGCCATCAACGTAAGTGATTGTAATCATACAAACATATGTACCGTTATTCTACATAAATAACAAATTTAATAATTTACATTGTAAACACGAATGATTAGATCTATGGCATCAAAATATTTACAAGTAAATAACCATAAGAAAAAGAGTCGCAATTTCAGTTTAATCCGACAATTCGGCATTATCGCAGGCTCTCCCTCTCTTCGCCAGTAAATGACACAGTTTCGGGCTGCCAATAATATCGCCTAGAAAGACGCTCAGCAAGTAATTCTCCTTCATCGGCTCGGGCGATGATTTGTACTCACTGTAAAATTGTAATAAATACAAAATAATTATCGTACCGATACAAATGTGCTAATTCTAGATTTCACGTAAGAGATATCAGATCGAAAATAAAACTCCATAAAAATTGCGTCATTAAAATTGAAATGAAAATTCAAGATACAAATGGGAAGTACAATGTTAAACGCGTGTTTCACGTGCCGTTTCACGTGCCGTAGCTTCAAAACGTCCTATTAAAAACAATCAGTTATCTTATCGCCTCATCGTTATGGTCTCCTCGACGTCTCCAAATGGATTCCTAATTTCTAACGACGCCACTTCACTCACAATCCTTCTATCGACCGCTTTTCCGTTTCTGGTCAGGAAAAGGCGCCCGGGATGATCTCGGGACGGCTTCGTCCTTCATCCACGGTCGGTTAAACCCGTCTAGACGGTAGCTGCCGCCAGTACCTGATCTCCAATTTATCTGCCCTCCTCCTCTCGCTCTGCGCTCCCTCCGCGTACCCTCTCTCTCTCTCTCTCTTACCTGAAGCGCTCCTACTGCGCGGTGCCTGCAGGTGACGAGAAGGCGAGTCGGATACGAAATGTTGCGCACCACGAGAGATGTATCGTGCGTCGACAGACAACGGCGACACGTGCTCGCTATCTCGCGCCGCGGGGCATTAGGAAGTCTGAGATAAGCCGACAAGTTCTCAAAACTGTGGGTCCGCGGAACGACCGATAAAACGGAGCCTGGACAGGACACGCGAACTACGAAATGAGGAAGAAGAGCGCTACGGAAGTGAGGAATGCGGTTATCGAGATGCATTAGGACGCCATCAATTGTACTGCGCCATTAAAAGCTATCTGCTTCCTGCGTTGCTTACAACTGAATTTAGTGTAAGCTCCATCAAGATAGATACGAGGGATGTAGCGAGAGGATAGAACACGTAGACACGATGGTTGGATTTTCTATTATATCTTTAGGGGAAAAAAATATTTCGTCATTAAGAGAGAGAGAGAGAGAGAGAGGTCTGAGTACATATCTTCCAAAAATCTCTAATATGGTATCTTATCGTTGCTGCCGATATATTTCAAGTGGTTTATAAATTAGGATTAGGCGTCATGTATCTTTCATAGATTAAAATTTAATCCTTATTGGTTAGATAGTTTTCTTAAATGTCTGGCAAAACATAATTTTATGTAATATTTTTCTAAAATACAAAATAATTAAAAAATTCGTGTTAATTTTCTCAAAGTTTTATCCCAAGTTTTAATTACTAAAACATTTATTGCGTCAAATAATAACTATTCAATAATAATTTTCTATAAGATAAAATTAATTTTTAAAATATCAGAAAATTTATTTACACAATTGTAATTAATTATTATCATTGAAAAAAATTAGATCAGCTTATATTTAAGAAAGATCTATCATTCATTATTTTTGAGTAATTTGTTGCTAATAACGCATTGCAAATGGTTATTATTGTGCAAAAACGAACACGGTACTGCACGAAAAGTTACGTGCTGCTGCACAAGTAGCACGACTTATCCTGCTCTAATGAACTTGCTAATAAAACGTTTTCGATGATATTTCCCAATCGAGAAGAAATGCCTTTCTGAAATCCGCTTTCGAGGCATAGATTCTTTGATCCGTGAACCTCAGGGTCACGATTGCGTAATACAATTATAAATGAATTACAGTGAGAAGACAGTTTGCATTCTTGTTCCGAATTTGTCGATGCTACGTTTTTAATTTTGCAGCTTATAGCAATTATATAAAATAACCTTCTTGTGACGATATTTTTTTCAATATTTATTATTATAACTTAACTAGTGCTTAAATTATCGAATCAGCAAAGCAATTATAATATCGTCATAATATATCATACCTGAACACTTCGTCCCAATCAATAACATGCTTCCGACTTCTTCTTTGAAGGGTTCGTTCCGCGTATTTGGCACAAATCCTCTCGTAGATGCAAACGTTATTCCCGAGCTGGGCTATTAGCTTCTTCTCAACTTGGCCGACGTCTAAAATCTCTTCCTCAAGTATCAAAGGATGCGCTCGTTTCACTCGACTGACATAAGTATCTAAGAATTCAAAGAGAATACGGTTGGAAGCGGTATTTTCCCAAGATTTTGTTTGCTTTATCAAGGTTCAATAACTATTTATTTGCAATATTGAAATAATGTCGCGTAGATAAATAAATATCACAATTTTTTCAATAAATACAGGAAACATTAATGCATTGTTTAAATTTGCGTGTCTGATGGTTGAAAAGCGATTTAAATTTTATAACAACAATGTTCAGGTTTTTTCAATTTCCGGGTGAATGTATTCTTTCAGCGGTAAGCGGGCTTAATTACGGAATCGTTACACCGCTCCGGTTCGAAGAGAGAAGTCGCAACAAGTGGAACACTCTCGCTTTCGGCGTTCGCTGTTTCGATTCGCGTGTTTTGTAACCAAACGGGAAAGGGAAATGACTTATAATATATGGAGAACGGATATTTTTGTTCGCCACGCCTGGCGGATCACGATACCGATAAGAGTTTTCCGCTAAGCAATACGGACACGGAAAAGTACATATTTTCTTCTACGATTCGATCCATTTACGCTCGTAATTTATATTATATATTACACGCGCTATGTCTGTCACGTAATGTGAATAGGAATTATATTAGTATAAGATAAGTGATTCTGGATGCATTACCTGGATTTAAGGAATAAGCGAGCTTCTTTAGGAAATTGGCGATTCTTACGCTCGCTATAATTACCGGAAACCCGATCAGCTGCACCGGAAGCTCGAAGAGTGGCTCATCTTGTGCGGGTGCCGCCGTCACAAGTGTCAACGCCAGAAAGCAGCAGCCAGAGAGCAAGAATGCCCGTGGCAACTGCATTATGCAGCGGATTCTACGGCATTCGTTAATTAACGTAAAGTAACGCTGTGACGAGATTAACTTCCGACAATGCGCGCGGTTATCTCTTCCTTCTATCGTGCAGCTTTCTCAACTACTTCCACTTGAAAGAGAAACGACTTTTAATACTATAAAACATTAGTTTTTGCATTTTTAAATATAACATTTCAATTAATTTTTATATTTCGAATAATCGTTCCATGAAAGCACAAATTGTAATAATAATTCAAAGCGCAGCACTAATAAATTACACTTCGTGTTTTCCAAAATGACTGCTCTTTTTTAATTAAATTCTAGTACGAAATCTCACGCACTACACATGATGAATCATCCAGTCGTACTTCTGCGAATAAATCAATCGTTTCGAGATAAACAAGCCAATATCAATGCGATGCCAATAAAACGTGCCGATATAAATATTTTTTAATTAAAATTATTAATAATGACTCCGATTAAAATTGAGATTTAAATAATTTAAAGCAGATTGTCGCCTGATATTTGCAAAAAGTCTATTTTTAAACACAAGTGTAACGCTATTTTTTTATACAGAAATTAACACATCTTTTTCGTTCGATCGTCGCGTGTACAGGCTCGAAATATACACTTCCGCAGATGCGCCCACATACCGCGTGACTTTGATGCACCCGATTTGTCCACCGATCAAAAATGCAGCCGACGGACCGGCGGCTGGTTGCTGCTCCGGTAAAAACTTGTTGCTGAATGTTCCTCGAGGTGCCACGAGGCCGTCGTCGTTGGTGCCGACGAAGAGAAAGTGATCGCCCCTTCCCGTCGGCGATCCATGCACGATCCAACAGTTAAGTATGGTATTACAACATTTGGTACATCATGAGAACTTCGTGTCATCTAAGATGAACAAAACTTCACGCTTTTTGCAAGGTTGATACAAACCGGTGTATCAAGAATACCTTTCGACATTATGTATAACCACGATTTAGAAATTTCTTCGACAACAACCTTCGCCCAAATTTCTCTTATTTATTATCTTGAAATTTATTTTCTTTGATGGATAATTCTTCGTAGACAAATCTTCAAAACTTTACTTCTATTATTTGTATTTTTCATTTAATTATAAATCAAAATATAATTTTGTGTTAAAAATTGTTCGCTAAATTTGGAAAAAAGTATGTAAAATGTGTCTTGTTAATTATAAAATTTATATCTACTTGGAACAAATATCAGTCTCAATAAAATGCATTTTTATAAACGGCAATCATGAATGCTTCAAGTGCCTTAATTATGTCACGCATGTAAATTGCATGTTGCCTCGTTGTTCAACGGTTAATGTTTTTCTCTCCTTTTTTGCTTCTATTGTCCTACTTTCGGCTGCCAAAACCTGTTATCGAATCGGTTATGTATGCAATACATAGCGCAATGTTACGTGCCAGAATGCAATCGAAATGTATTAGATTGCGCATCGTGAATATTCACGGGACCGTTTAGAAGCGATTATAACGCATTACACGTCTCACTTATCGATACCGATAAAATAAATTAATAACATTATACGTCGCTTTTAGTAAAGTTAAAAAAATTTGTTTCACTTCATGTATCATAAATGCATAACGAAAGAGAAGCAGAATTGCAACTGGAAATCGCGCGACGCCGATTGGGCATGAGAAATGCCGATAAACTCCAGCTGCGATATCGCGCGATAATTTTTCCCAAATATCGCTGGCTGTTTCGAGGGGAACGGCTGGTGCGGTTTCATTGGCATTACATTCCGCTCCTCTTTGCGCATAGCGCCGGCTCTAACTGCCTGCCGAGACTCTTGGCACGATCTCGTTTATGATCGCACGGCTCGTTGGGAAACGTCCACTCGGGAGTTTGGCATCGAGCTTAAGTCGATAAAGACGCCGGCGATTATTGTAATAATTTTCGCGCGTTTTCCCCCGCTGGGCGCCGGATTATATCGGAGATAGTGGCAGTCTTGTATTAAAACAGGGAAAAGAATAGGGAATAGCGCGGAGATCGAGATTCTTGATAATTTGGCAAAGTACCCTGCGAGACTTTCCACGGAAGTACACGATTTTCCGGATCGTATAGAACAAACTTATAGCGGTGTCAGAGGACCTGTAAGAATTATTAAAATTGTCCGAAAATTCATTTATCTTTTTTTATTTTTTTGTTTCGGAGTACAATAATATATACAGCATAACAATATAAAATTAAAAATAACTGACGTACAAATGAATTTCTGTGTGTATTAGAATTTCTAAATCGTACATGATTATATTGTATCAAAAATGCAGATTTATGTACGAGACATGACTTGCTAACAAATAAATAAATAAAATCATTGAGCAAACACGTACGTTTATCGTCGTTCAAATATTGAATTATTCAGACGGAAATTTTGTAAAGTAAATAATATTTATACCTTAAAGCTTATAAAAAGGTTAAATCTAATAAAACTGAATACATAAGAAATTAATGGTATTATCTCAAATTATTTTTGTAATTCTAACGATTTTGAGTATTAACTATTCACAAGGCGGAACTATATTTAACGACTTAAAGGAAACTTTGCACCTGTCAGCATTAGCATATCTTTTTCTCCAGTAATTGACTTTACTTTCACGGAAGTTTGCACATCATTTGCACGTTGAATCGCGTTGAAAATGCGATTCATTACTGCGCAAATAGAATCCTTATGAGGTCAATGATGTAAGCACAAAAGAAGGAAATCCGCGATATCACAGGTTCAAAAATCGTCGACTCGAACTCATTGTCAGTCGTGGTAGTTTCGGCTCCGTCAGCGACGGCGCTTTTTCATCATGTTCAGAACGCTGACGCCCGGCAGCGGGCAATTCGGATAAAAATTATGACAGCCCTGACCCTCTATGCCGGAGATCAGTTGACCCATATGAGCCGCAAAGTGGTATCTCGATGGTACTTCCGCCATCGTGTTCAGACTCGTGTCTCTGAAAACAATAGCGTTACAAAACTCCTAATTCCGTAACTTCCTAAACTATCCTAATCCAGAACTTGTTAAATTTACGCTAGTACGATAATCAATTCGTTAGTTTAAGAATCATGCAGAGATTTCTTCTACTTTGATGCAATTGTTATTTTATTAGTGCATTATGCAACAAAGTATGTTGCCATAATGGTGTAATAAGAATGCCTCGAAGCCTGACAGAGCACCATGAACTATAAAGCCGAGACGAATGTCGAAACAGTTGACCATGCTAAACTGGTTACCGATGCGATACGGTATAAGAACCAGTACAAGGCGAGTCACCTTTTACTTTCGATATCGATGGCAACCGGTAAAATGTTGCCGCATAAAGTCCGGTTACGTTCAACGAAAAACCGTACGCTACCTTTCTCTGTACTTTGATTCTCTACTTCCATTTTTATTTACATTTTTAGACGAGGTTAAACAAATCAAATGTTACTCTTCTTGCTGTGTCACACAACTTGAAATTTCCGAATTTCTCTTTAAGCAAACCAACATCCCAAGCTCTCCTTTTGAAAATTATGTACATGACACAGTGATCACGCAGTAGAAAGTGCTGTTGAAGTAAATTATTGGCGCGGAATACGAGCAGCGAGTCAAGTCGCGTTCCTCCGATTTTTCTCGCACGCTAACCCTCCGCGAACCTATTTCCTCGGATTTCCTCGGTGGGAACTGAAAATCAAAGTCAACTGTGACGTCAAGAATTGCCGACGATCTTGCGCTCCGAAAAATTGCCCGGACCCCACTGAAACCGAATTGAGACGAACAGATATCGCGTTGAGCTGTTGGAGCTGTCGAGAGAAGCAGAAGCGCAGCAGTTTCGTCACGCATGACTCCGCGGAAGACGTCTTCCTCCTGCCTCGAGATAGAGAGGAAGCCCTTCCCTCCCCCCTTTACGACTCCGCATCCGCTGCTGGCTTCGAAGGGGCGCCAGGATATAACGAATAAACGCAAAACGGCTTTTTAGCCTCTCCATCTTGATCGGTTTAACCCGGAGCGATCCGCGCCGATAAAAATCGGGCCTGAGATGCGTCAGAGCGGGCCGGCATTTACGCAGGCATAAAAGTAAATATAAAGCTCGGATCCTTCCGGGACATTAAGCGCGGCGCGAGGATCCTAGGGCGATTCTCCTCTTCCGAGGATATTCGCTTACGCGGCCGGGAGGACGATGAAGACGCGCAAAAGATAACGCGCGCTACATTTACTCTATTCGTTATCTGCAACTTTTGATTCCACTTAAATTATATCTGAAAACTTTGGCAGGGCAGCTTTAATACAGGACTAATGTTTTTCACAATCGTCCCTTCTCTGCAATTTTTCTTTCTCTACTTCTGCCGTTTAATAAACCGCAGGTTTTATCTCGTCGTAATTACACGTGTAACGAGAGCGGAATGTGGCGTAAAGAAATATTGTAAATACATAAAAAACGAAAACAAAAAAGCATTACACATCGAGACAATGCTGTTAGTTTGCTTCATTATACTTTCTAATGGAACTCGCTTTTTTTTGCGTCGATTTATTTTGCTATTCATCGACGTTGTTTTCGTTTAACACGTGGACGAGAATGAAATCCATTCATGGTCGTAATAAATATAGGACGTGGCCGTAATAAATATATTTTTATTCGAGTCGCTTTGAAAATAAGTTACTTATTATTTATGTTGCAATTATCAACGTTCAGAATTTTCTTCAAGTGTTTTCTTTTTTTTTTAATCTTATTCTCGACTACTTTTGTCTTTAAACTCTAAGATTTCAATACATTGCAATAAAGAAAAAGCTATCCACTCCACATGGCATCCACTCCAATCCACTCCATTCATTCTAATGCTTTTGAAAAGTGGTGGGAGTATCCGAGTGGATAGTTTTCGATGCTTCTAACTGTACATTCTATAAAATTCTAAGTCTAGATATAAAAATATAAATAAAAGATACATTTTAATATCAATATATATTTTATTTATTTTTATACTTTAGAATTATATCATATCATTTGACAGGCCTAGAACTTTATTGCGATGCAATAAAATCTTATATTTTAGAAAAAGAAATGGTCTAGAATGTTAAAATGTACATTCTATTTATTTTTATATCTTATGTTATATCATAATATTTGTTAAGTTCGAATTTTAGAATGTACATTTTCTTTATTGTAATACATTAAAATTTTTTTAAACAAAAAATGTGTTTTTAAGAAAAAATTGCATTAAAATAATGATTTAATTATTAATCAAATTATAATATATTTTAGCAAGTTTTAGAAAGAAAGAATATAATGTGCAAGAAACTTCTTGTTGAAAAAAACAGACATTTAAAAAATATGTTAATAAAATGCTATTTTATCAACAA
The DNA here is from genome assembly GCF_040581485.1 of Linepithema humile. NCBI lineage: Eukaryota > Metazoa > Arthropoda > Insecta > Hymenoptera > Formicidae > Linepithema > Linepithema humile. Next base: position 16,935,992 of record NC_090131.1, read on the forward strand.
AAAACAAATAAATTATTAAAAATAATATGTATTTTTAAATAAGTCTTATAAGAATTATGATATGTTAATAAATAAAGAAATGTTAATAAAATGCTATTTTGTCAACAAAAAGCAAATAAATTAAAAATAATGTGTACTTTCACACAAATCTTATAAGAATTATGAGAGAAATATGCAAACATTATAGAAATTAAATACTTATGAATAATATAAAGATGTTTACTAGAAGCAGCAATATTTTAATATAACTTAACTATTTTTAAAGTTAAATATGACTGCTTTTTATAGTCATTGATTGCCAATCATAAAGATATATTTGCAATTTGTAAACTCCGGGAATACGACACGCGCGGTAAATGCGGAATGTCTTGGCCATGAATAGGAGAAAGTACACGGATTGAATAATCCGTGAAAAGGAAAGTTGTCGGATGGTTATGACGACGTGAAAGAGGTACATCTCATTTTCGGCCGGACTTATGTAACACGGCGTACTTTCGCGGCGACTTTCGATCAGCCGAGATACTTTTCGAAAAACCTGCGTCACAGTTCTCATTTCAAAAACACGTAAGACTTATTATTAAAATTCCTAAAAAAATCCTAAATATGTATATCCTTTAATGATCTTTATCAAGATAAATTAAAATAAAAGAACAAAATTTAATTAGCATACTTGCAAATATTCATAATCTAAATAATGTAAATAAACTTCAAGTATGCTAATCATAAAACGAGAATTGTTGCGTAATTTTAACTTTCAGCAAAACAATCTAATCTAATTCGCAGTATTGCAAAATAAATTATTAATATGTTAATTTTCTAGGAGAATGCGCCTCTCCTTCTCATTTTTCACCAAGCTCGCGGTCGGAATTCAATGAATACAATGTTCACCGCCACAGGTCGGCGCGCACAAATGTATAATTAATACATTCGCGCCGGAAAGTTCCGCGCATCGGAGTCCACCGCGACAATACATTCCGCGCTGTGCAAATACGGGGATTTAAAAGCGGTCCGCCGAGACCGCAATTCCCGATTTTCCAGCGGAGACACGGTCCGCTTTAACATAACTTTGGTTTTAATCAAAACGTAAAACGACGTAAATATTCACGGTATAATTCTTTGCATTATCCACGTAACGCGGCACGGTGCGTGCACGTGGCGGGATTGCCGATCGTATGAGCGAAAATTGCAAAATACGCGCGCACCGCGCGCACATTTGCCCGCGGCATCCAATTTTCCGGCGTGTCTCGTTCGACACCGATGCGGTCGCCTACGTTTTTCGAAATCGGCACGCAGGCGTGGGTATTACCGCTACTTCGGCCTCAATGAACGAAAATTGCAAAATGCATACAAACGTTGCGATTCGATCGTCGGTGACGGCCGATCATCGATTTACGCTTTTGAGCAATAACATAGCCATTCGTACTTTCAAACACTGCGCTTTTGTTCTACAATCCTGCTCGTTACACGTGTCAAGAAACTATGTTTGCAACTCTAATTTTTCAGGTAACGCATGTGCATTCAGGGTCGATGGCACCTAAGGCACTTTAGCAGCAATGCCAATCGAAAGTTGTGAAAGTAACCGGAGTGCAAGAGACTCGGTGATGAAAGTAGATGCTCGGCTTACTGTATCAAATCGTACTAGCGCTGAAACTATCAATTCTTGATCCTCTTTCAAATGATAGCGACAAAAACTGGACGTGCTTACGATCGACTAATCAGCATAACTCAATATTTAAAGTAAGCTAATCTACTTTCTCTCTTAATGTGGAGCAAAATGCAAGGGGAATGATAAAATGTAAAAATAATTGATAGTTTCTTACCTTATGAGATTTAAAAGAGATCGCTCCATTTCACTTAACTGATCCTGGTGAACGGATGACGTGAGTTCGCATATTAATTTCGGCAAGCAAGCAGTCTTAATCGTCGCCATTATCTTTGCACGGCGTAAGGCAACTGCACAGAAATCAGAGTGATTTTCATCAATTATGCAAGTTCATGCTATATCATCCTAAATGATAGAATGATTAATAGATCGCAAAAATTGTTTCGAATGACTATGCGTATTCGAGTGAACAATTGCTTTAATCGCATAATAAGTTACAAGTTAAACGTCAAGGCCTCACGCATGAAAATTTCTAAAGATTTGAGACATAATAAAAACACTCTTGCTTTTACGATAGCGAATATTGGACACTATATACCAAACTATATAATAATATTTATTTATAAAATAGTATATCAAAATGTTTTAACACAAAAATACAATAAATATATTTTATTAATTAATATAAATTAAGAGTTTGTGGCATTCATCACAATAAAATTATTAAGAAAATATATTTATAATATTTAATCTGCAAATATAAAAAAAAATGTAGCATAAATTATAATAAAATCGCTATTACATTTTATGTTCTATTTTTAATAACATTTTCTCGTTTAGATATTTGTTATGGATTTCAATGTGCTGAGAGACGTATATTCCACGCGGAAAGGATCTCGATAATATTGTCAAATAATTAATGCGAGTGAATGCGCGACCAACTGGCAGAATAGCTAATTAACTCTATGCGGGCTGTCGTGTATAACACAATGAATATTTTTTCATTCGAATAATGATATAACAATATACATACGTACATGCATCTACACGAGTGCACTTTTTACGTAACGGCAATTGTAGCAAGAAACTTGAACTTAATTATAAGTAGTTTACAGATGAAGATGTCTTGTGCAATTCGAATCAGATATCTAGTAATTTTATTTCGCAAATCAAGGATTACGTTTTTCTTTTTCCTTGATATAATACGTGTGTATGTTTAATACGTTATATTTTTATACTTATTATTTCGCAATATACATTTTATTCCGCAGATCAAAGGTTGTATCTTGAATTCATTTCAACGTAATAGATTTGCGAAGGCCATGCTATGATCTTTGTGATTTGAAACATAATTAAAAACACTCTTGCTTTTATGATAGTAAATAATACTATACAATTTGAAAATTTCAACTTTTACTTGATAACTATTGGACTCTATATAGTTCAACTCAAACTATGTAATAGTATTTATTTATAAAATAACATATCAAAATGTTTTAACACAAAAATATAATAAATATATTTTGTTAATTAATATAAATTGATCAATATAAAGAGTTTCTGACTTCCATCTTTTTTATATAATATTCTCATTCTTACCGTTATTTTTGTCGACTTCTTTGTTCGAGAGAGCAGGTACCTTGTTGAAAGGTTCTTCGAGCGAAGTCTCAGATTTTCTCACGGCAGTTATATTTCTCTCCGTCGCATTACCGAAAATAGAGGAGATTAGTGCACTATGATCTCCGGCGAAAATCAGAAACATGCCCAAAAATATCATCAAGCGTACCGTACTTGTGTCCATGTTGATTTTCTTTAGGGCAAACTTGGAGAAATTAGAGATAACCCCGCTGGTTTATTTTCTATTCGTCTTTCAATAATTTTCAGACACGCGTCTAATGAAATTAATGTACGAATCCGCTGAAGCAGAAGATCGTATCTGGAAGTATGAAATATCAAATGTCTTAATTATCAGATAAATTTAAATTAATAGACAAACTCGAACGCGTTTGGGAACTTTATTTCATACTATTTTCCACGTTGGATGTAAAAAAAACGCAAATGATAGCGGCGAAACTCGCGATGACTATATTGAAATCCAATTGGCTATTCCATTACATTAAAGCATCAGATACATTACGATTGTGAAATTACACATCGCATCCAATGATGTGAACGTGCAAGCGTCGATTCGCGGCGATGACTGCCGCTTTCGACGATCACGAATTATTACGTAAGCACGTAATCAATCGCATCCCGCGACTCCCGGGAGCGATAAATTCGCCTTAACCTGAATTTTCAAAAGTAATACTGAAACGCGTGATATATATACAAACAAATACCTGTCCGTGGATCCGCGATCGACGCTCAAAGAACAAACGCGGTCGGTTTTCTGTGTGCCTTGAGAAGACTCTCACTCTCCGTTAACTTCCACTTTCTTCGATAATCGCCGCACAGCTCCGCGGCAATAAAGTTAAATCCTCTTACAACGTCCGTCTTACTTTTAGCTGTTCAAAGCCGTTCTCAAAGCTCAAGGCCGGCTTTTAAGCGGCTCCTTTGTACAGTCCCTTGCACAGAACACTTCTGGCATGCCAAAAACTGAAACTATAATTCTTTCGCCGTTACCTCCTCCCGCAGCGAGGAAAAAAGCGAGCGACGCGAAAGGCTTCTCTCGGCTAACTGTAACAACGCCGTAAGAGAACGGCGTACGGAGCCCACTTCTGGGGCGCGTACTTGAAAATGTCGCCGCTGATCAATTCGCGCGTGTGACGCGTATCCCCATCCTTCGCGTAAGCGCGAACAGCGCAATCAGCCCGCTAAATCACGCGTCGACGTCGAAATTTCGGAAAGCAATTAGCTACCCGAAAACAAACGGTCAATCGCCGGATGACATCGCCGACTGAAAATCATGCGCGCCCAACGCCCGCTAAATCAAATCACGCGTAAATCGAAAATCCGCGGATCGTAACTCAGCACCGCGCGCAGTCCCGCGATTATATACGCATAGTTGGGACGAATCTCTCTTTCCATCAATCGAGGGATTCGCCGGTGAAAAATATCCGGATGAAATGTTGGACGTCGAATATCACTATGTCACTAGACGCCCGACGCCCGAGACGCGAACGAGTACACGGAAGAGGAAAACGTCACGTTAATGTGCCACTGGATGCTGCCGCTGTATCACTGAACGCAAACTTCCAAGTGACAGCTCGAGCAAGGCCGCTTCCACCGAGGAGAGCAATATATGCAACACTACCGCGGTCTGTCGAAGTCACGGTATGACTGTGAATGACTCGAAACCACGGCGGCGGACCTAACGAGTTGTCAGTGAAAGTTGGCCGATCGCTCGTACGTCCACGGGATTCGATGGGGCTTGCAGATCTGCAGTTCAGCGATTAGAACGAGCCGGCAAAATACGTACTGTTTTTAACAACGCCCATAATTATTCCGTTAAAAATGTTTTGCTGTAACTTCTTCTGCTCCTTAGCGACAAACAATTCGCCATACATGCGAAAATATTTGTGCTAAATGTGAACGAAAGTGTTGCCGAGAAACAAGTAGAAATTTTGTATGAAAATATCTCGTAAATAAGTTATCAATATTATTCTAATAGTTTTTATCATAATAAATAACTAAAAATAGAAAGCAAACAAAATATTCTTTAATTTTAATCGGTGAAAGTTGATATTCTACAATGTTACCAGTGGAAGCTGACTGTTTCCCCTCTGCTAAAATTCCAGTGAAATTTAAGTAGGATAATTTTATTTTATTCAAAACACATTATATTGAAGCTCTTTATATTTAACCATAAGTAGACGAGCATTTGGAAGCGACCTTGCGACGGTTATATTGGTGTTTATTCAATGACAAGGAGCTTCTCGAAAGCGAGAACGATCGTCTATATGTGTATGCATGCGTGCGGCCTCGAATGTTGTTACTTTACCTTTTCTTTGATCGTTCGACCACTAATAAAAAGCGTCGGAAATCTGAGAAGGCAGAAAGTCTGTAACGAGAAATATATCGAGAAACAAGCGAAACAAACCTACCGACGAAATCTCTCTTCCCTAGTATAATAAAAGTTTCTTTTTACTCATTAATCACTCTGCTTAGATAATTACCCCTACATTTATACTAAATGATAACTTATGACAGTCATATTTACGTGTCTGACACCGTAAAGAGAACCCTCGGGAAAATAAGGACTCCATTGAAACTGTGTCATGCAAAGCAGAATAATAATATATAGTGAGCGGATAATTAATAGGCTAACTCGCATGGAGTAAAATATTGCATCGGAAGATTTCTGTACATGCCAAAACTAATTGAATACTGCCATCCTTTCAAATGAAAGTATGCAATTTAGAAAATACACTATTCAGCAAATGCATAAACGATGTCTCACTAATTTCAGCTCGATTTTGTGACTTTGCTAAAACAATTTTATACCACATTAAATAAATAATTTACGGAAACTAATAATCTAATTGCTAAACTAATATGCTAAATTATTATTATTATTCCAAATATTCCTTATTATTATTTAAACTTTCTACATATAAAATTGTCAATAGAATAGAAATTAGATTAGTAGTCTTCATGATGTCACCTCAAACGCGGCCCAAGATTCTGTGAAAGTCGGAACGGCAAAAGTAATTTTTATATCAAGATTAATTGGTTTCATTGCACTACAAAACTGACAGACTGTAAATTACATGTAAACGTTTTAACACGCGATAGTGCACTCTGATTGCCTTTTTTTCAATATAGATAGTGTTTTCTCTCCCGCTGAGTTTCGTACTGCTTTATTATTATCCTTAATTATTTATTATTCCTTCATTTTTTACGAGCTGGATTAAATGCATATCACGCACATCTTTATCAATACGGAAATACAATTAGATAGCACGTGACGATTAAAATCAGTCTACCTTTTTTTGGCACGCAGATAAAAATTTGAGAAAAAGATCAACATATCTTAATTTTAGTTGATGTTTCAGAAACACGTTCTCTTGCTCTTATCTGAAAAAAATTACACGTCAAACATATTCAAGTAATTGTTACAGAGTGTCCATTGTATCTCAGTGAATATTTACATTTTAATCAAAATTTACAAAAAATACTATTTTTAAATAAGTTTCTGTCTTTTAACCATAAATGTAAATAATTTATACATTAAATATCAACTTGTCCAACTGCAATTATAAAAAATTATTGTTTAAACAAAGAAAAATATATAGTCACACACATATACATACACGCTTTTGTTTTATAAATTTACCTTCCGTGTGTGCACACGGTTATTATTACGCACTCGATATGTTTGATGAAAGATATTCGACGAGACACGATTACGACATTTGCGTAAAATTTATCGCAATTTTTCAACGAAATCATATATTTATTATAATTTTACTTACACAATTTTTATAGCAACAGCAATGTATACGTTGTTGAAATAAATATTACCACATTAGAGTTGCATTATCTAAAACACATTATAATTAATAATGTTTTATAAATATAAAAGATAAGAAAAACTTACAATTTATCTTTGAAATGTTAAAGTTATCCAAATGTGTTATTTTTACAAATTTCCTCGAAGAAAAATTGTAGCAAGACCTAACAGCGATCTGGTGAAAGGTGTAATATTTCTCAAGGTCTCTATGTGAATCTTTCGCATGTTACAACAGGAAGATCGCCGCGAACGCGTTCTGGAAAGTCGTTTAGTATGCCTTTTTCGATCACCATCATGATAATTATGTCTTGACGAAATTCTTTTGATAGCTGCAGGATAGAATTCATAAGATTAATTTAATCTAAAGATCATTTCAAAGACACGCTCAAAATTTAATTTATTATTATTTATTATATATTCAAAGTTAAAAGTATAAAGCATAAAAACATAAAATTTAACATAAAAGGATCAAGTAAACAGACAATTAAATCAGTACACGCGAAAAATAAATTGCAAACGCAACGCATTTGATTTCACGGTTGACCTAAATTAGCGCTCACACGTTTTAAATTTCGTGATATAATATATATTTCGCAGTGCTGCTTTCATAACTTTCTACACGCGAGAAGTTAATTTTCGAACAATTTTCTTGAAGACCCAAGCATTAGATACTATTACGGTGTAATTAATTCTTACGATGTTTAATAACAGATTCCGAGGAAGCTTCTGCCGAAGCACTATTATTTGAATCTGACTTTTGGCGGCGGAGCTGCAGGCGCATCTGCAGACACTGCTCTCCGTTGCCCAGGCGGTCGACTGACAAAGATCCCGTACTTCCGAGGCGGAGGTTCCGGTGGCATAATCGGTGGGAATGACGGTTCGAGAATCTTAAAATCACATTTAATAACATTTCCGAAAAAAACGCAACACATTAATTCTCTCGCTTAATCCTTAAATCAGCTACATCCATATAAAAAGTTCGAAAAACATATATCTGCAGATAAATTAAATTGAATCCTGTCTAATCAACTAATATCATAATCGCTGCGTTTTAACATCAGTTTAAATGTATTTGATAGAAATATATATCAATTTTAATTCACCTTGCATTTCTCGAGCGACTTCGTGACTCCTTCGAGTCGTTTTGAATGTTCACCTTCGCTGGCTGCGATGACGTCGGTTGAATATATAAATTTGTCTGGTTGTTCGTACTAAAAACCATCTACGGTTTAATAATAATTACTGAAGCTGATAAAAATAAATAATCGCAAAATAAATGTCAAGAAACGACGATTACTTTTTCAACGACTTTTTCCAACTTGGAGATTTTACTGGACGTAGTAATCAATTCCGTACTGAGTTTATACATCTGAATAATTAAACAATGTTCACGATATAAGCATTCGATATAAAATTGTTGATGACCATTTATAATTCTTATACTTACTTCATCTTCTAATTGCTTTGTAGTAATTTTTTGCGCATCCGCCTGTGTAAAGTATCAATATTTGCATAATTATTATTAACTATTAAAGAAGTTTTTGTAAAAGCAAAAGTCAAGGAATGCTAACCGTCTTTACGATCACTTCTTCAAACTGCGTCTTTTTGTTTTTCAGCAATACCAATCTGTCTAATTTCTAAAAATAATTTGTAATAAAAAGGTACGTTAAGAATTAAATAAAATAAAAACATTTTCTAACAAGTAAAATAAAAACACATCTCCACCGTTCTCACGGCACAATTAAATGATATAAACAAAATTAAACTCACAGTTTTGTTCTCTGCAACTGTCGTTAACATTTCTCGATTCGACTTTTCAATCCTTTTTATTATCTTGAACAATTAAAAATCTTATTAAAATTAACATTTAAGAAAGCCAATAAAACTAGTTTTAAATCAACTATATAAGACTGATTTTTATTTATAACTATAGAAACTACTTACATTACTGGCATACCATAACGTCACGTAGAACAGGATATACATTAAAATACAAATGTAGACATTATCCAAAACATACGCTCGTATAAATGACTGCGAATGTTAACAACGATAAAAAAGAATTTTGGAATTTTATTTCGGTTTCATATATAATTCATATGCAAGTTTACCTGACGGTCGTAAATGTCAACAAGTTTCAAAATCGGATAGGATCTCGATAGCTGAGAGAAATAATACGGCCTTTGTGCGAACATCTTCAAGAGCGCAATCCATTAGCAAAGTAAAAAGATACGAAAATCAAAGAAACTCAAACACATTGGCAAGATCGAGTGAAAGTCAAACGACGTATTTCTGTGATTAGGTGGAACGGAAATTTCCAGGCGATTTTATGACATCGTGCGTGAACGTGTCTCATTCACATCCATCACGCCATAAGTTAGTCATAAATAGCAGAATGTCGCGAAATAACGTGCTGAACTTCACACGAAGTAAAATAATTTTTATCAAAACATCGGGCTTTATCGGCGAATATTGGCGTGTAAATCACTTTCGATTCGTCGTTCTCTAATAAAGCGCGAAACAGATTTTTTCAAAAACTTTGTTAAACAAATTATAGTATTTCAAATATATTATAATCTCTAATTTGGATAGCGTGTTATTTGCGTTTAGGAATTTCTCAAATTGCGATATTTCGTGCGTTCTATCGAAGCCCTAAAAATCGTTATCGGAACATTATCTCCCCCGTGAGGATTCGTATAATGCCGCCTAACGGATCGCGATAATGTAATCTCTTTCATAAACATAATTAAGGCGTGAAAGAGCGTGTTGAAGCAGGTGACTTCATATACAGCGATCGTTGCATTATCGACCTCTGCGATTGCAGAGGTTACGAAACGAGTGGCACTGGCGATAATTCCCGCGATAAGGTAACGTAATTTCGATAAGTGATAGGCGACGCAAAGCGCATAGAGAGAAAGTTCACGATCTCATCGTAGGTACAATCATTATTATAACAGAAACAGTGCACTGACCGAAGAACGGAATTTCGTGTGATTTTCAATTAAATATAAGAAAAATTCCGCGATATTTTCTGACTTTTATAACGCAACTCGTAATTCATTCACCGAGATGTTACTTGCCGCGCAGCACTTTCGCCCCGAACGACGTGCTTTATAATTTTACGGGCTCGAATTTCAGACGTCAGCACCACTACATCGCGGTCATTAAATGTGCTGTTTTGCGGCCTAAACTCGACAAGAGCCCGCGAGAGATAATAACGTATTAAATCTAGCTTTACGCTGCGCAGGTACTTTCGTCACGGTTTAGTGCCGATAGCCGAACCGTATATTCAAACGTAAATTTAAAATTACGAGTCGGTGGCTACCGAGAAACGGCAGAAATCAGAGTTACGGCAAGTCTAAATTGTTAAACAAACACTCATTGAAAGTTCGTCGCGTCGAGTGCTCTTTCCACATCCCGCTCTCCCGCTCAAAGCAAATTACTAGTCCACGAGGGATACATTTACTTTTTGCGTCAAGCACCGAGTCGGCTTCATCGACATTCTGCGATTAAATACACAAGGATTATCACATGAAAGGCATATAGACCGCTCGATGCAGCGACAAATCATATACAGCCACAACACGCATACACACGCACATGCGTATTAGCATCACGTATGTCCGAATACACGCGCAACTGCGATACTGGGGCGAGACTGGGCCACTTGTCGTTTCCCATGACGCCTTGCGGGCAGGGTTGACTAACTAAATACCGAAGTTAGCCGGGTCCCGAGGCCAGGGTTAAACGGAGCTTAAAAAGCTCCGGACCGGGGAGCTAACGCGCCGATGCGACGCGCGAATCAACTGCGAAAACACTTGAGATCACTTAGAGAGAAATCTCCGCGACATTTGCGGCCCCCGCGACGCGGTCCGCAGCTCCGCCGATCCGCCCACCCTCCCGGCAATGTTTATGTAAAACAGTAGCCGACGAGCGGCGCGGCGACCCTCGAGATGGAAGCGCGATGGAACCACTTGACGCGTCAAAAACGTCAGTTACACATCGGGGGTGGTGCTGCTTGCGCAGGGTGCAGCTGGATGTGGCTTCGGGGGTGCTTTTGTCCGAGAGAAAAGACGGAATTGAGAAGCGACCTGGAATGCCCGGCGTAGAAATCGAGAGGCCGCCGCGAAAGGGCCGCTATTATTTTGAGAAGGGAAATCAGTTTGCTCGAGGGTTTAGAGTTTCGTGTTGTTAGACGTTAGTGTTGCGTTAAATAAACGTCATACTTGAATTAATAGAGACTGACCTTAGAATATTAAGTGATCACTCTCGAAATAGATAAGTCGTACGTGTTTCGTCCTGCTATACATTTGACTGGACTTTTAATTGATTTCCCGTCAAACACTCTACGAGAATGTAATCAAAGTAAAGGTCAACTACGATTCGCAAAGGACATTCATTTATCTTCCTTATCCCTCGAATCAACCCCAAGCTTCGCCGCACTCAACTCCGCACGAAGGACGAACGGCCACGGTCGCCCTTCACGAGCGAGTTATCGCGCGATCGGCGTAAGCGCCGAAGATAAAGGCGGGCGGGCGAGCCGGAGAGTCACGCGGGAGGAAAATTGGTCGGCCACCTAGAGCAGGATATCGCCGGAGGAACGTGAATCCTGGGACGAGGTCTCTCGGTCCTGTGTGCTCCCGCTACGGCGGAGACACGTCGTTTTCGAGGCAACAACATCGGGACATAATCGATTTGCCGTGAGCTCATCCGTAATTCGCCCTCGCAGTCGCAGCGCGACAAGAAAGTCTCGGTTGGCAAAGGCGCCACCCGAGCGAGAAATTACTCATCGTTCTGATTGAGGTTAATTAATTAGATAATTAAGTCCGCCCCTCCACGCGAAGGAGCGAGGGGACGAAGCGCAGCGGGGCACGACGGCGGGACGAGCGACGACGACGGCGGCGTTTGCGGACGGACGAAGGAGCCATCTCGCTCTTCTGTCTCCCAGGAGGAGGCGGTTGACGCTGATCCTCGTTATAAAAATGCTCCTCGTTATTACCGGAACCAGCCTCGCGTTCGCCACCCTCTTATCTCATTAACGTCCCACCCCGTGCGCTCCACTCGTGTTCCGCCGCGGATAAAGTCTCTCGTTCCGCGTAATGAAGAGAAAGTTTGCGCCGCGGCTCGCGTTCAATTCGACGTTTCTTACTCGTCTCCGTCGGGATCGTCAAGAGCGAGCGGTGTTCAATTGCTATCGGTATTGAACGAAGTGCGACAAAAACTCGCGGGGAGGAGGGCAAGATTGAGACACGCCACGGGATAAGTTGATTCATTTTATACGAGTGTATCGTCGTGCGAAATCCGAAAAATCTCTTACAGAAACGCGATAAAAACTTGACGGTAACTCCGTGTATAAAGCGAACGCTTTTTCAAACTTAACCGTCCTCTCGTGCAATTCTTTGTTATTCTCGCGGCGAGGCCGACGAAGTAAGCCAGCTTATACGTACAATCCCGCGTACAGAGGACGTCAGAGCGCGAGGTGGACGAGGGGGGAAGTTTAGAGCGAAAACCCGGCGCGTTCGATAAATTTTCATGTCACCTTTATCTGACGGTATTTCACGAGCGCTGGGGGTCGGCCGCGTATGAAAGAACTCTTTACACGTGACACTTAACGAGAATCTCATAATCTTGCGGGAACGCGGCTCGCTCATCCCCTTTCCATCTCCCACCCTGAAAATCCCTTTGAAGATCTACCCATTGACGCTCGCGGTTTAATATTCCGTCACGGATATTAATGCTCTCCTAGCAACGACTCCTCGTAAATCAGCGAAGCCCCCATGCTGATGCACTTTTCGCCACCGGTTCTCGGCGTTCTCTCACCAACCTCTCCTTTCTGCGCGCGCGCGCGCGCGCTGTAGAGTTCTGCTTTCTCTTGATATCTCTGTCTCGTCTCCCGCGAGATCCTCAGATCTACGAGGACAGTCGCGTTGATTGAGGATAATGCGAGATACCTATTACTCTCATCCTGTATGGAGAATTCATTAATGGGAAAGAAAAAATGCAACAAAGCGTCTCTTACGAGCCGTGGCCTTTTGTATGACGAAATGCCAGCAAGCATTTCCGTCATTGTACTTTGATGTCGCTCCACGAGATAACACGCGACGGGGAATATCTACGGAGATTTGATTCCAGTGGAATCGTGAAAAGTCACGTAGATAAAAGAGACGCTGTCGATCAATGCGCGCAATGTGACATAAGTACGCATAATGAGTTGAATAAAATGTTTCACAGTTCTCCATAATCAATAGTTTTTTTTTTTTTGTAAATTTAATACAAAATACGTTAAAAATAATTTTAAAATCAGTTTTTGGTTTCTTAATTAAGAGTTTCCAGTCTGTTAATTAAATACATATTCATGTATATTTTTATATATACCATTGCTAAAAAGGTTGATGCAACTACAGATTTCTAAAACGTAAAATGTTTGCGTGGAATTATTTCACGGTATTCCGATTGCGTTATGAATAATAATATACGTATTAATTTATTACTGCTTTACTATTTATATGAAGATATTCCCAAATATATATGCAATATATGTAAGATAAGATTTTAAAATATTATCGTCTGAACAAAAAAAAATAGAAAATATACTTCAATGCTGTTATCATTCACATATCTTATATATACATTGTATATTGATAAAAAAAATCTTTTAAAATTTCTTTACTGATTTAACTGATTGTATGTCATCGGCAACAACGCGTTCGATGTATGATAACTCGCATTGAGAATTTATTTTCATAAGAACATCATCGCGCAAAATTATTACGGTTCGTGCACCGAAAAATATATTCCGCCTCGGCTTTCCTCGATTTCGCGTGCCTTACGAATAGAAAAGGATGTTCCCTTCGAGTCCCGATGTGCCACCGAGCATGAAATAAGTGTACACACGAAGTCCTCCCGCACCGGTGCGAAGGGGCGCGAGGCTTTACACGGCGGTCGCTACGATAAAGCGAATTTGCGCAGGGGTGAGGGAAATCGAGGGAAGGTCCTCACTGAAAATACGATTCCCGTCTTCTTTCCTTCAATCGAACGGGGGATAAGAATCCCTTACGCACGAATTGTTATAAAACCATAAAGATGTAATCGCAGATCAGGGTATCGCGAAGTCTTGCTTGGAAAATTATTGTTCGCAGAACTCGACGAGCAAACATGTGTATGATGAGAGTAAAGTTGGTAGAGAGATAAAATGAAAGATAAATAAATTGAGTACCCTGCCCATATTACGTAGAACTGAAAGGAAATGGGTCAAGTCAAATCCTTTCCTGATTCCTCTCTTCGATCTATTACAGATTTCTTAGTTCAATAAAAAGAGCTATTATTTTTTATTAAAAAGAAGAAATCAAATTACTTCAAATTAGTTGGCATTACGTTCTAACATTATACAACATACATTTTATCGTTTTATTCTACAGAAGTTTTAATAACTTAATAATGATTAAATTAATTACGAATATAATTACCTGAAAATAATAGATAATTATATAAAATTATATATAATCAATATAATTATAAAATAAATGCAGTGTGATCCGCAGTAATTATTCAACAGCCAAAGTTTCAGCAGCTAAAAAAAGCAAATGCGCATTTGAGAATCGCATCGTGCATCTCTGAATCATCCCTGAAATCGAATCCAAAAGTGATTTCACAATGAACACTTGCTCGCTCGGTTGTCATCCCGCACGATGTCGCCGCACCTACTGTAAGTCCACTATGCGTAACGCTGCGCCAGTGCCCCCGATTGTCCCGCGCGCAAGTGTCACGGGTATCCTGTCAGTCAAGGATCAGCGAACCGTAAGGTGGAGCATTGTACGAAAAGTATAACAGAAATGGAATTGAGGGTGTTGCCGAATTCCGGTCCGTGCGTAGGGTGGGTCGGCCACCACCGTTTTCGACTGTGTACACGCGTGCATAGATCGTGTGGGGTGGCTCTGATTGGACGTCACTCGAGGACACGTCAAATCGAAGAATATGCTGTGACTTGAAATTAATTTGAGTGGTTTCCGCAAGACTGCCCCGCCGGAGGGCCACGCGCGTGCGTTCCTGATTAATTGTTTTCGTCCGGTCACGAACTGCAAAACCCTTCACGAGGATTGGACCACTCCTCGTGGTGTCTCAGGAACGCAGATGCCAGCTGTGCGGTGGGAGATGTGGTGGGATGATTTCTAAAATGCAAGTGAGATGCCCTGTTTATACGTTTATCAGTAAATGTAAATAAGCGTTCGCAACCGCTTATCTTGCGTAATTCGATCTTGAATATCTTATCAAACATATATGGTGTAAAAGTGATAATCCCGGTGAATAATATAAATAAGAAAAAGAGATTTCATGATATAACAATTTACACTTATATATGCAAATGAGCAATAAATAAAGGTTCCATGGTGTAATGGTCAGCACTCTGGACTTTGAATCCAGCGATCCGAGTTCAAATCTCGGTGGAACCTTCATTTTTGCTAAAAATTATTATTACGAACAATACGAATAAGTTAAAAATTTAATTACATGTAAATGAGCAATAAACAGAGGTTCCATGGTGTAATGGTCAGCACTCTGGACTCTGAATCCAGCGATCCGAGTTCAAATCTCGGTGGAACCTTCATTTTTGCCAAAAATTATTACGAATAAATTAAAATTTTAATTATATGCAAATGAACAATAAACAGAGGTTCCATGGTGTAATGGTCAGCACTCTGGACTCTGAATCCAGCGATCCGAGTTCAAATCTCGGTGGAACCTTCATTTTTGCCAAAAATTATTACGAATAAATTAAAATTTTAATTATATGCAAATGAACAATAAACAGAGGTTCCATGGTGTAATGGTCAGCACTCTGGACTTTGAATCCAGCGATCCGAGTTCAAATCTCGGTGGAACCTTCATTTTTGCCAAAAATTATTATTACGAATAATACGAATAAATTAAAATTTTAATTATATGCAAATAAGCAATAAACAAAGGTTCCATGGTGTAATGGTCAGCACTCTGGACTCTGAATCCAGCGATCCGAGTTCAAATCTCGGTGGAACCTTTATTTTTGCCAAAAATTATTATTACGAATAATACAAATAAATTAAAATTTTAATTATATGCAAATAAGCAATAAACAGAGGTTCCATGGTGTAATGGTCAGCACTCTGGACTCTGAATCCAGCGATCCGAGTTCAAATCTCGGTGGAACCTTCATTTTTGCTAAAAATTATTATTACAAACAATACGAATAAATTAAAATTTTAATTATATGCAAATGAGCAATAAGCAGAGGTTCCATGGTGTAATGGTCAGCACTCTGGACTCTGAATCCAGCGATCCGAGTTCAAATCTCGGTGGAACCTATATTTTTGCATTAAAAAGTTATTTGCACTCCTGTTTATTGCATATGCATCTATTGATGTATCGTTCTAAATATTTTAACATCTTATTAGCTACTTAGTATCTGTAAAAAGAAATCTGTTACTAATATGTAATCTAATCTTCTTTCTTCCGAATTTTAATTTTAATAAAAATATTAACTATGTTAATACTTAATTAAATAATAAGATATATTATTTCTATCATGTGACAGTTATGATTATAATAATAAAATCATTTATACATATGAGCAACTTCTTGGCGCACACTTTCTTCATTATTGCATTTATATTATTAATAAAATGTAGTGAAAAATAATAATCCAATAATAATAAATGTAGTGAAAAATAATAATCCAAGAAAACATTATGTGAAAGAAAAAAAAAATTCCTTCGAGCCGGATTCGAACCAGCGACCTATGGATATCTGTATAACATATTTCCAACTACAGTCCACCGCTCTACCAACTGAGCTATCGAAGGCTTCGAAAATGTACGATCTTATTTTGATACTACAGGCACCACATGGGTTTTATATATTATAAAATGCATAAAATATCATATAAATATGTATACATAATCATTTATACATAAAATAATTATATTTAAATATAACATAATAAATATTTCTGGTAATTTAATATTGTTGTTTTTATAATATAACAAAAATAATTTCTTTTTAATTTATAATTGTAAAGCCAATTAATTTTAATTGTTTTCATTATAAAATATTTAAACAGTAGAAAAGAAAATGTTTCAGAAGCAACACGAGCCTGATATTTATTATACCTTATCGATTACTGTCGAGCAAACCGTACAAGATACATTGTAACTCAAAACATTGGCAGAGATAATCCTTTCTCCATATTATCCTATTCTGCAAGTCTCGATTTTTAATCTGTTTCACCACGTTGTGATATAATTATCACGCGTGACGCAGTATTCGATCTTAAAGTAGTAAATTGAAGAATATTATGCGTCAATGATATGTAGAAAGCAGCTTGAAACTTTACATTCAAAGAACAACGTTTCACAAATTTATTTCATTTATAAATATTGTTATCTATTATTATTTTAAAATATAGAAATATAAAAATATAATTTATATATATATATTGTTAATATAATGAAAAATGTATATAATAATTATAGAGAAAGGTTAAAGCAAAAATTCTATAATAATTGTAACAAAAGCAAGACTGGCTTAAATTTGGCACCTGTCCATTTCACTTTTAAACAATATTTTGAATAAAATACGCGTTTTCAAGTATGCATTTTTTTGTTTGCGAAACACTAGCCTCCAGAGAATCTTATATCTCATGATGCATGCCAATCACCATCAAAAGCGTCGTAGACGCCCGTGCTTCATGGCCCGATACAGTTTACATAAAACTATAAAATTATGACCGTAGACGAAGGAAAGGTCCCCCATGAGAAAAGCAAAGGCTCCGCGGGGGTGAGCTATCGTAAAGCCGATGGGGTATTTTTACATGAAGTCATTAAACTCGGTTTACGGCGAAACAAAGTGCCTCACCACCCGCGTCCTCCCACCGCGTCGCTTAATTACTCCTCATCGCCGAATTAAGGCTAGATCGCACTCTGGTTTAATGAGAGACGAATGTTTAATGAGGGATTCGCGGGGAGAAAACGTGTTCCCGGCTCACGAGACAGTTTTCACGACGTCGGGAAAATTGTAGTTAGTCTCCCCCCTTCGCGGAAGGGCGCCAAGAATTACGTAAGCTGTTGTGTTGCTTGCAAGAACGCGCAGATTCACCGCGTACTTTGTGCTTCCCCAATTTCTCAAACGCTATTTAAAGGTTGACCCCGTTGCCAAACGAGATATTGGCTAAAAGTTCATAGAAAGCACAATGTTTTCCGCAGATCAAGGCGGCGAGATATTTTTCTTCCCTAAAATTTCTCTCCCGCGAATATTCCTGCTGCCAAATACAAATCCCGCGATATCAAATAAGTTCTTTTCGGATATTTGGATTCGAGCGGATGGAGATATATTTTGAAGCTGGCAAAATTGAAGTCTCGTCAATTTTGCAGTAATGCCTGAATCATTCACGGAGTGCTACATTATTGAAAGAATAAACGATGAGAGAACGTTCCGGCTTTTAATGCACATATTCTCGCCGTGGGCAGCTTTATCGCCATGCCATAGCCGGTGCTTTAAAGTCCATCTTTAAACAATGACAGTAATGAGCAGGAGATGGACCGGCTAAAAGCGGCGCCGCGATGGATCGTATAAGTCGCGTCTTTAAAGCGTCGCGTAGACAAACAATTTTTAGGGGGCAGTTACGTCGCGACATTGTACACGAATGGAGCATCGCCATCATCACGCGCGCATCTCCCGGTGATCGTTTGATGCAAGGAAGTGCGCCATTTCCGCGGGCGTCTTCGACGGATTCGTTTTTTACGGAGCGGGCGCTTTTATGCGACACGCACTTTGGACGTATAAAAAATTTCTCGTCTTATTTAAACGTCGCCCGCTCCCGCCCGCCTTCCGCCAGGAGGGGGGGGGGCCTAATAACATTTTTACGACATAAATTCGAGGGTGTATTCGCGAGATCGCGAACGGGGAGCTCGGGGCCGCGTCGCGCGCTCCGGAGACCGCAATAAAACACATTATAATTGACGTGACGCGCGTAAATCTTAGATATCGAGGTTTTACGGGTAAACGGGAAATTGGCTCGAGACGCTGCCTGCCGCTGAATTTATGCCAAGTTTCTTGGCAACGAGATTACCCCGCCGCTTTGAAAGCGATAACGCTATTTGCTCGTATTTGCCGAGCACGTGCGAGAGTATTTAATTTATTTACCAAATAGATTCTCTCTTGCTTTCTTCCGGCTTTAGAGCTTGCCCTCCCCCTCTTCGCGAATTTCGCAAAAGGAACTTCCACACACCGCAGCGCGATCGATCGGAATCGCCCCGAGACAACGCGTAAGAAACTGTATACGGTTTTCGTGTATAAACGGATGTATAAACGGCAAAGTTGCTTTATGCTCGGATTTAAGGAATACGCCGCGGCCATAAGCTATAAAGATTCCCGTCATAACTCGGACGGTATCACATTTTATTTAATTGCCCCGCGGCTCACTCGCTCGCGGGGGCTCTCTCGCCCGTGCATAATATTATTTATTGCCGAAGGAGCTGTTAAAGTTTAACGTCGCGGAGGCGCTCACTCTCAAAATTAAACGCGATAAAATGTTTGTTATCCAATCGGCCCGCTGCTTAATGTCCTTTCGCCTCCGTCTTGCCCGCCGGAATTTGTAGAGAGAGCAGTAATCCGCGCAAGGACGATGTATTATCTCGCGGATAAGAACGCAGGAGAGTCGGGCGCGGGCTTTACAAGCCATTTAGCTACAAAGACGGTTTATAAGTGCTCTCCAAAGTACGTAGACGTGCATTACGATTCGGATAATGGAGAGCTTGAAATTATTTTCGTCAGTATATCGCTTTTCGTTACGACGAAATCTGAAAGTAAAGCGATGCAGGGAGAGTACACTATTTTACAGGAAAAAAAAACGCGAAATCTTAACCAGGTTTGAACGCACTCCAAGTTTGACTTCCATTCTTCCGTTATTCATAGCGTAAGCCATGCCGATGGTGCCAGAATCCAATTGTAATGCTAGACATCGCAGCTCGCATCGCATAATGGTATAATATTCAGCGCAATCTACGGTCTGACTATTAAAGCGCCGCTAATCTCGATATCACGCTAGTCCAATCTCCTCTCATTCACGATTTCTATGACATCCGATAGCTGTATAATGTCACGCGCTATCCTCTTGTCTTTGAAACGACAGGAAACTGTAAGACGATCCGTATATATCATCTCGCGGATAAGATAGACTTTACAGCCGCCGAGTTATGTGAAACCTTTCGTAAGTAGTCCGGGTGCGGCGAACATATTCGCCGAGTAAGCTCGACATTGTCGATCAGTTAAGCTTCACCGCGGGAGAGAGTCCGAAGCGCGATAAATCCGGCTTCGCAAAAGAACGCATAAATCTCCTTAATTTACTGCCGCGTAACTTTTATTTCCGTGCACCACCTACCACGTTGCGCTAGCCGGCTGCACATCCAGACGCTTAAAACTTTTAGAGAGCCACCTATCGTCGCGATAAGCGGCCACTTCGACCTCGGGATTATTAATTTAAAGTCGAAATGGCTGTGCTTTATATCGCGCTCCGCGCCAGTTTGATATCAGAAGAGTCATAACTATTTGTGAAACGTGAAAGCATTTCTCTACTTGAAATACACACGCGGTAAAAAAATATTTGAAATCCAAACTTAAAACGTTAAACAATTTTCAAATAATTCTTATAATGATAAATAATAATTTTCAGTAATAACGTTGCAGGTGGCAGCACTCACTTTCTCAACAATTTGCCGAGGAATAATTAATTCGACGGAATCTCCCGATTTCGATACCTCTTTAGAAATGCATTTCTGTGAACGAGATATCAGAATGAAAGCTCGTGTGACTCTCGATTACACGTTTCCTCATTACGGGGAGTATTTTATCGTCCTTTTGAATTATGGGGTTCCGCTCGTTAACCGGAAAGTTCCCCGGGACTGCCGCGCTCAAATTTAAATTGAGAAAGTATTTTACGAGCGCACGGGAGTTTCACGGTAGCGTTGTCACATCTTGATGAACTTCCGGTAACGATCGTAGGAAAATGTCGCCGTCACCCGCCGTCATTGAACCCACTATACGACCGCGCCGCGGGAATCTAGTCCACGAAACGGGGCTCCTCCAAGATTAATGAGAACGTCGATTACTTATTCGCGCCATTTACTCTTGATTGGATGCGCCGCCGTGATTATCACAACGAATTATTCGCTTTATACTCCAAAATATGGACGATCTATTCAACACCTGTAGAGCCCGACACCAGACGCTTTAAATAAGATAATAAATTGATAAAGACGATAACAAGTTTGTTGCTGCAATACAAACTTGTTGCGGTGCGAAGAAAAAAATTAATTATTCACTGTCATATTGTAATAAAAGAGTTTCAAGCTCTAAAAAGATATCTGTACAAAGTCGCAAAATTCTGAAAAAAGACTTAATGATAAAATAAAATATTTTACTCAATTATAATCGTCGCAAAAAAACACGTGTATTTTTGCATTCTAATTTTTACATTCTATTTTTGTCCAAGAATTATGTAATAGCTAATTCACGTTCCATAAATCACAGTGTGCGATACTATTAAAAACTCCCGCCTCCTACTGTGGATATGAGCTTGCAACATTGGCTACTTATCTAATCTGATCAAGCTCGCCACCATGACTAACTAACAACCACGTGCTATCTCAATTAATCACCGCGCGGCCGTGTGTACGTGGAACAAGTAGCGCTTGTAGCAGAAACGTTTGTGCAACGAGGCGATGACGGGCGCGCGACGGCGAGCACGTGAGGCGGCATAAACGCGCGCCATTAAGCCCGCCTTCGTGTGTTTACGAAACAGGCCCGGCGGAAAAAGCGCTAGACGGGGAAAAAAGTGTATCGTATCCGCATTTAAAATGGATGGTCCAACCCCCTCACACTTATCCTCGCAGCCGCGATTTGCGCACGCTTCCATCGCCACTGTTCCGCTAATGCCCGTGCAATACGAGCGCTTTGTATCTCTTCCGTAACACATACATGTGCAACATATATATGTATAACACGTATACGGGATGTTCCGCAAAATTTAAAATAATATTCAAATTTTCCTGCATTAGTAGATTCAAGAAATATTAAGTATAAACAGATTTATAAGTAATCTCGAAATATAATGCCAAGCTTCCGGCCGTGTATTATTTTAAGAGTCAAGCGTATTTACGGAGAAATGTCCTAGGATAATCCGCATATACAAAGCTACCTGCGAAGGGTACACGGACGCACACGCGTGCGTCCACCCACCTGACAATACGCTGTCTCGGCGGGATCGTAAAGCCGCTCTTTATGCGCGCTGCGAAACGGTCAGAGGATAAACGTACCGCGGACACTTGTCCGGCGCAGATTACAATAAACCAGCTACGTTTCCAGTGTTTCATGCGACGCGAACGGAATGTCCAGTGCTCCTCCGCGTAAAATTATCTTTTATTCATAGGAGATTTTTCTAGACCGTACATTTGTTCACATAATATTCGATCGAGGAATTTACATGCTAAATTTCGACGTAGTGAATTTACATAGAGAGAGAAAATTTACGCTGTGGAATATATATGCGTTGCCATTCTTTTTCGATTTTCCACGGCGCATCTCGATTCAACCGCAACGTTTTCTCTACTCGAAGGCTCATCGAAATCCACGCTATCGAGTCTCTAATCACTCGCGTATCAACTGCGACAGCACGTATCGTATTTCTCCGAGCACGCAGTTTGCTCGATGCATACGCATGCACTTCCTCGTCCGTCCGATTACCGGTATTATCGCGTCGTACTACAGCTCTCCGACACCGGCACAAAAAGCACACGAGCGTGCGTGAAACGACAGATAATAAAAGTCAGAGATGCGTCCGGCGGTGATTCGTGAGAGATAAGAGGGTGATGGACAGCGCGGTATCGAGCGAGACGCGTTTCACCACGGTGCGATAACACGAGAATCGCCTAACGATTACGCGTAGACGATAAACGAACGAACTGCGTTAGGACGCATTCGCGATTGCGTAATCGCTGATTGAACGACTTCGGCAGAGGACTGAACGCGGCTTTCGCAATCGGTGCAAACGATACGCGTTATTGGCATATCGATTACATGTGCAAAGAACACGATCGTGTTTAACGTTCTGATATCTGTCTGTAGTTCGATATGCGTCAATCTATATATTTAAATTGGATGAATCAGCGTCGCGTCGAGTATCAGTGTGATTAAGTTTTTAAATAATACATAATATAGCATGATGTAAATATTCAAAAAATAATACTAAGAATATTGCACAAAATAAAAAGACTATATGCAAAATAGCGATTGCAAAAAAAAAATAACGAGCAGGTCCCACCGAGATTTGAACTCGGATCGCTGGATTCAAAGTCCAGAGTGCTAACCATTACACCATGGGACCACGACGGAGGAAGTTAAATTTATTGAACATACAGTCGGCCACCCAAACTTGAAAAATTTAATTAATATTCGTGTATTATAATTATGCATATAGCAACATTTTATTTATCATCACTCTACGAATAATTTTTAAAAGCATAATTACATACAACACAAAGCATAATGTATATTAATTTAAATTGAATAGATTTCATACATTTCTCTCCCAATTGTAATTTATATCCACTTCAACATTATGCCTGCGTTACACTTCTCTCCTATGTCGCCTGTTCGCAAATAAATTTCGATCCCTGTCATGGTACCATTCGCCGTCGTAAAAAAAAAGTGGTTATTTACAAACCCCTGCTACACTTTCGACACGCCGCCCATCCCCGTATCGAGAAAGAAAGAAAAAAAGTCTCTCGAACCATTTCGCGAGTGTCGTCCTGAATCGGAAAAGCGGGACGAACAATGTATAAATTCGAGCACCCCACCCAAGTGGATGACACAAGGGGGCGGCAGAGGAGAGGCTGGAAACATAGATTTCGGAGGCATCGACACGGGGCGAGAGAGCTGGTCGACCCCTTCTCGCCCCGTGTCAACCCCTAATTGAACGGAAGCCGGCAATAAATATTACGTTTCTTTCGTGGGGCCGATTTTATAATAGCGCGCAGCCATGGCACCGGCGGCGGAAACGGATGTGCAATCAGTGTGACATACGCTCCGGGTCTTTACGGATTTATATTCCGTGTCGTTCCACGTGCGATTAAGCTGCAATCGGATTGGGACGGCGCCTATGTGCAGCAGAAGCGATTTCGCGGCAGCTTCCGCGTTCTCAAATAAGTGGATTTTAAAAAGAACTTTCACCTTGCTTAATCTACGTATTAGCAAGTCAACGTGAAAGTATGTATTAACGTTTTTTTAAGTGTAAAAATTTCTTGGAGGAGAATATCGGTGCGCCGGTTTCTTTCAAAACTATTTTCTCCAAAACATATAAAGCGAAAAAGATCAGATGACTCGATCGATAATTGTATAGTAACTTGATGCGGAAGATAAAAAGTGTGTTAATTATATAGTCGATACAAGCAGTCGGCAAAGAGTAAAAATGTCTGCAAGCTATATAGACGTGAATTAATTCTAAATCGCCACGCGGATGCTTTCACTTTTTTTGCAAACTTTTTTGTGCATCATCGATGACGCAAAGCCCGTCAAAGTACACCGCGCGCCCGTACGCGAAGAAAAAATATCACACACGCGCACAATCCGCATTTGTCTCAATATCCGTTCTATTAGTTCGAACCAAAACTTCGTTATTCGCCCGACAAAGGCGTTTATCGAGGGAAACACAGGTGGGGCGATCTCGTGGGGTTCATCTCGCGGCGCACATTAGAATCATCCCCGTCGGTAGGTAGGCGCCCCGCGGTGCTTGCGAAATCCCCGGTGTCGCAGGCTGCGACTTCCGGTTTCTTCTCGATAATTAGAAACGGCCTCGGCTCGTAATAACAATAACGGCGCGTGCTAGCGGGGCTGTGGCCCCGGGGCACCTCGTTTGACATCAAAGTGAGGTCCCCTACCCCCCCTCTGCCTCCTCCCCCTCGCGCTCTTCGTTGCCGGCGTGCAGCGGAGCACGACTAATGAGATTCACTTTGCTTACGGTTTTGCCCCCTGTGCCCTCTCCTCTCCCTCTCGCGATAGTCGCTCTACTCCGAGTCAGCCGACTTTGCCGGCTCACTCGCCACCTTTCGATCATTTTGATCATCGCAATGATACCGCGACCCTCGCGACGATGCACCCCTTCTTTCCGGCTTTTCATACCGCGACGCTGCCTTTGTGCCGCCGTTCTCGTAAATATTTGAACGCGAGCGAGTCGCGGCACGCCTTGTTAGCGTAGTCGTTGCTTGTTTGATGCATACAGAATGAACAACGCATCAGTTACGTAAACAATGTGCGATGATGAATTTATATCGTATTACAACCCGCAGTTTTTCTCTGCGATTTACTAATTTAGAATATTTGCGTTTCGTTTCAATCGTTTTAATCGGATTTAAGCAGTAGATTTTATTTCAATAATTTAAAAAAATGATAATTATGAATAGTAAAAAGATATATCTATAAACTTTATTTTTAGTAACTATACGACAGATCGTATGCTATGTAAAATGAGGCGTTACACAGCCTGTTAGCCTTGTTTGCTTCATAGATGCAATTATCCCTACCAGCGCTTATCGCGCTTAATTGAGATAAATCATTGTAGCAATCGAGACTTGTCCCACATGCATGATCCCTACTTAATATTATCTCACAGACATCCAATGAAACTCGTTCCGATTTGCATATGGTATCTCTTCAAGCTCCACTTCAGCAACAATATGTCGTTTTGTACAAGTCAGTTCTTTTAATATCGTGACAAATTAATTTCTGACTGAGCCAGCATCTCGTTATACGCTCATTATCGATAACAACTTTAATTCGTCGATAACAACTTTTAGTTTTAATAAATGTGTTCGTCAATATTTATCATTAATAGCTGTCTTCACATCCATTCATATGTGAAAAAAGAATTAATTGCTTACGCGCCGTTAGCGAGGCCTATTAATAGACGGCATTAATTATGTATGCATCTGGATCGATGACAAGGAGAAAGTCGAGATCGAGATGCGACGACTACGACGACGGCGAATGTCGAATGCATTATGATGCACCCCTATGCCGCCACGTGGCCGGTCGACTTCGCGCGCGAGCACGCTCGAGCGGGATTTTAAAACGCGCGGGAAAAAGCGGGACACGCGGATGACACGCCGTAAGGGCGGCACGAATTAACGCTGGAAAATAAAAGAGCGCGCCCGTCACGCCTGGTGGCAAAATGGCCTGTGACTAATGCGGCACCACTTCCTTTCGAGTCCTCAACTGCGAGAACGACTACGACACGCTACGAAAATCGTACGGACATATTGCCGGATCGTTGTGCGCGAGGCGCGATCCCCGCGCGCCCTTCGACATAATTAATTACAGGAAGTTAGTGCCCCGGCGCGAGACTCGGCGAGCAGCGAAAATTGAATCGCCTGTTTATTCTCGATCTAGTCCTTGCTCCCATAGTCGACACGGTTAATCGTCGTAGGGGAAGATGGAGTCGATCGTTATATTGGACGGTGGAAGTCATCAAGGTGCAATGTTACGGCTAGAAACGTAACGTGCTGCGCGTAACGGATTTCGAAAAATTACTTCTTTTCACAGAATGCGGTACCCCATATCGCTCTCCTTAATTTGATAGCATTAAAAAACTACAGAAGAGTGTATTACTAATAGATTAGCGAATAGAAAAAAAAATATTAATATTTGAGACTGCAATTATACTCTCTTCAAAAAATCTGACTTTCAATCATCACATCCTTGATAATTACAAGTTTCAATTTATAAGAAATATTTTCTAACTGGAATTATCTTTATATATAAAATAATGATTTGTGCTTCTTTAATTCAATGTGCCTCTTTCGACGCTACATATGCCGGTATTCAACGACCACGTGTACGCTTATTAGCATTTGTTATTACGCCGTGGCATAATTTTACAGTACGGGCAGATGATTCGGCGATAGCAAGTCTTCCGGATGAGCGCGGCGAAAGCTGGCGGGAGAATCTTTTGGCTAGGTCAGTGTCGACCATTCATGCCGAGGAGCTATTGTCGAGAGTGCGACAACACAGCGGGAGGAAGAGAAGGTTGGAAAGGTCCGCAGCAAAGTTTTTCACAGCGGCAGAATAACTCCCTCCGAACCTTCCGAACTGCGAATTGTTTGCACGACGCGTTCACACGCGTTCACGCGTCGACACGCACGGCGTTTCAATCATTTTTATCGGCCGAATCTGCATCGTCGTTCACTCCTATACGCGCGCATCGTAACAAACGTGGACGTAGCAGATGCCATGATGCGGGCACTATCTACCGATGCCATCTACTCGGTCACGCCCATTTCGGATCATTACTCTAGTTGGCGGTTATCACTTTCGCCAAAAGACCCCGAGTCGATAATGGACAAGAAAAAGCATCTCGTTAAGAGGATCTCTCTCGACTTGCCCACACTTGGCCTTTCTCGCACGGACACCCGCGGAGAAAAAATATCAGGCCTAATGATTTTCGCCCTTTTAAAAGGATGTACCTTTTAAAAAGAGCTACCGAAAAGATGATGAATAACAGAAAAGTGTTCCAAGTGTTCCGAGATCTCCTCGTTATTTTATTTTCGCATTGCATCCCGCTGCTTTCATTCTATAGCAAGAAGAAGAAAAAGTTTATTCTATAGTAAGATACTTAAAGGATAAAGTATTGACCTTAGTAAAGTATTGAGCTTAGACTCCGAAAAATCTTTCACTTCTTTCATGATGTATTCGAGACATGAGCCTATTTGAAACACATCTACCTAAAACGCTATAAAAAAGGATAACTTAACTTTCTACGGCGATTACAATATAAATCGACCGAGAGCACGCATCAGCGTGCTTTCCAAAATTTTGACAGACCGTCGAACTGCAACGAACACGCCGGGCATTCCGGCGTTGCCGTCCGACACGTGATAGCCGTCGACGATGCTTCCCGCGTGATATATATATTTTTTTTCACGAGCGACGCTGTCGATAACAATTGTCGCGGCGCGTGACAAATGGCAAGCCCATGGGACGGCCCGTGGGTGAATTCTTGTAATTTTAGATTACACTTGGTTGCCCGGGAGCTACGGTTAACGCATGGTCGGTCAACCCCCGTCGGCCATCACGGAGTATCTTGTCCAGAAGGGTTAGATTAGATACGTCGTTCACTTCAGGCCATATATCTGTTCGACCCCGTCTTTCCATCGCTATGCCGCTTGTGTACACACAACCATCGCTCCCGCGTGTGCGTGTGCGCGCGCGTGTGTGCGTGCGTGTATGTGCTATTGACCATGCGTGTCGAACGTATACGTGTGCGTTCGCGCGCCCGAGCGTGTGGACGAGCGCGAGTCGCGCGGTGAGTTACGGGGCTGCGGACAGAGTGATGCATTGCCGCAGAACCGAGAAGGACCAGATCCCATGGGAATCGAATGGGAACCCTTGCACCTCACACCATTGCACTCCGTGACAGGAAGGGGCTGAATTATTGGAATATCGACGCTACCGGGCATTAAATGCTTCAATTACGATTAATATCGAAATGCGTTAGAACAATGCGCATCTCGAAATGGATACCTTCGGAATAGCGCATTCACGCTCGTCCCTTGCTGCTCGTAGCACCGCTACATGTTGAATAAACGCTTTATTCCGCCCCGGTGGCTACGCGTTAGCAGAAATGAGTTTCTGTATTCTGTATCATTAATTCCGTCCTGACGTGCAGTCGCGTGATTATTTATTCATTAACGTCTGAGGAAATAAAAGAGATATATTATCCTTAAAATATATTATCTCTGATGTTGTAAAATAATCGAGACTGTGAAGTACAATTTCAAATATCGCATAAAATCAATTTCTAATTTGAAAATAAGCTACTTTAAATCGTTAAAATCAGAGGATTAAGGAACATTACGCAAACCCGATAGTAGACGCAACATTAATTGATGCGAAATATCACTGCAAAGTGTATTTCTTCCTGCGTGAAAAATGCGTCAATGTTTCATAATAATGTATCGTAAGATAATTCATTATGGTCGGCGATATACATACGTTTGCATAATAAATGCGCGCTGTAATACGACCGCGAGTGCAAATAATCCGCGTGAAGCCGCGGCGATTATATACACATGCTCGCGCGTCGAGGTTTTCGCTCTCTCGCAGCGTTATGCCACAGTAAAACTGTCGTCAGTGAAATACACGGGGGACTCCAGTACGGAGGGTAAACGTTATTGTTGCACCATATAAATCGCGCTTGATCGCGGAGGAGTACGGATCGTATATCAAAACTACTGCCGCCCGTGTGCCCGCTGTAATTTGTGGCCGGTAATAGAAGAGGGAAGCATCCGACGAAATTATTATCCAGAAAATACATGAATTCTGCGGTGCCGACGACGACGGCGACGACGGTACTTCAGGGTCGCTCAAAGGTCGTAGCGCGCCTCCCTCGCTGCGATACTTCGGGGCTTCCGTAGGCAGTGTGTGAACCGACACCGCCGCCGGCAACGTCCAGCCAATTCCCGTAATGCACAAATACGGCATAGCGAGCGGCAGAGTTATTCCCGTCTCGTGCTTTCGCCGGAGCTCTATGATCGAGACGGCTTTATTATGTGAGAAAGTTATGGGCCCTTTTCGCATACGAACAGTCGAGACCGGTGCTTTGCTTGAGATTAACTACTGGACGTTTTATTCGGCTGCCCCGAAAAATTGCTCAAGTTGAATAAGATTCGGCATTTATCATTTTAATTAAATTGCAGCGCAAATATGGCGCCGCGGACGAGTGTCATTTGAGGAAGGCAAAGTTTCAAAAATACTTTGTGAAAAAACGGAAAAGGGTTTGCAGTACATTTTCAATCGTTTCCATTCGCATTCATGACGGACGCTAAAATATTCAGGGAATCGGGCCACACGGACGAATTCCAGCGGTGGAGAAGTTCGCAACTCGTTAAAACTAACTTGCAGCCTCTCCCCAATCGCTAATGCGTCCGCCCGTGCGCACGCCCACGACACATTTTATTTTTATTTAAAGTGCCCGGACCATCCCCTCGTCTCCGCCGCCGATTGCTCAACTGCCTGGCTGATCGGATCTCTCCTCCGTCTCATTCCGACGGGGGTCGCAGAAAGAGTGCGGTGGGGAGACGACGATTCGATCGATTACCGCGATTAAAATAAAATGTAAATGGCGGTACGCGCGCGCGACTCGTGTGTTATGCAAATTCGGTTCTCCGGTAATCACTGAGTGGAAGCTGATGTCTTCCTCCGGCACTAATGGCCCGGGAAAATGCAAAAAAAAAGGACGAGCGGAGAGAGAGAGAGAGAGAGAGAGAGAGAGTCGGCGACGAGAGAAAATAACGGCGCGAAGTGTATTGCGGCTGACGCGTACAACCGATACGTGTGTGGGTGAACGCGTGCGCGACGACGAATCGGAGAAGAGAGGAGAATGAGTACCGCGCGAGGGTTGCACTCGAGGGTGCAGTTGACTTCAATAGTTTAACGAAATTGCCGAAGGATTCCGGATCAATTCTAATTTTGGAGATTCTCCGATTCCCGTGCTGCTTCGATATTCATTTGTTTCTTCATATTTCACGATATATTCGCGAGGCAGCAATTTTATCGCTGGATAGTGAGAATAAGATAATTATTAAAACATCTATATAGAATTATGGTCTGCCATTAAAATAACTATATTGCCGCATTGACTTATAATTATGTTATAATAAATACGCTGTTTTGCAATATCGAAGTAAAATCAGATCATTATCGCGCATTTACAAAATACGTATAACGAGCAGCGCTATAATAACACGCTTAACCCATTTGCACGGGCGTTTAATTCTTCTGTTTAAAAGCACGCCCTGTAAAATATAATGAACCCATTTATATCGTCATAAGCGGGTGAAAAATATTCATTAACGTCCGGTAACCCCGCAGTGTATCGTCGAAACTACGGTAATCTACTTGCCAGGTACGCGCTTATAATACATTACACCGGCCAAATGCGTTCTCGATATTACATATTACACGGCACACCGCAGCCATTAATCTCGACCACTTGCCGCGGCGTAATTAATGCTAAACCAACACGCGCGATCGCGCACTTTCTACCGTGACCGAATCGAACGTCCACCCTGATGAAACCGCACGCCGGTAGCGTGCGTGACGCGCGATTCAGCGCGTATCTGCAACAGTGCCGATAGGCAAATCGAATGGCGATCGGTATTTGGGGGGGTAACACGGCAGTCCCGACGCGCGACGAGCGAGAGAGAGAGAGAGAGAGAAAGAGACAGAGAAGGAGTTCAAGTAGAGTAGGACGACGCTTGCGAATGAACAAAGACGCAAAGCTCGACCGTGTACGCAATTGCGGCCGGCGCGCGCGTCACAGGACACCCGATGGAATCAAAAGGACGGTAGGTGGATAGGTAGGTGCATGCCGATGCATTCACTGTGCCCACGCACACACGCGGCCCACCCTTCCGGCAGCGGCAGCAGCGCACGATGCAGCGACGGGTGCAGCAGCGCGCGCGGGGCAAGGCGGTCGCCCGCGTTCGGCAGCGCCAGGATGATTAATTAGTTGTCGCGCGTTCCATGTCACCGTGTCACTCTTGTCACGGCTTTGTCACTTCGCTGCGAATACACATATACACAACGCGCGCACACGTACGCGAGCGCGGATGCGCTCTCCCGCGCGTGTCCCGCGCTGCAAACACGCTATCGCGGTCCGGGATAACGCCGCTGCACTGCCCGCGCGCGCAAAGCAAATTGCATTGTAACCGGGGCTGCAACAGGCGCGCCATTAATCAATGCCCGGACCACGATGCGCGATGCGTTCTGCCAATTTCCAAGTCGCGGCCCCCCCGACGACGCGGCCCTCGCGTCCACAAAACAGTGGATAGGTGCGCGGTCGATGGTATGGAAATGAGGACGGCGGGATCGAAGGGATCGGGGCCTGTCCTCCTCGTTCCGGTCCTTTCGATTCTGTCAGTCGGCATCGGTCGGAGTCGCGCTCAGCATTGATCGCTCGCCGTTAATCGCCTTGTTTCTTTCAATACGCGATTAATCTTTAATCAGCTCTGCAAAATGATGGCATAATAAAAACAATGTGCTACTTTTGGAACAGTACACGGAGAAACGATTCTATTCATTCCTTTCCCGATTCGCAAAGTCTCTAACGTATGTTTCGTACAAATTTATATTTGTATAAATATATTTTTATATAAATAACGCATCTTTTGTATAAATTGAATTCTGCACGATCGCGGGATTGAAGATTGCGCGGCTGGGACTGCACTATACGCTCAGATATGTGATATCGGTTATAAAATTGCATTACACGTTACTTGAGATAATAATACTATCCATATTACGATAACATCCTTTGCAGCGGTGGAGAGACCGTGAAATGATTATTCAGCACTAAGCCCGGCCCGTTAGTATGTAACATAATCAAGAACCAGTGGCTAATCGCAGGCCAAGCAAACGGCGACCGACCGTTCAGCATAATTCCCACCCAAGTAATCAAGTCCTACAAAGATTAATTGCCGTTGCGCGGATCATACGGGCACGTCGGGGAAAAGCGCATTAACCGAAAGGCTTAATCTCGGATCTCGCATTATCGACAAGATTGTATCTGCAGGTGGGTATAAGCTCCGCATTGATTTTCTACGCTCGCAATGCGTCCGTTTAGATTGCACTTGGAGTAACGACGATCTGAAGCGGCTACTCGTCCGGAAAGTGATCGCGATCATTACGACGGTCGATGGAGTAATGAAATCATATCTGCGCGCGACATCATCGTCAGTCCAGTGTCGATTTCTTTTAACGACGCTTGATTACTCGATTTACCTGTTGCGCCGACGCCCCGGCGGCGCTTCGCCGAGACGCACCTCCATAAATAACGGACTCGACGAGAATAAAGATATTCGTTCTACGTCGCTCTCGTTTTTCTTTCTTTTTTTTTCCCTTTCAGATTCAGATCGTGCTGGCCACGCGTGAGATGGATTCAACGCGCTTCTCGTTTTATCTTCCAGAAAATAGAACTGCTAAAAGCACAGCTTTAATCCGGTTGTCGACATGTTTACTTCGTCCTGCGAGTTCCTTTTTCTTTTGTAAATATGTAATTTGAATTTGTAATTAGTACGGCGGCATTTGTGCAATGGTATAATAAAATTACTTTAATTACGCTATTTCATTTAATTAAGAGGATTGCATTAAACTCTCGTTAACGTAATTAAAAATGCAATGCAAAATGTAATTTAGACGAATTAAAATCTAACATACGATTTATTCGGAACGATAATTAGATTTAAAATGTCATTTCATCTGAATTAATTATGCAATAGAAATTTGATTTAAAATCTCTCTAAAACTGCATCGAATCAACGCCGAAAGCGATTTAAATATTTCATAGAACGAAAATGTTTATAGGTGAACGCAAATTCATAGGCGCCTCTATTGTGCGATTTAAACAGTACAGCTATTCTTGATTTTATGCGCGGAATGTATTTGCGTGCTACGTCAATTCACACGGTGATTCAAGTGTCCAGTGCTTGACAGTTAATTAAGAATCAATTTACAGGATTGTGGGTGATGCCTGTAACGCATAGAAATCAATCAATCTGCATGCAGATGCATTCACGGCATTCCGAATGAACATTGCGCCCCGTCTGTATTTTGAAACATTCTTGTCGTAACGAATGCTCGATCATGTGCGAATCAATTAGCGCAAATCAATCAATTTATTGCTTTACAGAGCAATTCCTCGCATACAAACGTTTATAAAATGTTCACATGCAGCCGTCCATGTAAATGCTTATGCATAAGTCTCGTGCGATTAATTCGATTAATAAAAAAATAATTAATAATTACATGATAAATATTTATTAAATATATAATAAGAATGGAACCATCTCTTCGAAATCTTATTTAATATATTGATTATATGTTTCATTATTTTTATGTAAAAAAGGGCGCAAAAATGTAAAATTTTCTTTGCAACAAAATTTTCTTTGTGAAAAGAATCGCGCGCGGCGTAAAATATGGAAATACTATCGCGAAGTAACAGAAACGGGTTAGATATTACGAGCTGTCTGAAACACGCACGCTCCGCTGAATACGATCTAATTAACGAAGAATTTCGTCGGCTTCGTAAGAGCGACTGGCGTCAAGCTGGATTTGATAGCGAGGCGCATCCGGTGCTCGTCGACAGCGAACGGATCTTGCTCTCGCGCGGGAATCCGGGAAGGAAACACGAGCTCGGGCTGAAATTTCGCGTGTTAAATATGTAATTACACCGGGTGAATCACGGAGGTAAAATCAAGGCGGACGAGAGGTGCGCGACGCATGCGGGATGGCTGTAGAAAAAAAAAAGAAAAAAAGAAAGATAGAGAACGCGACAGAGGAACGCGGCGGAGGACGAAAGCGATAAAAGGACGGTCCTCCACCCGCCGTCGCCGACCTGCTTTTCACCCCTCGCAGTCAACTTGACGTACGCTACCGTGGCATCGGACTCAGTCACGACTTTGACGACGCCCGCAGCCTTCATTTTATTATTTAACTCGCGCAGGAAACGAGCCCGGCGGAATTAAAGCAGGTAGAAATTAATGAAAGGCTGGGCGCTGAATGGCTGCTGAATGGACAAGCGACCTTAAATCTTGTAGATGAAGTTATTTGCAGCGTGAGAAGCTGCGAGATATAGTTGGGCAAACATAAAAGCAATTAAGAATGTGTAATTTGCATACAACGAGCAGCGTTTGCGCAGCTGCGACATGAAATATGTTTATTTGATTTATGAGAGCGCAATATGTGATGCCGGGAGAAATAACGCGTACCACGCGCGCTTAATAATAATAGCGAAGTTCGCCGTGTGCCTCGGTGTGCTTTCCAGATCGATCGACAGCAAATTAATTGCCTGCTTCTCTGTAGCTCGTGTAATAAATTCCGAGGAAATTGGAAGAGAATCCTTCTATCGTCTCCCACACTATCTCAGGGAGTACTTGAGGGCCTCTTTGAAGCCACCTCGCAATTTCTCACTGCTGCTCTCTGAGGCTGATAAGAAAAAAAACCTCCAAGTTGTTAAGGAAAGGCGGTTTCAACTCAATTACCGACTTTCTCCCTACATTCGAAGTAATCAATCTAGAGCAGAAATCGCCCCGACCGCATATATTTATTTCCTGTCGCTGCAGTTGACAATTTATGACGCAATAAAGTAATCGCACAGCCACATGGCTATTCATTATAAACTTCGCAGGCCCGGTAAATCTCAACATTCTAAAGTTCTCCTTTGCTTAATATCAGACCGTCCATATTTTCGTAAAACATATTAGCGCAATGCACGTACTTTCTTAGCCAGCTTTAAAATTACACTCGCCGGTTCATCAATTACAACCTCTGAATATAAAATCATGCTGGGACAAGGATTTGTAAATATATCTATCGATAAATATCGGCAAAATTTTTATTCGCGACGATAATTAAAGCGCAGTTCCCTCATTAAAATAACGCTTTAATTTATTCATAATTGTAATATCTCGAAAACTGTCTGCGTCAAAGCGTTCTTTACGCTCACCGAAGGCGTCTCGCGTTTGATCATGCCACCCTATACCGGCCGCCATTTTCGCGCGGAGCAAATCCATCATGATCCCGGATTTCTCCCGGGCACCGGGCGTCATTAAATGATCGCACAAAGCACGGCGAAGCCTCGGCTTTAAGATCTCAAGCTGTTGCTAAGGGATTGATGGTGTTACTATGGCAACTGGTGAGGGCCTATTGTTGCACCCCGCTGGTACATCCGCGTACCCTCCCTCCCTCTCACCCCTCCACATCCCATTCCCTCGCATGGCATATTTATTTGCATGTAGTATAGGTACGCGCGCCTTGCATCGTACACACGCACGCCACGCATCTCTACGGATGTGTGCGCGCCGCAATGCCCGTCGTGCGTGCATGTCGTGCGTTTATGCATCTATGCCAGTGGTACCAAACCCCTTCGGCATACTCGGGGCAATGTCCTGAGTTTAAAGACGAGGGACCGAGTCGTTGAGTCCTGGAGAGCTTAAACTTTCCATCGCGATAACATCAGACCGACGTCACCCGATATACCTGCCCGGCCGATCGATTCTTCGCGACTTCGAGAGGATATTGGACGCAAGAAGATCTCAATGGAGACGGTACGTACACATAGCGAAACGCGAGAGTGGATAATAATAATACTCGATCTTCCCCGATGAATATCTCTGACTCGCGCGACTCACGGCGCAAAATGTATCTTGTATTTCGATTTCCGCAAATCTAATCCGTTGCTCTATTATACGAAAAATAAGTCGCATCAACGATCGCTGGCTCGAAACGCGGTTCTGGCATCAGACTCCATTTCGTATGTATTTGATTTTACCGTTCCCATCTTTCTTCGACAATATTATATACAATAAAACCGTTTCTTGACGTATACGAGACATTAAAGTGGGAATAAACGGCTGCCGGTCGATGTTATCAAACCCGCGGAAACGCCGGGGGCCAACGACCTCCGTTAAAATACGAGTGGCCGTGCTACTAGCCGCGCATCCCGAAGACAGCCAAAGAAAAGCCGTTTAAACTTTTCCACTAAAAGTAAATTATCCGCCGGTGTGGAGTATTACGGAAGTGGCGCGTTGAATGCGCCGCGCTGTCGGCGGACGCAAAGCTGAACTGGGTCAGAATGAGAACATTGGGTTAGCGCTTCTTTGTGGCGTCGCCGCAATCAACGCCGATTCGCGGATATTGCCGACTTTTTGCGGAACGCCGTTGTAAACCTACCGCGCCACCGGTGTCGTTAGGATAAAGTGGTCATTGGGGTGTACAATAGTCTTCAGGAATATTACGTAAAAAGGACCCTTATCACTTACTGGGTTAATCGCAGTTTCGCGCCCGAAATGATGAAAGTTCATGCGCCGTTTCTGCATTTTTCTTACAATTTATAATACCTATTTCTCTACTGCGTTTCTCTGCACTCTTATTTCAATAAAAGTGCTATAACAATGTTACCGAGAATAAAGATCACTTTTTAAGAACATATCTATTTGATTATATCAATATTATTTTCATCTTATTTTATAAAATATTCCATCAAATAAATAATATGTCCCCCTCGTTAATTTCCATAAAACGGAAAATTGGCGCGCGCGGTAGTTCTTTCAACGAGCTTAGATAAATGTTCTGCCTCGTATATTGAAATAACACAGAAAACATCTTTTATATTCAAAACGACGATTCACAAAGCGCACATACAAACTGCAGGAAACATAAGGGATCGCGGTAGAACGCACGCATAATACACCGTTGAAAGGAGAAAGAAGCTCGCGCGCGCGCGCGCGCGCGGGCGACGCGCACTTTCATCCCGCGTAATTACGACCACGACGTCATCCTTCGACCGGGGAGAAACGAGCATAATACGGATGCGAGTCGCGGGGACAAGAGACACCGTCGTACCGCGCGCTCCATTCGCGCGCACATCTGGTGCGGTATTCAATGCATTTATATTAGCATTTGATATGTATCAAGCCTAACTGTAAAGACAGGAATGCAATTTGATAAGCGTATTCAAGACTGTACAGCTCCTGCATAAATTAGACAGCGGTGACAGCGCGCGTAATTCGGCGAATTGATAGATTGTCAAGCGCGCGGCTCTCGCACGCATGTTAATGAGCGATCGATCAATCGACATGGAATAAATCGCGATCTGCACTCTTCCTGTATTGCACACTGCAAAATGTAACGATCTTCCGTAAAATTTTATTCTCAGATATACGTTTATGTGCATGAATGATGCGAGCGGTACTTCCGATGATTACCTCGAGTTATTACCTAGATGCGCTTTTGTAACAACGCGAACGTCGCGGCATCGTCATTGGATTCTCTTTCGATTTGCGTCGCCGGTGCATTGTGCGTCCCACCGAGGATCTCGCGTATGAAGAAATATGGGAAGGGAAATTTCTTCTTCGGGATCATCATTTCCGGTCTATCTCCGCCTCGCATCCGCTTTGTCGTACTGATTATACGTCGGATTGATTCGCGGAACGAGCGACTTCGCGCAGATGCATAACGAGGATGCGCTCATTGCGATGACAAGCGAGAGCAGCCCCACAAAGCCATCATGCGTTGTAGATAACGTGCAGCCTCTTTGATTCGAAATGTTTCCTCATTACAGCACAAATACGTTCTTCTCTGACAACGGAAAAGATTAAAAATCATCCGCGATCGATTTTTCATGACGTGTCATCGTAACTTGTCATCCATTTTATTTCGATTTTATTTTTATTAGAGTGAACATATATACTTATTATGAAAATCGATTACTTAATTGACCCTCATTCTTTTACTCGGTAAAAAAGTCAAAAGTGTTACACGCTTGTTTTGAAAATCCAGGAATGCAATCACGGTTAAATTTAACTTTCTTTTCATCTAATTAATTCGCGCAACATTGAATCAAAATGAAGTTCAAGAAAACTCATAAGACGGAAATAATTCATAAGAAACTTTTTTTACCGTGAAAAATAAAGTTTGAAATGTTTTAAACTTCACGCGGTAATCCTCGCTTCTGGAAGTGTTTTTATTACCGGTACAACTTGCCTAACATAAAAAAGTAAAAAGACCGTCGTTAAAGTGCAAGTTGGTTAAACTTAACAACCAGTGGAACGGCAATAGCAAGCTGCTTGCTTGCAAGCATCGTATCGGTACAACCCTTAAGCGTACGCTGCAATGAAGTAATTTATAGGACAGAAAATAAAAAAAGTCTGTTCCAAAAACGAAACAAAAAGGCAAAAATGAGAAAAATTAAGACACAAGAAAAGACTGAATTTAATCATTCTATGCTGTCAATGGAATAATTAATTCAAATAAGCAAATGTATTCTGTTTTAGAAATTTCGCATTTTTTAACTCGTCTGTAAAAAAATTTCGTTAATTATGCCAGTAGCAACGTAGCATCTCTGAAACCATCTTCCCGTTTCGCATAATTCAAGCAAATGTTGGTTTGAATGTTAAATCGAAAGGAGAGAGAACAATAAACGCGCGGAAAATGCATAAAAGCACGCGTGCTGTTCGCGAGCATACAGTTAGCGAGATTAAACTCGCCCGTAAACGGAGGAAAGAATTATTACGGCAAGAAAAATTCGAAATGAAAAATAGAAGTGCAACAGAC
Source organism: Linepithema humile (assembly GCF_040581485.1). Taxonomy (NCBI): domain Eukaryota; kingdom Metazoa; phylum Arthropoda; class Insecta; order Hymenoptera; family Formicidae; genus Linepithema; species Linepithema humile. The sequence continues at coordinate 16,975,237 of NC_090131.1, forward strand.
GCACTACGCGGACAACCGGCGCAAAAGGGAACAAGAAAAACGATCGCTCGGACTACCACCGGGTCGTAACTTTTTCGCCAGGATTATAAAATTAACGTCGAGCATCGTCCCATTCCGCTGTGACCATCCCCCGCGCTGACCCCACCGCGCCCTGCGGGGTCCCGCGCAGGCCTCCCCGGAGGGTTGCAATAATCGTGAACGTCAAATTTAACGTTTGCGCTCGCCCAATGCAATCCATTAGATATTGCTCGTAAAGAGGCCTCGTATCTCGGCTGCACATGCAAGCGTATACACGTCCGCCGGAGCGCGAACGGCTTTTTTTTCGGGCAGCCACTTTTAAAAGCACCCGCGCTTTCCACCGACCCTCCCCCTCACCCTCTCGCCCCGTCGATTCGTTCGCCCGTCAGTCCGTGCCCTCGCCGGTGGCAATCAACGATTGCGACAGCTACGTAAAAATTTTCCCGTTTTTGAAAATCGCCCGGACAATTTTATACGCCGCTCGGCCGTGGCGGTGCGAGCAATGCGGAATCGCATTCGCGATGCAACTGAAATTTCACCGTCAGTATTTTTCATAATGACGCTTCCGAGTGAATCGCAAGATCGACATGGGGTGGGATTTTGCCGGTGCGAGTTCGTGACGGTGACGCGACGCCAATGGGTCTTGGTGGCTTGGTTCTCGTTATTTGCGCCGTCGGAAATTCACTGCAGCGAGCCGAATCGTTGCGTTCAGCTTGACGTTTCAAATATCGCTTTTTACCGTCTCGCCCACTGACGGCAGTAGTATTTTATGTACGTGCAACTCGAATGTTTCGAGGGATACGAATTGAACGCGCGGCACGGCTCCGATACACGTTCGATCGTGACGATTCAATCTGTGTGTTTGTTAAGCGAGTAATTTCAAAGTAAACGTTTTCCTTTTACAAAAATTAAAACTTTATACTAAAATTTAACATTGCACTTACCTGCATCTCGCACGCATGCGAATTCGTCGAAGGCTCGATCGGCGATGATTGTCACGCATTCGCCTGAAGCCACCATTATCTTCGTCAATTTCATCCTCTCGATTCGTTCGTCCATAAAGCCCGCGCGAGTATTCGCGCCGAAAATCGCTCGAAGTCGTTACCGGGTGTAGAGACGGTACAGTCATTCGACGTATCGGGCCTCGATATCTTAACGATATATCAGCCTCGATATCGCGATCCATCCAGTATGCAATCAACAAGCGCAAATATAACCACGACTGCAAACCGTGGTCAAACACGGGCTCCGATAATACAAGTACTAAACATCAGGGATATCGCATTATTGCTCGTATCTGCACACGCGTAAAGGCGGGTATCGCGCGAGAAGGCAATAGAAGAGCGATTCTATCTACTCTTACGCACTCGCGCCTAATCCCCGAGATAAATGCGCATAATCATCGTTCGTTTATACCGAAGTAATAATTCCACTCTCGCGTGACGTGTGCTGAGAAAAATATTGCTGAAAATTCCATTTTTCCTCTATTTTGACAACTTCATCTTTCTGATGAAATATTTTATCTGTGTTTTATTAGCTGCGTCAATCACGCAATATAATGGAACCATAACATACAACACGGCGCAGCGTGATATAACGTAATATTTCAAGAAGAAAAACATATATGACGAGAAAACCCTAAAATCGTAAAACAACGTGGAGTCCTCCGCTGTTCTTCCGCACATTATCTAATCCGACCGACGCATACGTGCATTTTTACACACGAGCTATTTGCGTTTTACAAGCGACGGACACTTTTTTCTCAGCCAACAGCATTACACTTAATTCGCAATAAACCCGACAGAATCCACATTTTTAATTCCTTACCTCCGACGAGTCAGAGGAACGTCGAATTATGCATTTTCCCCGGATAAAAGAAAATGCATCGCCTCCGGCGTGGCCGCGGCTCGCGCATACGTTTATCTCCTCGCGAACAACGTACGTTTATTTCAGTCTGAATTCAGAAAGCGAATCTCGCGTTTCGGCACGGGAAATTCGAAACCGGAAGCCAGCAATGTTTGAATCGCTGGCTCATAATCATCGTCGGCGCGAGAATGAAACAGAGGAAACCTCAATATTCCGTTTCAAACGTTGCTAGATATCTTACAATTAGAATTTCTAGCATTTTCGCAAGGAATCTCGTAAAAACAGATATCAGTCTCGCGAAAAACGAAAAGAGAGAAAAAGCTGCTGTCCTAACATTTACAAGAAAACCAGAGAACATAATTTCAATATTGCACAGTACCTTGCATCCGCAGCTGCCGCGAGTCACATCCCATATTTCACCTGAAATTAAAAAGAATCAAAGTTAAAAAATAATAAAAAAATTTTTTTACTGAGAGAATCTCGTTTCAATTTAGATATGTATCTGCAATGTGAGGTAGCCTTTTAAGAGCGGATAAAATATCGCGCGCCATTTTAAGCCAATTATTTCGCTCTCCGTGATCTTGGGAAAAAATGATCATCATGATGGATGCGCAAGCATAAAACACGCGACTAACTGTCGCAGCCTATAAAACGCGGCGCTTAATGTCAGTTCCATACAGCCCATCCTGCAATCTTCACGGGAAAAAAAAGGATAAATATATCGTTACTTGGAAAAGTGGCGTCCAATTAATGGCCGTAATCTCGTCATGCTCATCTCAATAAACGTCAGCTTTTTATCATTCGTCAGCCGTGCGACGATAACAGCGCGCTCCACTTTCCGTTGACGGTTGCTCTTTTTTATTTTTATTTTTATTTTTTTGTACACAAAAGGAAAATACTTGCTCCCGTTCGATAAAAAAGAGCCGAACTGAAAACGAGACGCGAGCGCGGGACCTATCGCAAACGCGGCTTTATTCGCGTAACAGAGTAAACAAGCTCGTAGATCAAACGGTATCCACAAGAGCGTATACATTGTGCACGAGGAGAACGACAAAACGTGTGTGCGCGATATCTGATTCTCAAAAGCTTGATAGAACAGGCGAAACTACGAGGAGGAATTAAAAAAAAAAAAAAAGAATTTCCATAGTCCGAGATTAAATTTCACAAATTTACTTACGCAGATTAAATACCTTAATATCGAACGTTAAGCACACTCGAGTGAATACCGTAACCACCGCGCGGTAGCAGCGCGGCGGCGGCGGCGGCCGTGGCTTTCGCCGCGGGTCCGGCCACCAAATGATGGCGTGATAGATAGAGGTAAATGGCGAGTTGCACAACGTGGGGTCGCAGCGTGCAAAATACCGCGGACATCATGACCGCACCGGCTGCAATATAGAGAGCTGGCCTAGACTGGATGTTATAACGCTGTTAACACCAGCGATCGCTTTCAATCCGCGTAGTTCATCATCCCATATTGGTTCCGCAGCGGCAACGACAGGGGATGAAAAGGACGCGATCAATCGACCATCGACACGCCGGGAATCATCGCGCGCGCCGCGAAATCATCAGCTCAAGCAGCAGCGGCGAGTTCTATATTCAATTTTTCTACATCGGGGATAAATGTTATTCGTATACTTAGCAAAATACGATTTTAAGAAATCAAGCCCTTTAAAAAAATTCCCTCACCTCTTGACTTTCCCTCGTATTATTGCATTATGCTATATTTGAAAAAATATTGAAAATAATTTTTAAAAAATTGTAACTGACTATAAAATTTTTTTCCTTGAAGGCAGATATCATCAAGGATATGCAACTGTTATCCACTCAAGATATCGTCGTATTGTATTGCATTGCATGCGTCATCCAGGGCGGAAACCATCGACGCTCTAACGAGATCATCAGCTCGAGCTACAATGATAGTCATCATCATCATCGTTCTGCACGTGGGCACGATCGTCTACTCAACTGCCGAGGGTCGGGCGTGGACGATGATGATTGCGCGGGGCTTGATTTATACTTTCATTCGCGTTATGCCGCAAAAGAAGATGAAAACATCAATTTTGCTTATTTCATCAGTCTCAAAGCTGCTTCTAATGAACGTCCGATAGGGTTAAGTTTCGTAAATAATAGATCGCGAAAGCGATAGTCGCAATTCGGCAGTGCGCAACGATCCACCGTTCGTTATCTCACATTGACGGCAGCGAAAGGGAGAGGGCCATACGAAGGGCGGGAGAATGAGGGAATGAGGGAGAAAAAGAGAATGGGAAAGAGTGCCGGGAGCTAATGAGCGTCCGTGAATCATCGGAGCTGCAGCGCGGGGTCATCGTATCGGGACACCGCAGCAATGATGATCATCGTCATCATCATCGTCTCTGCGGCCAACAACCACTCATTTGCTTTTCAGCGAGGGACGACGACGTAAAAGCCACGTGATTGCAGCGGCTCGATTCATCGAACTTGTCGGCAAAGCCGACATTTCGGCATCTTGTCACGGTCACTCGAATCCTAACTACGATTGTAAATATATTGATAAACACATCGATTTGGATACGCGAACTTTCACACAAATTTCAACAATCTTGTTGCAGTTAAGATTATTGATTATAGTAGCAGAATAGTAAAAATTATCACTTTTTTATTTAAAATAGCAAACGTAATTTTTGTCAGCTCCCGAACAGTGTCGTATAAGTGATGGCCAGAAAATAGAGAGAAAAGTAAAAAGGAGAGATACATCCCCTTGAAATGCACCGCTATGTTTCGCTATAATTTTGTTTACGGTGCACAAAATTGCTTTAGGCCGGGCAGTTTTCCGAAACAGCTCATGGGACGGAAATTTCAGGATGCACTAAACGAATTACTGAAATTCGAGTTAATTCGTTTACGCGTTTAAATGCGACAGCGAGCAGGCGTGTCACGCAATTCGACGTGGGAACGTCGGGCGAATCTTTTTCGGGCATCGGCTTGCAAAAACAAGGTATACGTCAGCGATAATGGCGTTAGGGTGAATTTTAAAAAACACAGGGGCAGAAAGGCCTACCTCAATAATACGCCATGAAAGTTTGCGAGAGTAAAAGCGGCGCGTGGACGGCCGTCGGAAAATTTTGTAAAATGCAGCGTCCACCAAACTGAAGAATTAAAGGGAAATTTGATCAAGTTTACCGTTCGTGTCATTCATTTTGTTAACTGCATTCTTTTATGATCGCTAAAACAATATAACGGTATAGTTTTATAAATAAATATTGTAAAAGATTGCGTTTAAACTCTTTCACAAAGTTTTCAAATATATATTATTCAATATTATTCAATCAAACATACTTATTTCTGTCTACAAGTTTTTTTTTAAAATATACATCGCAAAGAATACAAATATTTGCATCCTGTAATAGATTTATCTAAATCCGCATATAGCAGAAGATAATATTATAAATCACTATACACGCAAAGTCTAGAAGGAATTAATAGAATTTCTATCCGAATGTTTCGTTTCAGCTTTTAATTTCATAAAACGAAGTCGTAAACGTCAGGCATTGCGGAATGGCTAACGCGCGATTTCAAAGCATTGACGAGCGCGTTGGAAAATCTGGAAAATCTCGAGCCTGAAAATTCCATCGAACAAAGGGGGGTTACTAGCGATGGTGCTCAACACTGGACGGTTTATGGCCATTGTGCTTTCGCCCATGGCGTAATCAAAGCGAGAATCGAATGGTAGCCCGAGTGAGCGCAATTTCACAGGGCATGAAACACTGACTTCATTATCCGGTTGTTAATCTTACGCCATGGGCCTCCTCTCCTCTCGCTCGCTCCACCTTCCGCTGCAATGCGAAATTCAAATTCGAAGAGCCAGCCGATGTAAAAATACAGTTCGAGGCATTTACGATTTAAAACTATATATCCGCGCTATAACTATATATTATAATTTCCGCGACTTGATTGCTGAACTTCCAACAATTTCGTAAGTATATTGATCGTGCATTAATAACATTATTAAATTTAATTCGCAACTGCAATATAATTTATGTTTACCCAAAATGTACAATTATTTAAATAACCATAATCATAAAGCTAAAAAATTTATGATAAAAAAAATGTATTGCTTTTAAAATATTTTTTCTCCCAATGACATCTCTATATCAGAAGTGGCATAGCTGCAATATTAAACCAACGTGACTCACTATATTCTCTAGCTATTACTCATCTTCACGACGTCGCCTTTAGGTTGCTAACCTGCGACGCGCGGAAAGGTCGGTTTATTATTTATCAGACTATCGAATCACACGGCTGAACTATCAGTAGCCACGCCGACCCGTCGGCGACTTATCCACCTTTAAAAATGCAAGCGCCGTCGCGCAAAGTCCATTATAGATTTATTCGCGACGAGGAAGGGAGAAATAGGTCGAGCATTCAGGAAATTTTGACTGGTTCGGCATTCACCACTTCTTCTTTTTCTTCCTTCTGTTCCCCGCCGTCTATTCGTTTCTTCCTGGCTACCCAGTAAAGTTGCTGCACGCAAACGGCTGTTGAGGCGCGTTCTTTGACGAACGAAGCTACATGCGTGCGTGTGACGGCTCGTACGCGTTTCATGCGTACCTGGGTAAGAGAGAGGGCCCGGTATGTAGGAAGTAATAAGCGGGGTGAATAGTGGCGTATTCATAATGCAACGCTGCCCGCCCTCTCTATATTACGCGTTTCCCACCGCGCGCGCGCGCTCTACTCTACGATCTTTCGCTCCTTCCCTACCCGCGGTTCGGCATTACCCCGACCTCTCCAACCGCATCGCCATGCATACACATCACCCTTTCTGCCGTATTGCATAAGACTGCACTTACGCGTATTCATCGCAGCAGCCGGATTGACCGGGTCAATGCGCTCGGCTGCGCGCGAATGTTGACACGCCGCTGTATTTCGATTCTGCGGCTTGTCGGTCCAACGATGGCGTTCACAACTTTGCTTTGATATTGGTCGCGAAGCAATCGATTTTCCCTATAGTTAGGGAAATTTGTTGCTATCAATATATTGACGAGAGATATAAATTATTTTATGTTGACAAATCAAGTATTTAATGTAAAGATATGCGAGTTGCAAGCTGCTTTTATCAATTAACTGGTTTATTTTGAATGACAATCGAGACAAAAAATATGTGTATATTGCAGAATTAAAATATTTTAAAAGGGAGAGATGTAAACATCAACGTATGTAATTATACATACAAAATAATAAAAAGTGGCAACGAAATATGACGAACAAAATATCATTCGGGTAGCTATTTGATCATTAATTCAAATTTGATTATTAATTAAATTATTCATTCATAAATTGCTCTTCGTGTCCTTCTGAAATGTCAGCATCATTCAAAGTCAGAGACAGAACATGATTACAAATAATAGAATATATAAATATTGTGTTGATGCCAATTTCACGCAGTCTCTCTAATTTCCAGTCGATACATATTTTTGATCGTGCGCAAAACTGACGGAAGCCCGTAAAAAATAGTTAGAGTCACACGAATAAATAAAGAATCGCGCTTCGCTCAGAATGAGAAAAATTTAATCACGCGACGCGTTATCGCGCGATTATAGATATAAATCACCGAGCGGAACATACATCACTGCATGACTGGTTACCAGGCTTACGCACATTCTACATTCTCCCGAGAGCGCGGGGTGCGAATGAACGATGCTTCGAGGACAGAGAAAAAGAGGAAAAAGAGGTGGGACGCATTCAACGGAGGAAGAGAGGCTCGCCCGCGGTGCGAATAAACGACGTTTCGCGAGTGCACATAACGGAAGAAGGGCAGGAGGACTGTTCGAGTGGGAAAGAAGGATAGACTAATGCGTATGTTGACTCTTCTCGCTTGCCTCTCTCCATCTCACTCTCTCTCTCTCTCTCCCTCCCTCCGCACTTTCATATTTCCATCCGGTCGTTCGCCATCGCCTACCCCTTTTCCGTCGCAAGGAGTCTTGTGTAGAATCCTCTTCTGTAACGCGCGTACAGAGTCCGCGCGGTTCAGAGTCCGCGTAAGGACCCCCATATGTGTTTCACCAGGTCAGGTCAACGTCCTGCGTAGCCCGTAGGGAGCGAAGGTGGAGGATTGCGCGGGGGAAAAAAAAGGGGCAAATGGCGAGAGAGGGAGAGAGAAAGAGAGAGAGAGAGAGAGGGCGAAACACACAATCCTCCAGATATTGCGCCCTCCCGTTGAATGCCGTTCCTCCTCGTCGCAGAAAAAAAAGGGTTCGCGGCCGCCGCGCCATCGTTGCAGTTTGTACATCCACGTGCGTGCACGACATCGCTCGCTTTCGCTGCTGCTGTATTATTCAATGGTACATACGCCTCTCTGCCGAGCCCGCGGCGCGTATACCGGCGCGATGCGTTACGCGGTACGAGGTAATTATTCTCTTCTGAAATCTGAATGTGATGCAGCGGTGTGCATCACTGATATACTTCTCGTACATTTATTTTAGCGCGTTTTCAACGCGAACTGCGCATTAGCAAGGCGCTTCTTTCAAAACTCATCTTTTGAAATACGAATGTGTAACGCGAGATAATTAATCAAGTTAAAGTTCGATATTGAATACATAAATATATGTGCTTTAATATTTTATACCTTCATGCGTAAATAATATCTCACAATTTAATTTCGCGATCGCAATCGTTTTTATCATGCGACGCTCCCGATGAATCTGCCCCGGGTTGAAGTAGTTCTTATCGATCACTGATTTTAATTCGAACCCTCTGAGAAACAAACAGGTGCATCCGCCGATATCGTCATCGCGTAATGAAATCGAGTTTCGCTCCACAAATATTCACGAAACGATATCTCGTATATATCGCGTCGCGCGGTATTATTAATAAATTTCGCGCCGCTACCTTTCGTTTTAATAGACAATAATATTTCTTCCGGTCAATTTATTTTACTTAAGGGAGTTACACGCTAAAGCGTATTAATGGCCAGTTGAGTGTTCAATATCAGTAAATCCTAATCCCTCGAGCCCGAGATTATTCGCCCGCGTAACTCTGGTCATCGACCAGATGACCGTCATTAGCGAGTGCGCTCTGCGAGCGAGCCGACCGAGGTCCTTTTCATCCCTGCAAAGCGGCCAAATTGAACGCGGAACGACGCTTTCGAAAACGGAACACATCGAGCGAGAACGCTCTTCAGAGCAACATGAAAAGCAGCGTGATCAAAGGAAAAGAGGCAGAGTGGATTGGGTGGAAATGCGAAGAGCGGGATCTGGTTTGAAGGCGTGGCGCGCTCGCGGATGCTTCGACGAATCACTTCTCGTATTGACTGCGCTCGCTTTCGCGGCAATCTGAACTCCGGAACCGCCGATGATACGGTCCTTTAAAATGACGTGACGCGACAATTCCGACTGGCGAAAGAAGACGCGAATCTAATATCTCGTTCTACATGAATTTCCCGCTTCTACATGATTGATGCTGAATAGAGAGCACCTTCTCCGGCATAATGCAATATGTGACAGGAATGAGTGACGATGCATATCGAGTGACTTCAATTCGAATTCATCAGTTATTGAGAATGCACGAGAATAAATGCGCCTCAAGTTTTAATATCATCGGTACAGACATCTAAAGAAAGTTGAATAAAGAAATTAATAAAGGTATTTTAATAATATTAAATCAATCGCGATTTTCTTTTTGCAATAAGAAAAATATATCGATAATAATAATCCGAAAAAATATAGAGAGCGAACACGCGTCTATATGATCCAAAACATGTGGATAATTGGCATCCCTGATACATGTCGTGCTGATCGACAGCAACATAAGGGGAAGCGAAATGTGCGAGCGCGGAATTACGGCGTTCCATTAGCGAGCATTTTATTTACTACCCTAACGCGCGGTAATCACACGCGTATGCGCCAAACTGGAATGATTATAAGCACATTTGCTGGAATTATTAATGCGTTAAAAAATATCAAAATAAATCTTTAATTAAAAAAGAACTTCAAAATAATTGATGACTAAAAATAAGCCAAAAAAAAATTAAAATTATTACTGTGTACGAAAGCGGTTGAGATGCAATTATCAATCCTTATACGATAATATCGTGCTTTTTAATTTGATTTCCGTCATTAAGGTTGAACATGATGACAATTATCAGATAAAACGCGACAATAATGATAGCATTATTACATGTTCATTAGAATTATCTTAAAAACCGGTTATTATTTGCAATATTCGCCCGTTACATCGGGAACAATTTTCAAACCGTGGCGAGCTCGTTGACGACACCTTTCACGACGTGACGAGCAATAAATCGCCATGTAAAGAAACGCTTTAGGAGGTTTGATATGAGGCTGGCGAACCGGTTTGAGGCTGCGTTCGATGCAGATGCGCCGAGACCCCCTACGAAATCTCGTAATGAGACGATTTAGACGCGAAATCTACGCTTAAGTCGAGTGTCGACGAGCTCTCTTTCGAGACCGGTAGAAATAAAGACTGATCCTTCCTTCTGAGAGAACGTCACGTTGCCTGCGAAGTTCGCACAGCAACATTGTTGATCGCTCAGAGCAATCATAAAAAAAAAAATGATATCGCAATTCTAGATCTCAACTGTCGACTAGTTTGAATTTTCCAACTTGCGTATAAACTGAGAATAAAACTTATATTAAACTATTATATTAAAAATCTAATTTTCAAATACTTTTCACTTGAATTAAACAAATCATGCAATTTTTAATTCGATCAGAGCCCTGATAATTGATTGCAAATTTTTTCCAATGCGTTTGTCGAAAAAAGATTCATATGAGAACAGAAAAAGAGCGAGCGGAATTTACGAAGAGCACGATATCGCCTAATTCCACTCGCGCCGCGTCAGAGCCTTCCTCGAAGCATTCGCGAAGGAAACGATAGTCTGCATTTCTGTCGGCATGACAAATCGCGCGAGTCGCGCGGTATCGTTCCGCGGCGACAACGCAACTATTCCATTAAAATTCGCAGCGACGGCGGCGGCGAACGATAACGACGCCGTGGATATACTCGGGCGCACTCCGTCGCGGCGTCATCGTTGTCGTCGTCGGCGGCAGCGACGGCGCCGACTAAGCGCACGCGAAAGTTTCGTCCATCGCGGCGCTACTTCAACCGTCGGCGAGATTATATGCGGAATCCGTACCTCGATGGTAAACGGGTTTCTATAGGCTCGTGCGAAATACCGGATGGCTTGACAAGAGCAATTTATCATGCTCGATCTGTATTTGCATACGTCGTCGGAGAGCCCCGTCGCTCATACCCGCCGCGACATCACATAGTCGAGTGCCTTTTGAAATTTGCGTGTTTGCGAATACGGGGTCGCTCTCTATCTTCCTTTCTCTCTCTCTCTCTCTCTCTCTCTCTCTCTTCTTCTCCTCTCTTCCGCTCATTCCACCTTCATACGCAATCGCCCTCTGAACTCGGCGAACCCTCCCTCTTTCTCTCGCTCCGCAGCGCATCGCTTCAAACGTTCCCCGACGAATGCTTGCGAGTTTCTGTTCGAGACAAACGATGCGCGAGATATGAATTCGTGCGCGGGACTTAACTGATCGTTTCGAGAGACCCCCGGACGATGCGTCGCGGCGGCGGTAATCGCGGGAACGCTGGACGCTGAGAGAGAGAGAGGAGATCCATCCTATATTCCGTGACGTCCGTCTGCGGTATCGTGAGCCCGATGTCCCGCGAATTCAGTTACGTAGGCGCCGCGTTCGATTCTCATCAGCGCGCTTTACCTGTTCCGCAACGGTGGAGCGACGAGCGAGCGATTAACTTGGAAAGCGATGAACAGACCCCGGCCGACTCGTGTCGGGTAGATCATATCGAGACTATATTTCACATTTCCGTTTACACTCGAAAGATCTTAAGCCCCTTCGCGACCAGAGCGAGTCCAGTTTTCCCTTGTTCTCCGGTCTCAGCTCCAAGCGTGGGGCCAGCGGTCACGCCTCTTCCCAAACGGCCGTCGGGCGCAATGCTCGATACAGATAAGTCATGTCCGTCATTTTTCAACACTCGCGACGCGATTCACCCGGGCCTCTCCCCCCCCCCCCCCACCAATCTTCCCCCAAACCCCCGTCCGCCTCTTTCAACGGTCGCACCGCCGGCAATATCGGACGGACAGCGCGGTGACGACGATTTCTCATCGGCTGCAGCACCGCCGGACTTTTCCAGCGGCGCGAGTTTTATCTCGCGCTTCCACCCTTAATTTGATTAATCGACGAGGATCTTGACCCTCCGCGCCGGCATTAATCACCGGTCCGGTCGTATGCATACATGGCCGCGGCATTAGGAACACGCTGGGAGACACGGAGACGGACTCGTCATTTGTTAGAACCGCTTGTTTAGAGAAGCTTTACACACTCGACCGGCTCTTCCGCCCCGGCGCGCGGATATTAATGGCAGATTAATTCGGCGATGGTACATCCTTGCGCGAAAGACTCGATGTTACGTGAGAGACTCGGACAAGTTGCGCGCTCGCGATACGCGTCATCTGGCCGCAATGTAATTTTTATTTATCATAATAATTGCATGTCGCATTCTCTTAGCGTCAGTTTTATTCCGTAGCGTCGATAAAAAAATGTCGGAGAAGAGATGCGAAAATTCCGTCATAAGAATTTAATTTTTATGTAAATAGCGAAGCAAACGTACGCTTTTTTCACACATTTTCATTAATATAAATTATGAATTTTATAAATAATATATTGCGAAATTATATTTTGAGATATTATATCCCTTATGCTAAAACCATGAATGTAAATAAATCCAAAGTATCTAAAGTATCCTAGGCTCTGATTGTAAATACAAAATCAAGTAGCGCAAAATAAATTTCACAAAAAAAAAAATGTTTCAAGAAAATTTGCTTATTCATGGTTTGGAAACAAGGAGAGCGATATGTAAAGAGAAAAATTGAGTAAAAACGCGTTATATTGTGCATAAAACACAATGATTATAATTTCCTTTACAATAACTTGTAAATTTTTTTCGTGGTTTTTGTATTCTCACATTAAGCGATCGTTGCGCCACTCAATATTAATGCATTAACATCATACGATGACCTACGGAGCAGCGCGGGTAAAAACGGACGATTAGAAAAAACGCAGCCGCTATTGCGAGCACTAAACTTTCGCCCTGATTTCGAGTCGGCGGTAGAGCCCCTGGTGCCGGAGGGTCATAGGTTTTGATTTACTAGCTGTTTATACCCTTTTCAACCCCTGGGGCCTGCATTATAACCGTGTTTATACTAATAGCCTTGCGCAGAGTCGCGCTAGGTTCACAGGTCTAGGTGTGATTTACCGACAATGTTGTCGCTATTAACGCGACGGTAAGAAAGATAAAAATGCGGCACAATAGAGCCGTGCGTACGTCGCGCTCGCAGGCCAAAAGACGATGACAATGATATTCGGCTATTATCTGTCAGCTCGTAAGATTATGACTTCCGTCTCAAAGAGCATCGAAAGAAAAAGCTTGGGAGATATCAAAATACGTTCCAAACAAGCAGCTAGCCGTTTCTGTTGATGGAAATTAAACTGCGTCCGTTTAACTATCATACATCATCCATCCAGAGAGAAAAGCTCGCGATAAACTGACATGAGCAATAAACGTAAGATATAAAAGAGGGCATCTATGCAAATCTACCTGAAAATAGCTCTCTTCGATGCATTTGACGCTTAAAAGCGACCATTACTTATCCCACCCGAGTGACAACGTATAATTTTGGAGATCAACTTGCAATAAATACCGTTTTTTGACGGTGTAAAATAAAGTATCCGTAAATAAGATTGAGCCATTCCACTCGAGGTCGGTAAATCAAGAAGTCCTGGAGGATGTCATCGCGGATGGAGGTGCGATATCTGCGAGGGAACGGTCGAGCGATACGGTGCGGAGCGGATGGAGGAGGAAGGAAGGAAGGAGGAACCTGCGCTGGGATCTCCAGTAACAGGATGTAATTATGATCGGTGAGATACGTCACGCATAACCCCCGTATTGACGTCCACAAATCACGCTGCACGGCCGGCCATGCGGTATCTCGCGCCACTCGAGGGACTGCGATCCTCAAACTCGAGCGGCCTAACGCGACACTAAATCCAGAATTATGTACGCCGCCGCGCGTAGACGTCGACGTGGACGCGCGGAATCTCCCGAGGATTCGCCGTGTCAAACGTAGGAAATGTAATGTCCCCGAAATTAGCACTTAAGGCGCACTCGTGAGATACTATCACCTGTCCGATGAGACGGGAATGTATGTAGAACATGTGCAGGCTGCACCAGAGAGTTATTTGTCTACAACTTCCGAAATACTCCCACGATTTAATCTTTGTAAGATGTTACTTCGCATTATTCTATCATTGTATGCGGCAGACGCACAGACAATTGTGGAAAAAATAATTATACAAATAATATATATTTTGCATAACATAATACATATCATATTAACACACATAACAATGTGTTATCAATTTCATAATATAAAATTATAAAGAGAAGCTACGGAAAAATTGTACATTAATAATTCAATAATTTAAGCTACATTGCAATCAAATCGCTTTCGACGTTTTATAAGAATTTCTATAAAAGTTCCAAAAAAGTATTATATTTGGTATACCATTAATGAATGTGACGATCCCGAGATACTCAGCCATCTTATTATTGCAGGTAGATGTAAAGCCTTGCAGACCACTCGTCATTATGAAGAAAATCTGTATCTGTTAAATAATAACATTTAACGCTATTGACAAATATCGAGAGAGATAAAATACTGTGCTTCTGCTCACTATTTGTACGGTAGTAATCCACTTCTTCAATGGTCGAAGCTTTTGTTGCATGTATAATCCACAAGTGCTCAGGAAGTAATACGAATACATTATTACGTGCACCCAAGCATTGAGCGCTAAGATACTCGTCACAAAACCATGGGGGAAATATCTTAGACACAACCAAGCATAAATAACCGTGGAAATGTGATGGTACACGTGTAAAGCAGAAATTTGCTGATATTTTTTCCTCAATATGAACACAATGGTTTCGCTAAGATCAATTATTTTAAGCAATAGCGCCCACCATATTATTTCAAGTTGCTGCAATAAACACATTGTTAGCCTGTTATCGGAATCGTTATTTTTTAAATTGCTAATTATTGCAAAGTAGTTTTGCAAAGTCGTGATTGTTTAATATTACTATATCCATTCATCACATATACATATGTATAAGATTTAAACAAGACACAAGTTGTTTATCCTTGAGAATAATATATGCATACACTCTTAGATAAAATTAATGCGCATCATGTTATTGAATAAAATTAAAAAACGCATTTGCTCTAATTTATTTTCATATGATATACAATTCATTTACCAATTCGAAGTTTAAACTTTTGTTATTCAACATGGTGCGTTAATTTTGTCCAGCAGTTTATTTGTAAGCAATATATTCAAAATAAATTAATCTTAAAATGTATGATCCGATATCTAGGTAATATATTTATCTAATAAACAATCATAATTTCTACTTAACGTTTGCAAAATCAAAACAAACGCGACTTTTTTCTATCAAAAATAAATTAATTAACAAAATAAATTAATTAACAAAATTTTTCATAATCGTCAGAAGTGATCAATTCATAATATCCAAAAATACAATTCAAACTTAAAAAAAAAAACAGCATTATAGTTTTGTGTAATAAAAATATTATTAATCTATTATTAGAGTTATTATTATTTAAATTGCTAATTTTTGCCTCTTTATATTGTGCAATAAACATCCACTGTAACAATAAAATAAATTCTTTGTTTATCAATGACATTGAATAGATACTTAAAATGATTTATCTACAAACAACTTATCTACTTATTTAGAGATAAATATGTATTAAAAATACAGAAATATACATTATGATGTGCAAAAGTTTCCGACCTGAGAAAATGTTCACTCTGTTTTTCAAAAGCGAGGTCTAAATAAAGTGTAACTAGTATTATTTGTGAGATGTAAGAAAATAAAAGAAAATAACATTTTTATTGTTTCGTATGTACTCATTTACTAACTTTCTAAACTAGCATGTTCAAAAGTTTGCACTTTTCATATTTTATGTCGAATGGTGCCAGAGAGTGTCGCTTGATTAAAAATTAAGTTCATTAGTTTTTGGAAGTGAGTGATTGAAAACCAAATTAATTTTTGGTTATACAAATTGGAGAATATACATAACTAGCACTCGGAATACTCGGAAGTGCAGGCTACTTTGTTTACTTAATTTTTACATGACTTTAAAATATTCATATATGAACACTGTCACGCTAACTAAATAGAATTAACTGTAAATAAATGGTTGAAACAATAAGATAGATTGAAATATTCCTATTAAAAAAATCGGAATAAAGTAATCAAATCATCAGAAGATTGTAAATCTTCTTAAGAAATCACTGCTTTACGTTGGAAAATTTGAACTGAATCATCGCAAAATATTGTAGAAAACATGATCTAAAAAATTTTCTACAAAGTAGCAGGCACGAAAAACACTAGATAAAATCAATAAAATATCAATAAAATTATTAGATAATAGACTGTGACACAAAAAAGACTGCAAGTATCGAAATTACACAAAAAATTACGTAGACAAGAAAATGACCTATAAACGACTTATCTATTTATTTGTTACTTGGTCATTACTGCTATATTTAGTCGCTCTAGAAAAAAATCATTAAAATTAAAAAATCACCTTTTAAAATTTACTCGATAACTTTAAGTTTAAAGATGTAAAAATTTTGAACTAGCAATTTTAATCAACAGATTTAAATTCAATTAAATACCTATAGAAAAGGAGCTAAAGCATCGAATTAAAAGATGTAAATACTCAAATAAAATATTTTATTTATGATTCTAACAAAAGAAAAAAAGAAAAAATTTCTTTCGATTTCATTAAACGTTTGGTCGACTTCTGCCTCGCCGCTGTGCCACCTGTAGAAGACATGACTACGAAAAATTAATGATAATATATGATTAAACTATTTTTATATCAATTATATTGTAAGAGACATTGCTTATTTATTTTAGAAAACAAAGTAACCAAAGACTTTTAAAAATGCTTATTCAAACTCTTAAATGTTAGAAATAATATTAATTAAAATTTACTTAAATCCCGCTTTCGAAAAAAAAAACAAAAATTATCTCTAACCGAAAACTCTTGCATGTTATTATATAAATATATGCTATTTGATTGTATCTTTACTTGTAACTACAAGTAAAGTGCAAACTAGCTGAAAACAATTTCAAAACGTACAACTCGACTACTTGAAAATTCCGAGTACTAGTTATGTATATTCTCCAATTTGTATAACCAAAAATTAATTTGGTTTTCAATCACTCACTTCCAAAAACTAATGAACTTAATTTTTAATCAAGCGACACTCTCTGGCACCATTCGACATAAAATATGAAAAGTGCAATTGCATTTCTTGATGATTAAGATTTTATACAAAAAAAAATTTCTTGTAAAAACATGATTTACACAGAACATGTGCATATAACACATTCCAGCGTAAATAATTAACTTTTACGTACCTTCTCGATGTTATTACCGCAAATTTGATCAAAGGAATCGCAATATTTCCACAGGGCAGTGAATGGTCTACCATATACCACGATGTTAAACACTATCAAAAAATTTGCGATAACTTGGAAAACATTGTAGCACTGCATAAATCCTTTCAATGAATAAGGCTGCCTGTCCTTCATAAATTTCGGGCCGCTAACGTAAATAATATATAAATAGACTAGAATAATACTAAGCGTTGGTATTGGCGAAGGTACTAAGGCCCATCTCATCGTTCGCAAATCTGTGAATTCTATATAATATGGCCTAATGTAATTGTTGTAAGAAAAGAAAAACTTTGTAATATAAAGAAATTTACAAATTAAAAAAAAATGTAGTCCGATTTCTTTGATAAACTTAAAGCTTACCAGCCATCCTTCAGAATGTAATAGAGTTAGCGAAACTAAAACACTTTACGTTAGCTTCACTCTAGTTGATGCTTATTCTGTAACGAAATAACCACGACTACCGCGCCACAGAAAGATCAGCGCTTTTAAAGCAATAACATTACATAATATGCATATGCATTACTCATGTAGAATTCTTTCGAATTTGGCAGCATAAATACTGGCCAGTATTTCAATAGAAATAAATGCCTGGATATTGAGATTGACATTTTTAACTTTATCACATTCTTGTTAAACTATTAGTCAATTACATAAACAGACAAACATTGTTTTGACAAATTTCGTTGTAAAATTGACTAAATGTCGAAGTGTGGTCGATCTATCAATTTTTAACTTTTCAGCAACTATTTGTGTTGAAACCCAAGGATTAGTATCCACACAATTGCGACTAATGTCATCATTAACATTAGAACCGGAGCGCGGCTGATCTTCGAGATTAAGATCTCCCCGTTTAAATTTTTCGAACCATCTTTCGCAGGTTGGAATCGACACAGTGTTTTCTCCAAATACGTCATAAGCGTTTCTTGCCGTATTTGAAATGCCTGTTCCTCTCCGACATTCGTACATCATGATTACACGTAAATGAACTCTGTCAATCATTTTTAATTTTCATTGAAAACAACGGAACTAACTAGAATCAAATCAATTCTTGTTTAACTTGAAAGCGTAATCTATCCAATAGTATGAACATATCAGCATATTTTTTCAGTGTGCCGTGAAACTGCACACATTAAGTATGACATCTATCACGAAAACCATTAAAATTGCATTCACCCAATACTTTAAAAAACAATTCTTAAATTAATTTTCCGAAGAGTTTGCTTTTATCATTTTTATATTATTATCAATTTTATTATGGTTATAATTTAATTCAATGTATTATTAAACATTGACTGAAATACACGTCAGGAATCGATTGTATACAACATACTGACGTTTTCTAATGTATTAATGCACATTTTAGCAATTTGGCAAAAAACAGATCGTCTTTCAGGTGTTAAATAGATATTTTTTTATGACGTTCATGATATAAATTATGTATTACTTCATATACATGACTTTATTCGTTTAAATTCTAATTTATTTTATTGTCTTTTTTTGTATTTTATTGTCTTTGTGTACTGTATTTTATTGTCTTTTTTAGATGACTCTCCTTCTTGTTTACTGACTTTTAATTCTTAACGCATGATTTTTCTCAAATTTTTACGCACTGCGTATTATCCAATTTTCCTTAATAATCTCGGTAATTTCAATAATACCTACAAAATACATAGTGAGAACCCAAGAAAAAATGGTATAATTGGTCAGATGTAAATATATATAATTAGTTATAAAAAAATCTAATATTTTTTTATGACGTTCATGATATAAATTATGTATTACTTCATATGCATGACTTCATTTGTTTAAATTCTAATTTATTTTACTGTCTTTTTTAGATGACTTTCCTTCTTGTTTACTGACTTTTTATTTATAACGCATGACATCTAATAACATACGTAATTTTATATGATTATATAAAATATTACATGTTATCAGATCTTTTCATAACTAATTATATATATTTACATCTGACTATATTATACCATTTTTTCTCGGGAAAAAACATAGATTTCACTAAAAATGACAAAAGATTTATCCATAACAGATAGAGCCTTATCTCTTTCCTAATATCACTCTCTGTCTTCGATGTATTCTCTCTTTCGTATATAGTATGTCAAAAAAAGCAAATGTAATTTTTTGACGAAATATTACCATTAATGTAAAGTATGTTACATTAGCATTAAATAAAAACTCGCAATCGCAATAATACATATTACATCAGTATATCGTATACACCAGTGCATACGATTCATTATCCCATTTCATTTATGTTTTTTCTTTCACTTTTTTTTCACTGCTTTACTCTATATTTTTTTCTTTACGACTTTAAGAAACACGTTACATACCTTGACTTTTTATATTTATGTTTGCATATTAATACCTATAAAATTTTATACAAACGTGTGCAAATGTGCGTAATAAAACAACGATATTACCAAGAAGTGATTCAAAGTCCTGTCAAGCAGCGATTCAAATCTATCGCGTCGTCTCACAGACGCGAGCGATTAATTCGTCGCGGATAATTGCATTTCGCAGTGCGTCCGTGCAACGCGAATGTGTCTCGCTAGCCGTAGGCGCTACGGAGCATCCGGAGCCTGCCCGGAACTTCCGCCTCGCCGGATGTTCCGCGACCGCTCGCCGCCGTCCTACCCTTTATCCACCCTCTCCCCGGGACCCTTTAAACTCCCTTCGATAATGCCGCGTTCCTATGTGGCATCGGCCATTAACTGCGATATAGCGGACGATCACGTGACGTAACCGTGGGTAACATCAAAGCCAAAGGCATAGTTGCACCCCAGGGACGGCCTATGACGTTAGCCTATCTCGTTGCAGTTCGCCTGCAACTGCACCGCCTCGAGGCGTCGTCGACGTTAGCGTCCGTCGTCCCGCTGCAGTTAGCTAGGAATTTCGGCTTTAATGCTTAACCACTTTCCAGATTGTCGGGGCTGACGCGTATGCGCAGTACCGTCGCAAATTATTCAGTCAACGCGCTCCTCTGCACTGGATGCCTCTCCATAAAGGATGCAACATTACGGATACACATTACGATTATTATGGATTAAATAGTGCCTACGAATGAATAAATACATTTTCTGCTACATTCGCCAATTCTCCCAGTTGGTTATGCGCATAGAGATATTATCGAGACTGTCACGTATCCACCTGACGTTAAAAAATACACTTCACACTATGATGTACATGCCACTGAATTTCAACGGACAAACGGAAGTCAAAAAATGATGAATGACTAACCAAAAAGAAGTATTATGCAATTTATATATTGCGCAACCTACAATCAGACATTCGCACAAAGGAAGTAGCAAAGAAATAGAGACGGTCTTACATGCAGCTATTACACAGTCGCGGCTTCCTTCCTTCCTTCCTTCTTTCCACCCTTCCCCGTCTTTGTTGTGAACGACGAAAGAGTTTCACGGTATTTAAGCAAGTTGTGCGTGAAATAATGACAAACCATCAACCATATGTTGCAATGTTACGACAATGTAATACCGTCCAGCGAGACTTGATAATTACTCCCGTCTCAATTTGTTCCGTTCTGATTGCTAAATGATCACGGAACTGACCTGAGATAACTATTACTTACACGGTCCACTCGCTTCGCATATTGCGCATCTGCGATACCTTACGTCTGAGAAATTGAAATACAGACGATCACATCAAAATACTTTCAATTTTTTTATTTGTATGCAATTTTTCGAATAAAATAAATAAGATTCTTTAAATAAGAGAAGCGAAACAAAATTTTTTTCTATATAAAAGTCTATGAATAATTACAAAAAGTCAAAAAGTAAAGAAATTCTTTTTATTAAAAACATCTTTTAAAGTAATCTACATTTCAATGTTATTTTGAAATGCAGATCTATTTTACTCTTTTACTCTTTCTTTTGTCTCTCTAAATATTCTGTTTTTGACTTGCCTAAATTTAGAATAAGTATTCTTTTTGCTCCGAAAAGTAGAAATATATAATAGTATAAAAATAGTAATATAATATAATCATTTACATAATAAAGTGCTTGCATACGTAATGCCTTACAATTGTACAGTACGATTTCTATTGGAGAAGGAATTGAAGAGGTAAAGAATTCCGGAACAAGTGCATAGGAGGGAGAGGAATAAGGAACATGTAGGAAAAGAGGAAGCGATATAGGAGCACAAGCAAATGTTTTCGCGACAATAGACAGGATGTGCGAAGGGTTACCATTGCAAATCACAATAGCGACCGCAAAACGCGAATGACAGGTTGAATAGACGTGACTAGAGAAACGAGTCCTGACGGTAACCTATTATTACCGGGATCTCTTTTATACAGGCTATTCTGTGGGAAAACTACGGTCCGTGTAAGAACCATTTTTAATTCATCGATGAAATAGAAAAATACCGCATCCTCGCTTCATAGATTTCTTTAGACCCCGAACGTTCGATAAATAGTACGATAATAGCTGTAGAGCCTATAAATAATGCGATGTAACGTAGTTTAATCGTTTAAGGAAGTATAATAGAACAGAACGAAACTTCTTGATAAACATAAAATATCAAATTTCTTTTTAAATTCTTGCAAATTCTCAAAATTTGAACAATAAAAATTCTGAAGCTACAAATTCATATTTAAAATACGACTCCTTTATTTTTTTATATATATTTTTTCAGGAATAAATAACTTGTTATTCTATATAGAATATAATTAAAACAGAGAGTAGCAGAATTGTTATGATTGGGCTGATACGTTTTTGTGTATCAATATCACTACCATATGTCACTCTATTGTAGAAGTCCCCAACTTTTTTACCAAGAAGACCGCATGAAAATTTTAATAATAATAAATTGAAGTCCGGAGGAACATGTACATATATTCTCAAAGTTACTAAGCATGCCAAAACTATGCATTCATGAGTGAAAAAAAAGAAGAAAGAAAAAAAGAAAGAAAAAACAGAAAAGATTGCAAAGAATGCATCGCTAATTATAATAAGAAACTACACAATTTTAATTTTATATATATATATATAAATTATGTATATATATAACGCCAAAATTTCTTGACAGGCCGGAATCTTCATGGAAGCCATATATGGCTCGCAGGCCGTAGAGTTAGGGACCTCTTCTCTATTGTAATAAAAATGATAATGTGCGGCAAATAACAGTGAAATAGCAATAAAATATGGCAAAAATGGTTTCACTTCGTGACGCTCTCGACATAATAAAGTGTAAACCTCAGGTGTGGTGACATTTAATACAAAACGTTTTCATATGGAAATACTAATTGTCGGTTGGAAGTGAAAACATCGTATCTTGCGCGTGGAAGCGAGAATTATTAAGGCCTTGTCTACGACACCGACGACGAGAGTAAACATGATGATATTTCGTGGCACGCTATACACAGATAGACGACGTCGCGGAAAATAGTGACCTCAACCTGAAACCTTGAAATATTCGCCGCGCAGCCAGGTACTCCGCTTGATTACTCAGCAGCATATGCCGCGAGATATAATGCCGTCTCCATTTGCCAAGTAGCCGACGATATAATGCCGCGAAATCGCTTCGCCGTTAATTCACTGTCCGCAGTCACGTAAGTGCATGGCTTATCCTGCCGCGATACCGTCAGGGATTTCCGTAAGAGAGCACAAATGGTATACGTCGAAATCTCGCGGGGAAACTACCTTTGCAGACGCTATCAGAGGTTTTTGAACCTCAGTTGTGTCATTGCTTAATTAATGAAATGCAACATATAAAGTAAAGAATAAAAAAAGAAAAAAAAACTTGGAAATGTAATATGTGAGAGTGTCAACGAAACTGACAAATAGCGGTTAATGTTTAGTTGTTCATTTATAAAAGTCTTTTGAGTACATTTATCAATGACGGAGCCGCTACAGGGCCAGATGATACAAACGTCTCTTGCGTCTCGTAAATTGCGTCACTTTAGTCAAGCATTTATTAAGCTCCTCGTAAACGACCAGGCTAACGTAAGAACAATTCCAAATTCGATAAACTCGTGCAATTACTTTCGCAATATTTCTACCATCATATATCTCTCGAGTAAAATTTTTCTTTGCAACATTTATTGCTACATGCTAGAAGAAACTATCTCCGATTTGAATTCCTAATTTAAAAATATAGTAATTTTGCTTCAACAAATTTATAATAATTTATGCAAATTATTAGTTCAAGTCGTAACTAATTCGTTATTAATATTTAATAATGAACTTAACGATTTAAAATTATTTGCTCGTATACTGCATACACATTATCATTTTCTATCATATTTTATCATATTATAAGATAAAATTGTTATTGCATATTAAAAGAATTAAAATGTTAAACTAAACAACTTTAGTTTCAAATATTAAATATTTTATTCATTAATTCACTTTAGATAACACAGACATTCTTACGTTATAAGTTTCTTTTTTATTTCCGCATGTTGCAAACGTAACTAATTCAATAATAAAGCAATAAATTTTAATTCAAAAATCTCCGACGTTGTCGAAAAAATGAATGATAATAATTGGTTAGCAATAATTAAAACAATATTTTTACACATATTGTTTTATCGTTGTAATATCCGCGAAGAGCCACATCGTTGCGGTACTATAATTTTAATAATAAGTGTGTTTCTAATGAAATAGCGTGGTTGACGCACGATATTATTCGTAGACGTATATAAACGTGCTCCATGCATAGCCATTTCCCTCCCTTCTCTCCCGCAGACTTACGAGCCTTCGAGGCACTTGGACAACAGCCATTATGGTTTATAATATAGTTCTGCGCGGAATAGCAGTTAGCGCAATACGAGCCACGGCAAGAGATAACACTGATTTCATTAGCGCAAATGAACTCGCATCACGGCACTCGGCCCGGCCGTTCGTCTGATTAAAAGTCATAAAAGTTTTCGGCCCGCGTCCCGCTTTCCTGCATACGCACATGCACGCGAGAGTACGTTACTGACAAATGATCGTCCGCGTATCAGCCGACATTTTCCAGAGTCGCCAGAATGCCGAGTATCCTCGGAAATTTAACAGTCGCATTCGCCGCGACAGACCCGACGCGAATAATGGAGATAACAGCTCGTAGGAGGAATGGAACAATCGGAAGAAGCCAACAGCATAATTTATACATCAATGCGTATAAATGCGATACAGCAGGGGTGCCCAACCAGTCGATCGTGATCTATCGGTCGATCGCGACGTGTTTTTTCATAGATCTTGTTCACATTTTGATTTTTACTTTGTTTGATTACTATTACAAAATTTATTTTTCTAATTTTTATATTTATTTTGTTCCTATTCATTTGTTTATATTTTGACACTTAGTTTGTCTCTACTGGTATGTTTAACCCTTTACACTCGGAATGCCAGTTGTGCTGGCATAAGCATTCATTTCGGCAACTCAGAGTTTACAAGATTATTAGGCACAAACTTTTGTTTGAAAATATCATTTTTTCAAAGATATTGTCACGTGATCGATTTATGCAAAGATTTTATTCATAATATTTAAAATATTAATATTTAATTTTTATTAATATTTTATTTTATTCATATTTTTATTCATACAAATATTTTTTGCAGATATTTTCGTGATTTATTTGTTTTCTAAACAAAAAAAATAATTGTAAATTTTTCATGACAAATTTATAATTATCGCGTTAGTGGAAGAAAATGTTTAAATATTACTCGAGCACTAAAAATTAATAGATGTTGAAGTAACATTCTAAAAATTTTATATCTTTAGCTCGCATATACAAAAAGGTTGGACAGCACTGCGATACGGAATAAACATGACATTCATTTTTGCTTTTGCATATTCTTCAAAGTCTGCAAAAAATAAAAAAAAATCGCCTTAAAAACAGCTATTAACTTCTATTAACGCAAGAATTTGCGTACACATTTCTGTATACAAGACATCATAAGTCTGTACTTATACATAATTCCTGCACATATAAATAATAAAAAGTAATCTTTAAGTACCTAAAAATTAATGCACAATGTAATGAATAAAGAGAATAAAAGTCATTAAAAGGCAACATGTTGTAACGCCGAAACCAAACATAAAATAAAAAGCAGAAAAAAATACTCTTTCTAGATAAATAAAAGACGTAAGTAGAAGAATCAAGTCAAATCCGCAGAAAATATTTTGAATGATAATTCAGAGTACGTGCAAACAAATTTCATATTTCTAGCAATTCGTGACCTGAAACATGAACTGTACTGATTATGCGGTTATGTTTTTTGCAGACTTTAAAGAATATGCAAAGAAGCAAGAATATATGTCATGTTTAATATCGCAGTACTGTCCAATCTTTTTGTACATGTGAGCTACTTGTTTTTAATACAGTGACCTCGCAATCTATTTATGTACGAGAGAAAAAAATAAAATTAGAATGTAATTACAATGTTTATTAAACATATCAGTCCGTCTAGTTTTCCTTATTCGTGTATCAGAAATTTCACTTTTTTATTTAAAAAAAAAAGTGAAAAGTGAAAATTAAAATTTTCCAAAAAGTGACTAAAAATTATATTTTTGTAATTGTCAAACAATTAATAAAAAAATTAATTAAAATAATAAATCTGTTCAAATTTCATAAAACCGAAAACCGTTCTAATTTTGTATTTTTCTGCAAGAAAACGTGTGAATTAAAACGTAAGTAATTATTAATTAATTGTACATTCAAATATTTATAATTAACTCATATCTTTTAATCTATATTTATTGTCTTATAGATTGTAATTTATATTCTCTCTATATCGGAGGATGATCCTATTCGTGGCTCATCTGAATGGATAATTTGACGGGTTAAAATTATAATATATTGAAGTTGGCTTCCAATTGTATCAACCGTATCAAATAATTTTTTTTTATCGAATTAAAAAAAATATTTAGGTTCTAAAATTTTGATATTTTATAGAATGTCAAATTATATGTCTCAATGCTAAAATATATCAATTCCATTTTTTGAAAGTTTAATTCTGATAAAATATTCTATAGATATAATTATATATTTATATAATATGTACAATGACGGCCATTACGATGGAATCGACGATAGGGTTTCAGTCTCTGCAATAAACGTACCGTGCCTCTGCTAAAGATAATCACGTGGAGCCACTAAAACGTGATCGTCCCAGCGGGTTACATACATAGAACTGCCGATTACACGGTCCACGATAAGTGTGCAAATGCGCACTTCTGGCCCGGGCTTCTTCGTTCCGTGAAATCATATTCCACGGTAATTAACTGTGCCAACGATGCCGAGGAAGGGCCGGCGCCTCCACCCATTACCTTTTCCCCTTTCGTTCGAACGTACGACCTCCGTCAGTGGGATAGGTCAGCACGCCCTTTTGCGCGTGCTAATGCCATATTACCTTCTTCTACGGCTAATGGATCATGCTGTTATCCGTGCGCTATTTCGCCGTATAATCCACACAAGCGACTTTACGTCGATGTACTACGAAATTTGTCGTGGCATGCATTTTGCACAAATTTTCGAATGTAAATGAATAAAAACTGATAGCCATGTTAGAAAAATAACAAAATTGAGACAAATGAAAGAATATTATATTCTTTTAAAGCTATAAGCAAAAGAAATATCAATAGTAATAAACGGTAGCGAAATATAAATTGTTCTACACTAATTAAGAAATGTATAGAACTTTTGCGATATTAAACATGAAGCGAAATGACGGATAACCGCGGAATTAATAGTACTTTCAAAGTAAACCAGCACAAATGACGGTCGTTATCACGATGATTCGCCCCCGAACTTAATTGAAAGTGGCGCAATTTGAACGAGTAGCCTCGGGGCCCTTTGACGCCCTGGCGCAGCGTTTCTCAAATTTAAACACGCCTTCCAAAGCCGCTCAAAGTAACTCTTCTTCCGCACAATATTTTTTACAAAAAGTAAATCTAAACTATAAATGTTTTTGGAATATTATATACAATCTCAAATTTATTTCAAAAATTGGAACGTCTTTCATATTTTTCTGCTTGCGGCAACGATCGAAGATCTGAGAAGCACTGTTCCTTGCATACGCGCTATTGCGAAGGTCAGTCTGCGTGCACGCAACTGTCCTCACACGTCCGAAAGAAAGAGGATCGGCAGCGCTCGAACGAACATGCAGCACGCATCGTAGTAAGGCGTGCGTGTCTCACGCGTAGACGGCGACAGGAGGGTTGCCAGCGGGGACACGCATTCGATCTTATCGCATTCCCGCCTTTACGCAAGCTACGCAGCTACATACGCGATGTTACATACCCTTTACGGCCTTCCGATCGTAATAATTATTATACGGCACATCGTTGCCGCTGTTATCTCCTGACGATGCAAATGCCCTTTACTCGTCGAGAGAAATGTACGTGTAGACGAGGGGAAAGGGGGGGAAGGAGAGGGACGATTAAGGGATGCTTGCGTTACAGCATACTGTTACCGTAGTTTGCTCCGCAGCTGTATCGAAAGAATACTGTGCTTTACTTTCGCATAGTGGCGAAAATTCCGTTTACATAATTTACTTTCAGTCAAATTTATCAAATTCTTGATAATTCTTGATAATTTTTTAAAATAGAAATTTATTAAACAAATGCATTTGATATATAAATAGAAATTCTAACTTTGCTTCATACGCTTTTGATGTTAATAATTCGTGCCGAACAGTGAATCGACGTATCGAACGAAAACACGAAACGGAGCGTAATTTGCATAGAGAAGAACATTAGTTAATTACTAGTGACATAAACAATGATTGGTGATCGAACGAAAGCCACAACTCACTCCATAACTAAGCCCGAAGTTATTGCCCGGATCATCGTTAAAACTCGAAATGTATCAGTCAGCCATACGCACGCGCGCAAATGCCGATATGCCTGAGCTTTAATCCTATAAAATGTGTGAGAGCCATCGCGATATCGTAGCCGGCTATCATACGCTGATATTTGAAGAGATTATCTTTTTTCCATACTAGATTGCCGCAATATCGAATAACTCGTAAAAAAAAATTGTGAAAAAAACCTGAAATATAACTGCACGACACAATAAATTACGTTCTAAAAATCTCTGTAAAATTAACATCACATCTACGTTATCAGAAATAAATTATTTCATCGAAAATATTATTTCCATTCATTTGACAATAAAATAAAGCGGAAAAAATATTACAGCATAAAAGGTAAAAATTTCCTCTCTTTTCATCGCGATTACATAAACCTTGTTTATCTCACGGTAAATAAATGCAAGAAATTCGCGTGATTATCGAGGCGTCTGATGATTATCCGAGACACTCAATTAAAAGAGCCGACATCGAAATGAAAAGGCTATTCTATCCTAATGCAAATCTCAATAGTAAATCTTCTTCTCTCGTCGGCACGTAACGAGTTCCGCGTGTACAGGGATCACGATCACGATCGCGACGACGGCGACGGTGTTACTCGTCCGCTGTATCTTGCGACTTTTCGAGTTATCAACGGGGGTTTTATTAATGACAGCTAGACGAGGCCGCCCGGGTTTATGGACGGACATAAACTCTAAACTGATTAACAGTAGCCAGCAGCCTCGGTTTTCCCTCCCTCCCTCCCCCCCTCTCTCTCTCTCTCTCTCTCTCTCCCCCTCTACGTTCGCTTTCCTCGCAGTTGCTCGGGATATGCAATATATATGCAATCGCGGCTGGACCCGGGGAAACCGAACTACCCCGTGCTGCGTCTCGTTAGTAATACACCCGCGGTTTATAGGCCATCGTCGACGGAATTAACATTGCCCAATTAAATTGATAGATGTCTCCGACAGCATTAAATAGACGATATCTGAGTGGAAACAGGCGTAAATCGTGAATCGAATGCGAAGCTCGCGAACTCAACGCGGCTTTTATTTTAAAATCTAAAGTTTGCCATAAGTTTTCTCAAGATAAATGTTTGGAGAGAGTGACGTGTCGGTTGCCTCGAGCAGCATGCGTGACGAAAATATACGAGCGTCGTGTTTTTTCGAGCGTACCAACTAGTCTGAAAATACAGCGCGGGATGGACGTTGGTAAAGCGCGATTAAATATACTCTGTGCCAATGGCGCTGACCGATCTTCGTTCTTTGATCCTCCCTTGTTGTAGTTAAAAACGGCAAAGCTCTTTTGACTACCGTAAAACGCAAAGAGGATTAAAAGGCGGCATGAAAATTCCCCCTCTGAAATGCCCGCCATTCATCGCGGCCACTTTCTTCTCCATCTTCCTCGCATAAAAACGAAAGGGTCAAACGCAAGACCCATTTAGCTCGCATCCGATGACTGCGCGGCGAATGATCTCCAAAATTGATATCCGAGAAAACCGTATTATTAATACCGTATCATCGTATCCGATTTCGCTGTTCGTCATCCGAGCGTTATTCACACGAACGCGGAAACGCATCGCGAATAAATAATATCTATTAATTACGCAAGCCCGAATGAACTCGTCGCGCACGGACGCAGAGACTCGTACGATGCTCCGAGTGGGTTTTCCGAGGGGGTGGTAGTGGCGGTAGTGGCCGGGGTGGCGCAGGCAATAAACGGCGGGCGCGGTTTATCACGGTGCGGAATTAAACGGTTTACGACTGGACCACAGATTAGTACGGACGCGATGGACGAATGCGAGGGTGGATCGCGCCGCGCCACCCTCCCCGTGCCACCCACGATCCGATATGGGTTAGGTTACCGGACTACGACCCCGCGGCCTCTCCCTCCTTCCCCCTTCATCCCCGACAACCCCACCAACGGTTCACCGCGACCCTATCGCGTATTCGCGCAACTTTGTGGTGGAGCGCTTCCGATTCGAATCGCACGATCCGCTCGCGCGCTCGAAATCCTCGAAAATTTGGGGCTCGATGATTTCGCTGGAATCGGCGCGAGATAAAATGTTACTGCACGCTGGCTGATATTTCCGGCGCTCCGGCGATAGTAGTTGTTTAACGCGCACTCCTGTATTACACGCGTAAAGTGAAATATGTTTTAATTTCGAACGCGCGCGAAACCGAAATTTTTGCTCGCAAAACTACTGCGCCGTAGTTTCTGTGTAACTTTTTTTATTCATACGTCGTTCCGTATGCACGTGTCTACTTAATAGTCGGCTATTGTATATTTCAAATCAGTAGCGGACACGATATCTATTTATATACGACGTGAATCGTTATTTTCATTATAAGTACCAGGTAAATTGAAAAGCAATGAGTTCGATGAAAATTATGATATCGTGATCCCTCCATAATCGTATCAATTGTCTGCCAGACGTCACAAAGATGGTGATATTGTTGGTGTAAGAAAATTCTATGGAAATACATAACGCGGTAACATTCGCCGCCCAGCGTCGTTCCAACGCAATAACGTGTTCCCGGAACATTCCGTAACGAGTTCCGCGGCGCGCAAGTGAAATTCACGATAAACGCTAGGAGCATCGCGGCAGTAAAGCGTAGATACACGTTGCACGACCATAAAATCGGCCGAATGAGTTCGTCACGGACAATCAGCCCCCGAAGTTTATGCCGATCCCCCCGTCCCTCTCTTTCTCCCTCCCTCTCCTTGGCGTAGCGTCAACTCTACACGCGATCACGAAGTCGGATCGGGAAGTTCGACGGGGCTGATTTATTCAGAGGCCATTTTCCGTATTCCTTCACTTCGCGGTGAGCCGCCGCGGAAGGTGCTCGATAAGAGAATTACGATAATTGGACGTCGCGCTACTCCGCCGATCGATCTAACGAGGTTCTCAACGCCCCGCACCCACACAAACGCGCGATCTAAAGGGACGACAGTCTGCCCGGACGATCGTATAAACTCGATAGCGGGAACATCTTAGACACGCTTAAGTCCCGAGAGACAAGCGTTATCAGATTTCGGCCCGCCGTTCAGAATTTTCTGCAGCAAATGGAAATCCGGAAGGACAATACGTTCCTCGGAACGACCACTTGTCACCGTAACTTGAAACTTTTTGCATTGTGGTTAATAAATTTTTTAAAAAAAGCTTCCAAAAAATTTAAATTAGAATTTATTAAAAAATAAGGAACTTTGCGCGCTTGTTATTCGTCTTAAAAAAATTCATAATCTTTCGCTAACTCTAATTCCGTTGAAAAAAATCGTTAATTATAATTATAACAACGCGCATTCTCGTTTCATTTCATACTATCGTTGAGTAATTACACGTGCCGCGAGATCCACCGGTTGTTTCAAATATTGAGGTTACATTTTCCTAGTAAAACCGCCCACACTTACATCACCTCCGCATTTCCCAACAGAAGGAAACGTCGTGCATTCGTTCGACGCACAATGGGGGCACGTACGCGAGTAAGGTGATGTATCCCATTTCACCGTGGCGTATTATTTCAGTGATCGTCGTGTTCTCATTACCGCAGATGGAAGAACGTGGATATAACTCTTTCCACTCCTCCCCCGCACACGAGGGTTGCGCGAGCTAGAAGGGCTGGAAGGATATAACGGAGTATTATGCGGCGTCGGCACCGCGGTCTGCACCCGCGGTAGGTAGGGTGGAAATACCTGCAGGCGATCTACGTGTATTAAATTAACCCCCACGAGAAGCTCGCGTGTCCGGGAATGCTCGAAAGCCGAGCGCGCGGACACTAAGAATTCATTAGCCGGTCGCTCGCGCGCTCGTCGCTGTGCGCCGATTACGCGCGACGACATTATTTGTGTACCGTCCGTGGAGATCGATATATCACGTTTCATGGCTGATAGGAAGATCGATCTGGCGATAGCGGTATCATCCGCCTAAAATGGATGCCGTGGGTCCCACATGAACAGGCGCATAAACTAAGAGAGCTGTTTTGTAGATTTATGGTGACACGCAAAACGCGAGATAATATTTATGTGGCGCAAATAATAGTTTGATTACTGCAATAAGCGTCTTTTGAATTTTTACCTTTCCTCAAATAAATCTACATTTAGATATATCGTCTTGTATTTTAATTCCACATTATTTTTATCGTAAATCAAATTAATAAATTTTGCATCCGCTTGTACTTTACTCCCATTGTTATTTATAAAATATGGAATAAATATTAATTATCATATTATTTGACAAAAAAGTGCAATAAAAAATTTAGTACAGAACTGGAACATTTGTATTAAAATCGCCAGCGGCGATGATGTATGCGCAGATTAATGATACGCGAATACACGCGTGAAATGCAGCAATAATAGCGTTAAGTGCATACATGGCTTGAAGGTACGGCATAGCCAGCGTCGAAATTAAGCGAATTTGACGGAGCCCATTTCCTCTTCATTTGCTAAAACAAATCGTACGCCGGTTCATCGGGAGACAGCGACGGGAGCACTTAGCTGATGAGCGCGTATGTACTGCACTACATGCACGCAAGTCTCGCGTGTCTGTCGCGCGCGATGTGCACGCTTGTTTTCCGCGTGTCGAACCGAATTTGAATAAACACACTGGGACCCGCATATTTACCGTCCAATCGACATCTTTTGTTCCGTGCATGCGCGTCGACCGTTCTTTTATTAAAACACGTGTAATCCCGCACCCGCGATATCCCTACGCGAAAAGCAAATCACGCACAAATGCACGCGTAGCGCTATAACTTTATATTGTAACAAAAGAACGATAATATTGAAAGAGGAATAATCTTCATTTATCCAGAAAAAAATACAAATTTAGAAACTAGCTTCCTATAAAATAATGTAAAAGAATGTCCACCATATTAAAATCGTAATATAATATCACTAATATTTTCCACATAAAGATATAAAAGATATTTTTATATCCTTTAACAAAGCCTTTTCATGAAGCCGAACAATTGGAAATTTCAATTATGCGATCTGTATGTATTCGGTTACGAATTGGTTGCCGACTACGATCAACGTCGCATCGGCGCAAAAAAATCGATAAAATATGGAAGGGTAATACGAGGCATAAACGCGAAGGCGTACAACATTGCACTCACGCATATCCGGAACATACTCGAACAAGAAAAGGGTTAAACGTGCCGGTGGCCAAACCTATCGTTAACTTTTCACAGCTCACGTGCACTGCGGGAATAACCGAATATTACGAGCGTACACGCGCCGAGAGAAACATTCGATAGATGATAGTGGTAGGTTTTTTTTTTGCGGAACGCATGATTGACCCCCGCTAGTGATACACCATATTATAATTATATCATAACCGATACGACAAGCAGCCCCAATCGTGGGATTTTGATTTAACAAAAGAGAACTGTACAAGATGATTATATGTTCTAAGTAGATTTCCGGTATCCTACCCTGCAATAAATTTGTTAGCGTAATGCGCATGAAACTTGTGGGAAAATTTAGTTCGCAAATACAGCAAACATGTTGCTTCGAGACACAATAAATATTATGCTCACTCGTATTATAAAATATTATCAAATAATAGTTTATAAAGTATTCCAAAAATTTTATAAATTAACAAAATATATCGTATTTTATACAAATAATTCTGAAATCTCTGTAATATGTTTGCAAATTCATCTCTCGATAAAATCCAGGCAAAAAATTTGTGCACAAAAGAAAAAAATGCCGTCCGATAATTATATCGAATAAAAAGTTTATCCATCGTTCTTATAGTAGAATCATGGATGCACAAACCGGAAATACGAAGCAATATAACAATACATAATAATAAAGGCACAATTCAGATACATGGGCGCTGCGCTGTATCATTGAATGCTAATAATGTATCATTATTATAATCGCTTTATCATAAAGTGAACATCGAATGCTATTGCCATAGTCGCTTGCATCATCATTTGTACATTATTACCTTTCACGTTATCCATTTTAATTGTAAATACTCTTATTTATTAGTTTCAACTCTGAATATTTGTGCGAATAATTGCAATTACGAAAGAACAATACCGCTAAATGTCGTATTAGCAAGATAATTTGTTTTGCCAAATGTTATAATACGTGATTTTCTTGATTGTTAGCACAAATTGTTGATTACCAAATTTTATTTATATTTTGCAGAATTAATTCTTTCAATTTTTACCAAATACGATTTTATATTATAATTATGTGTTATCTCACATTGTATATTCAACGCATTAAGACATTACGAAATTAAAACGTGCAAAATTCAAAATTTACAGCTCTTGAGAAATCAATACGTTTTGTGTATTAATTTCAAAAGAAGAATCAATGGACAAGCCGGAAGTGTGCTAACTATCGTATGAAATAAACGCACGTCATTAGGCACGAGTCTTTATCCGTCTAACCCCGCGAGCGCGTCTGTGACAGGGGAACGGAGTTAGAAAAATCGCTGCTGCGCCGCACAATGGCGCACTTTATCCGCGTAATTGACTCAATGACCACTTACCAACGTGGAAGCCCATCGCGCGGCCGTCGTCTTCGTCGACATCGTCCGACCGCTGTGCCAACGACGCGAACATCGGAGGAGCTTTCTTTATCCAGCTGACCCACTCAGATTCCTGCAACGCAAAAGACCGTGCGTAAAACGGGCGAAAAGAATGAGGGCGAACAAAAGCGCAGAGATAAATCGGTTATCTATTTAAACTCTATGGCATATAATGGCATATAATATATGGCACATCATATTAAAACTCTAATTAAATATCGTAAAATTTTTCCATGCAAGCGTTCAATTAAAATTTAATTTATTTCTAAACATTTATTAATTAAATAAAAAAACACTGTACATCTCATACATCCATTAATTAATAATTACTGAAAATTAGGCGTTGGAAATTTTTCAATTTATAATCCAAATTTTAAACGTTGACTAATAATATGCTGTGACATATGAATGCCATAACTTTCTGAGGACAAAAAGAAAAAGGAGATGCGCGGGAGAAAACCCGGGGAATGAGAAATGTGGCTAACAAGAAAGAGAAAAATCTAAAGTGTCGCGGAGCGGCACGTTATTATTTTCAACTAAATGAGTCACGGCTCCGTCCAGTGAGAGCTGCCAGAAAGAAACGATTCACTTGGCAAGAACGACCGATAACCGCTATCTACCCGCAGCCGTATACGCCACCACAGCCGAGATTTATATACCGCGCGCTGACTAACGAGAGATTAATGAAATTCGATGCCTCATTCAATCAGCACGTCGGGATATTCGTCCGAGAAATATGGGAAATGCGATCGTGACGATTCCACGAACATGGTTAGCGAGAATTCGACTGAGAAAATTAACGTATTGGCGCGTCGCGAACAATGCAGCGACCACTGGATTACTCATTAATACGTTTTCTGTGGCGCCTTACTGATTAGTCGGCTGTACAGTCAGAGATAAAACTCCAACGCTGCACGAGACTCTACGCGAGAAATGCAGCTGTGTGAACTTTCGCTCTCTTCTGCAGCTAATATTTTTTCAATATATTTAAGACTAATTTTCTGAAAAAAAATAAAGAATAGTAGTATAGCTATGGGGATTCTAAGCCATGGGGCAATGAGGGGGGTGCGGGGGAAGAGGTGAAGGAGGATATCAGATTACACACGTTCGCAGCTGTAAAAGCGCGAAGTCAGCACATTTTTTGAATAGTGGGGCGAAGGGAGGTATCAGGTTACACACGTTCGCAGCTGTAAAAGCGCGAAGTCAGCACATTTTTTGAATAGTGGGGCGAAGGGAGGTATCAGGTTACACACATTCGCAGCTGCAAAAGCGTAAAGACATCACTTTTTTGAGTAGTGGAGGTATCAGATTACACATGTTTGCAACTGCAAAAGCACAAGTTTCGTACTTTTGAGCAGTGGGGGATATCAGGTTACACAGGTTCGCAGCTGCAAAAGAGGAAAGTCAGCAGTTCTTCAAGGATATGAAGGAGCATCAAATTTTGTGACGTCAGCACTTTTTGAGTGGTGGGGGCGTATCAGGTTACACATTTGCAAAATCAGCAAGTGGAGGGGATATCGCAGATTTACGTCATAGCTATTTTTAATTAGTATCGTGTGCAAAACGCCCCTAGCAACAACCACTTCAACGTTTCAGCAAACAATGGCGCCATTTTGCGCCATTGTTTGCTTATACACTGAGAAAAAAAAATGTTGAATCAAAAAAATATTTTTTTATCTAACTATATGCGGCGGTCACGGACAATCAAATAAATATTTGTTAATCCAGCAAAATATTATGTTTTGATAAATACAAAAGTTAATTTGTATGAAAAGAAATATTTAGTTAGCCTAACAGAATTGTATTATGTTCAAATAAAAATGTAATTAATGACTGGTTAATATTAATATAAATAATGATGAATCAATACAACTTATCAACTGTAGCATTTATTTACTTCAGCGGCAGCAACAGCTTTATTCAGATTAACTGTAAATTATTTAGAACAATAACATTTATTATTCACTAAATTAAATGTCAACAAAGTCATATTGTTGTGTCTTAAATTATTAACGTTATGTTTACTTAAACACATAAATATTTGAACTAAAGAAATAAAGCCAATTAAATGTATTTAGTAATTTCAACAACTATTTTTTCCCAGTGCAGGTTATGTTAGGCGCCTAAAATGCTGACGTGGCTGTTGCTAGGGGCGTTTTGCACACGGCACTAATTAAAAATAGTAATGACGTAATCCGTAAATCTGCGATATCCCCTCCACTTGCTGACTTTGCAAGTGCGTAACCTGATACACTCCCCCCACTACTCAAAAAATGTTGACGCCACAAAATTTGCTCCTCCATATTCTTGAAAAACTGCTGACTTTCCTCTTTCGCAGCTGCGAACCTGTGCAACCTGATACCCACTACTCAAAAAAGTGCTGAACTTGCGGCTTTTGCAGTTGCAAACGTATGTAACCTGATACCTCCCTTCCCCCCACTGCTCAAAAAAGTGCCGACTTTGCGCTTTTGCAGCTGCGAACGTGTGTAACCTGATACCCCGCTTCCCCTCTTTTTCCACACCCCCCCTCATTGCTCCATGGCTTAGAATCCCCATAGCTGTACTACTGAGAATTAATTTTTAATGTTAATTTAATTAAGTAAAAATTACGTCGCAATCAATCATCTCTCTAAGCTTGTAGCATGTTACAGAAAAACGACCGGTCTATCGCTTTCTTCTCGGTTTATCCCTTCCTTTATTTTCCCTGATCCGCGGCGAGGAAGTAAATTCCTACTGCCTCGCGGGGACAAACTCCTCCTGTATAGAAGTTCAGGAACTTTAAACCGGGGTTTATCGACTAATTTCGCTCAACCCAAGGACAGTCCCGGGGTCTCGGGAGACAGACTTTGCGACGATGCTTCGTCCGATTGGACGGTCGACTAGTTTCGAACTCGATAAACTCGAGGCAAGAGAATCGCGGCGAAGTTTCGATTCCGAGCCGCGGCCCGCGATGCGCCGTCGTCAATCGAGCGAGAGAGAGAAAGGACGAAAGAATGAGAGAGAAAGAAAGAGAGAGAGAGAGAGGAGAGACAAAGATTTCGTTAAAATCAACACGAAACCCCACTCAACTTTAATCCGATTAAAGTAGTCTACGTTTCACTCCTGGCATTATGAGGCGTCGCACGTACGCAGTTATTGCCGATGCCGACTCGGTATCCTAACGATTTAAATGCACCGTCCGAAAGTAATTCGCGTTTGCATATTAACGAGATACGGGAGAACCGAATCTCGCGAACACGTTATCGAAAGCTGATAATGGTCCGTCAGCGCAACGTTAAACAGTTAATACATAAATTATCGCGCGCGTCAGTGTAATTAGTCAATGACAATTGAAACGCTTGAAATATCGATATGTAAATAGGAGCGGGGCATTGACCCATTACGCGAAAACGCGTAAAGTGGCTCATTTTTGCGAGAGCAATAATTTACATATTGCGTTACCGTTCTCGCGAAACCGTGTACACTTGTTGATACAAAGCACATGTGTACGTTACATCTTCTTTATACTCGTTTCTCATCTAGCAAACGACAAAATAGAAGGCCGACGCGCCTCGTCACGTTTCTCGCTACTTCTTGCACTCCTGCTTACTACTTACGTACGAGCAGGCTCTAATCGAGCTTGCTCCGGCTATTATTATTACTGCACGCACGATGTGCGTACGCTCGCGCGCGCTCACGCACACAGGCTCGGGTCGCGAAGTTAATTCCCGCAACGCAAACACTGCCTCTTCGTGTTCCTGTTGTGAAAGTCGAAACGCTCGCCGGTTTCAACTGCGTCGCGCGCGTGTTGTCTTCTGATTTATCGTAAACTCAAATAGCGAGGAATTACCTTGTTTGTTTATTATTTTAGGTTAATTTGGTCATTGCAAAACACAAAGAAAATCGTGTATTGCGAATATTGAAAGTGCAAAACAATTAATTAACAGCTTAGATTAAAATGACAAAGAAATTGTAGCGGAATTTTATAGAAATAATAAGCAATTGCGGAAAAGTGTATTCGAAGCTTTGACCGAACAAAGCTTATACATATTTTTTGTGTTAAAGACCTTATCGGATTCGTCTGACTGCAGTTTCGCATTTGCATGCAATTTCATTGAAAGGACGATAAAGGGGTCTAACGCATTCAACATTGACGCACAGCTCTCCAGCTACTGGCAAACACTGTCTCCCGCTTTCCCCATCGATTTGTTTTGACACTCGGTGACAATTTCAGACAAATCCATTAATCTATTGCGGCCTTTTGTGTTCCAGATAGGTCCCATTACATTATCAGTGCAAAGTAGAGGCGACGCGCGGGCTGCAGTCCAGCTACAGCGAAGCCTCGGTCCAGCTGTTGGCGTCCAATTAGCCTCGCTTGATAAGCTCAACAATACTGGCGTTATTGCAGAACAACCGGCCGTTTGTACGTGCCTCGTAGCGCCGTTACATTTTGACATTTCCATCGTTCGCTCCCCTTTCGCCTACATACCATTTATTGTTGCCCCATTTCGTTGCTTCCCCGTGTCGCTTTTTGCACGACTGCCGGTTAAGCCCGTGATCCGATGTATGACCACGTATATCATTTTGAATCTCTGAGATGCGTGTTCCTTCATATAAGTTAAAACTGTTATTATAACATGGAACAAAATTGCACGAGCGCGCGACTACTAACTTTTCGCAACGGCATGCAATATCCTTTACGCCTCTACAATATCAGCGAAAATATTTCATAAGCCTTATTTTATACAATCTCCGTTACTTTTTTTTATTAAAATGTTGAGATATTAAAATATATATATTATTATTATTAAAATATATTATTATATATATTTCTTTATTAAAATATCTCTTTATTAAATATTAGAAAAAAGATATACGAGACAATGAGAAATTAAAAGCGGTGAAAAGCTGCTTTAGAATAATTTTATTATTCATCGCGATAGTGGATGAATTAAAAGTAGCGTATTATAATTTTTGCAAGCTTCTATCTACCGGCTGCATCCGTTTCGCATGTTTCGACAAATGTACTGCGCTCCTTGTCGCACGTACAATCTTTAGATTCGTAATGCAAATGATAAAGGAAACTTGTCCGTGGCCTCATCCCCGTGTCCACCCACGCATCCGCAACATCCACCCGCGATATGAAAGCTATCAGTCATCCTGCAGAATGCGTTATCGTTGCATCGTGCGCCACGGAGCCCCGGCTCTTCCTCTTTTTTTCCCCTCCTTTTTTTCACGCTCGCCCTCCGGCGTCCTCGCTTCCCCACCTTCCTCCCGTATCTGTCTTTCTCCCGTATTCGCCATCGTATTACGCGTTACGCAGATACGAGCCATTATTACTCTCAGGGTCGGACCAGCCGTCGAACTGACATATGTAAATCGCGCGTAATACAATAGGCATCCGTGCGTGAATCTGAAATAGACGCGCATAATCAATCGGCGATCGATCCCTTCGCGTTGACAGCGCGGGCGACGACCTCTCCTTCCGAATTGATCGTTCGACAATTACGGATTTTCCGTTCACACCAGCTCCAGAAAATGCGTTTTTGCCGAAAGACACAAAGAATTAATCGAAATTAATTTATTCTCGTTTGTAAAATATAGTTTTTGCAGGTAGCTAGATTTGGAAAGAAAGTAATTGTTTTTCCTAAGAAAATTTAAGGAAAAATATTGTGAAACAAGTTCTATCGAATAACAACGTAATAAAAATGTGCATTAATATCATATCTAATCATACATAGATTACAAAAGCAAGCATTAAGCAATGATTGCCAATTGATGCAGTATGTTTCTAGTGAAGCAAATTCATCGCAAAGTATAGTCGGCAGAAAAAAAATACATCCCTCCAAAAAACTATGTTGTATTATATTTTTGCACTCTAAATCCATCCATTATGAAACATACACAATCCGTTATACAATCCCGAACTCTCTAAAGCCTAAAAAATATATCGAAGCTGAAAAAAAAATACACGATCACTCACTGGCTTTGACTGAAAACTCGCATCTGACAAGTTTCATTTTTACCGAACGCAAACGCATCTCTCGATTTATAGATCCCGGTAGCGCTCAACCCTGATCGAGCTCTCCCGTTGTCGCTACATGTATCAAGCGAGCTGGCACGTACATGTGAGCGAGCGTGCGTCCGCGTGCCAATGCGTGCACTCTCGTTATCGTCTTACACACGCACGTGCGTGTAGTACGAGGCGTAGTACTACGCGACCGCCCTTACCCCTCCAACCGTCCGGCGACCCCATCCCCGCTGAAACCGCCGGGATCAGCCAGTTTCCCTCTCTCCGTTACTCCCGCTTGCCCACCGCGCCACACGTGGTCCCCACCCTGCACGGCACCCTGTTTTATCACTGTCACGTGGTCCCCCACCCCCTTCAACCTGACGTCACGCGGTCACTAACCATATTATGTTCGCGGCACTGACCTTAGCCCGCCGCAGACTACTTTTAAAATCTTTCCATCCTTCGGTAAATGCGCGGCTTTTGGTTTCGCGAACGGTAAACGATAATACCGTTACGCACTACTCATTAAACGGCGGAAATAATTGGTATCGCCGCGATTGCCGAAGGCTCGGATGTACTGTTAATGCAATATCAACGATTAGAATTGAGTAGCTAAGGTCATGAATTCAATTCGTCACGCGCTTGCTATTTCGGAAAAAAAAACTTTACGAACTGTTTTACATTTCATCGTGCTATATATTTTTTATCGTTATTTGAATTCAATATCATTCACGCTCTAGAATAATTATCTGAATATTAAATAGAAAACCTGTTTCTCTATGTCTCAGTAATTAAAGTATCAAATGTTTCAAAATTAACATCCCCGCTTGTTGAATTCTAATTTCTTCGATTTCGCAAACGTAATTCAATCGAAATTTGAGATTTCACTGATCGGAACAAGGAGGTAATTAATTCATTGAGCCGAGTTCAGAGGATCGTGACATTAACTCGACAGGCTGAGAGGACCGAATATGTTCATGAACAATTAACTAGCTAAACCGACGTGTCCTATACACTGCACGCTGCTAAACTTAACCAATTTCAAGCGTATCGATTGGATAAATTAATTAATTATTCCGAAAACTTTCGCGGAAAGGGCCTCGCCTTAAGAGAACCGGCCTGTCCTCGAGCTTTGCACCAATGTCTCAAAAGCATCCTTATGCGAACGGATTAAAGTGTCATTAGGCTCATTAAATTGTATTCAACGTCGGATTCGGGGAAGACGATGTAATCCCACTTCTAATGACCATGAAGTGACATTCGTCCACTCGTTAAGCAATCGCAATTACAGCGGGCTTTAATTATTTCCCCTTTTATATTTCACATTAATATAAAAATGTCGCAGTTAAATGTGTCGCAATTTTATAGCAATTATGTAAACGAAATTACTGTCAATGTTACATAAAATTAGAATATCTGTGTGTATATTCAGTTGCTGTAACATTAAATATATAACTTGTTCGTCGCAATACCAAGGAATACGCAACGTCTTACGATAGCAGAAGGGAATAACAATCGCAGAAGACAGAAGGGCACGACGATAAAAATTAGAGGGTAGCCAAGAGGATCATAAAACGGAGGGGCTTTGCCGTCATAAATCTCTCGATGGCTATCGATAATCACGCGTTAAATGAATTTATGCGATACGCATATACGCGAATGGTAGACGCGTCGCTATTATCGGCTATATTGTATCGCCTCTTCGCATTTATCATCATAACGGAATAAATAAAAGAATAAAGAAATAAAGAATAATGAATTATGCATTTCGTGGCTTATCAATTTGTCGATGACGAAAAATAATTTCATCAAAAGCTATCAAATCTATCAATTGTGTGTTTTTTTTTTTTTTTTTGTAAATTGTATGGTGAATAATATTGTTTGAAAAACGTTAAAGTTCGAAATAACATTTTATGTAGTTTCAGAAATAAGATATGTCTTCCAT
Organism: Linepithema humile; assembly: GCF_040581485.1. Lineage (NCBI taxonomy): Eukaryota > Metazoa > Arthropoda > Insecta > Hymenoptera > Formicidae > Linepithema > Linepithema humile. The sequence goes on from NC_090131.1 coordinate 17,017,992, forward strand.
TCCGCACGCCGCAAAGTTTATATGCAGTCAATTACGCAGCTCGGCTTCACATACAATAAAGCTCGCTGCACCATGTATCAATTTCATGCAATATTTTGCCACAGGACGATCTCGGGTCCATGGCACCGTTGACGCGGCTATACTCCACTTCTCCCTCATCTTATTCGCGATCGCAATATACTGACAAACCCGTTCCGTAATAAAATAATAAAAGACCTCCTCGCAGAGGAAGCAAAAGGACGATGAGCATGCGGTGTGCGCTCACATACGTATGCGTATAGTACATGAGTGTATATACAGGGTGTGTCTACGAAAATTGTCTCCAAAATATTACTCAATGAACACGCTTTTAAACGCTTTTCCGTTCGTATATTATCTGTTGCAAAAAATAGTAAAAATAAATTACTTGTTACCATTTTAATGTAATTAAATTTAAATTGCAACAAATTAAATTAAACTCAAAATTTCACAAGATATCTTTCAACTTCAAACAATAAATTTAATTTTAATTTTTTATAAATTTATGTTTATTGAAGAATCTTGTTACAAAAAAATTAATATTTACAGAGTCGTAAATTCTAATAAACTTTAACACTGGATTTACTGAATGTAATAATATACCTGTTATCAGTGCTTCAACAAAAATCATATTCAAAGTTTATAAAGCATCTAAATATTACAAAACCTAGAAGAACGTTCAAAACTAATTTAAAAAATATTCTTATCATTCTTTTATATGAGATATCTACGTTTCTGTTTACACATTTTCTTATCTGACGACCATATATTCTCCCGTCTTTTACATTCTTTCAGAATATTTTCTATTTGAGAACACTTTTAGTGATTCACCCTGTATATAAGACATGCACTGCGTACATCAGGGGAAAAAGAACGAATATAGCAGGACGCGAGAGGCAGAGAAAAAAAAAAGAAGAACTCTACGGTGAGTCAGGAGCAGCGGGCAAAAAAAAAGTAAGAAGGCAGAAGTAACGGCCGAGGGGTCGGCGCACACGTGGTTGAACACGTGTCCACGCGGAAAGAGCGCACGGGAGAGAGTCCACGGTAAGTTTGTGCCTACCTTCTCCGGTCGATTTTCGCGTTTGATTAGTCCCGGTACATCTTCGTCATCGTGATTCTGAACGCATGATTGTACGATCTGGGATACCTATACGATCTTGCGCATTATGAGCCTGAACTTGCAATTGTATGTACCTGTTAACACTACGAATATTGAGCGAGATTGTAATAATTATTAACTTAAAAAAATAAATAAGAAATATTACAATTAAAATAATAATTACTTATTTAAAATAAAACATAAGTTTTATTAATATGATGTAAAGAAAGGTAAAATTGAAAGGTAAAATTGAAATATTATAAGAATATAAAAGAATTGTTAAATTGCATGGAAATGATCAGAGTTTAAATGCCGTAATCGTTATAAAAGACATATATGAGATAAAAGCGCGAGACACAAAGTTGCCTCGGTCTCGAAATTAATTTGTAAATAAAATTTAAAGATCTGCCATAATTCCGTTAGTTAAAAATCTCATTCCGCAAGTAATAACTATATCTCAGATTGACAGTGCGTATAATTATTACTGCAATTTTACTTAATATGGTTCATTAAGCAGGCAAATCCATTAAAACTCACGGCAGATCACTCAGGAAATACGAACCGTCATCAATAATAAAAACTATAGAAGGGACGGAGATAAGAGGTAAATGCGCGCGTAATATAAGGTGCACCGGACACGCGAGTGCGCTCGCTCGCATTATAAATACCGGTAGCGCGACGGATTTACATTAGCAAACACAGATATCACGATTACATCTCCATCATGCGACCCGCTGTGTTGCGCGGCTCACCGTAATATATTTACCATAATGAACGAAATAATCCTGCGAGCAAAGAAACTGGCGTTTCGAAAATAGCGTTCTTTGTATTCGAAACCAATCATTAAAATGCCCCCTACATCTCGCGAAGAAATGCATTTGTTATCGACATTTGCGAGACAATTTATAAATCCTTTAAATAACAACATATGTATTTCATAAAATTTCACTAGATTGTAACACGAGGTTTGTCATATTCGTCAAGTAAAATTGAAAAAAGAATTTTCACAGAGTTTTAAATTAATTGTTATGATTGAAAATAGTCACCATTGACTTCAATACATCTTTTCATCTTGAAACAAGAGTTTATACGATCGATTTAAAAAATCCCCGAGCTTTCAGAATATAAATCGATAACTTCCATTCAGAATAGACGGAGAAACGACAGACGACTTTTGCATCAATCTAATATTATGAATAAACAATTTCAAATAATGTTTACATAATTGTATTATTGAGAAATGACGAATAAAATGAAATAAACGTGAATTCTCGGCGCTTCGTTAAGTCTCGTTGGCCACTGATCAAACAGCCGCGTAAAATATTCGTGCCGTCTAGCCTATCATTAAGAGATTCACGCTGCGACCCTTTCGTCCAATCCAATCAGGCGCCGGCCGACCGCACTTACACCTGAACAAGCGAGTCAGAAACAATCACCTGTTCTTCCCGTAACCGGAACGTCTCGAATTCCCGATTGCGAAACCGACACGTTCAAATGCTCAACCCCCGGGGGCGCACAACCGCAGTAGTCAAGGAGACGCAGAAGGGAATCGCCGTAGCTGATCGCACCGGATCGGACCTCATCCTCGGCTAGTATCCTGGTAGGTAGCCCAGAGGATCTAGTCGCGGATCAAGTAGCAGAGACCAATCAACGGATTTCTACCGATCTGTCGCGCACGGCTGACGATCCACCACGATTATAACGCATGCTGCAAGGATCCTCACGCGTTTGCACTGTACCTCGCCTTCCCTCCCTTTCCCTCTATCTCTCTCTCTCTGTTTCTCTCGCTCGCTCAATCGCTCGCTCTGTGTACCTCTCGCCCTCCGGAACACCCTCGCGCTCCACGGTATTCACGCGTACGTGAGCGTGCGGTGTACGGTTATAGGTAACCCGGTCCGATAATTGCCGGTACATCCAGAGGTCCAGATGCTCCCCAATCGAACCGTAGTCCTCGTAGTCCTCCCTCCTTCCCCCTCCGCCCCCGCCCTCTTCCGCCTCCTACTGCATCAGCCGCGGCGGCTCCTCTTACGGAGAGAGAAACCCACGCTGGGATACGCGCGCGCGCGCGTATGCGTGCAGATCCGTGACCGTGTTGAGAACGGCCGGTTAGCTCCTGACCATACGCATGGCAGCACCGTTTAATTGGCACTGGACACAATGGATTATGGAACGCCGCGCCGCCCCGATACCGTACCCTCGCCGCCGTCGCCGCCGCCGTCGCTCCCGCACTTCATGTCAAAACCATTTCGCTCGTTTTGTGTCGGAACATGCCGGTCGGTCGGGCCGAGGCGAGCGAGAGATGAACCGTACTGAACCCGAGACCCGATCACGCTTTCGGGCTTTTGCACCGGTCGATCCGAGTCCTTGGGATGAAAGTGACAGTGACGATGGCGGCACAAAAAACGCGAAAACGATTTCGACTTTTCATTCTGCCGGAAAGTATTCTATTACACCAAAGCCCGGTTCGATGACGAATCAATTCGATTAACACGCGCGCGATTGAAAATGTCACCGCCCAATTTGCTTTCGCTTCCTTCTATGTCTATGGATTAATATTGTATACCAAATTGTATATCGAATTATATATTAAAATGCATAATGCAGCGCAATTATTGAAATGACTCCCGAAAGGATATCGGCGACAAACAAATATAATTCCTCATCACATATTGTTATGCTCTTCATTGGAATTTTTTTATGTTTTTAAAATCTAGAAAATATTTCACATGACATAACTCGATAAATTTTTTTAGCAGAGAGACACTTTTATAATTAATAATTATTTAGTCTATTTTTTCCGTTTACCGAACTGTCGAAACGCATTTTCAACTTAAGATTTACCGAACTATTTAGCATTCAATATCGAGATTCAAACTTGAAATTTCCAAGCATTACATAGAATAAATAAATGATAATTCCTTTCACCTTACAATTGTTTTGCCAATGTCCTTCTTTTCTCGATGTAACCCATCGATGACTGCTTCTTCACTCGGGCAAATACACTTAATATAACGAATAAAATCTGAGTCACTAATTATTTATCACAATCGCGATATGAGAGAAATAATAATACGAAACAATTCCTACTGCACTTTGAGCAACGTCGGACGAATGATAACAAGGTGATAACGCACAGACAACACGCGCATACGCTCTAATAATGTCTAAGATCACCAAAAACGTATACAATCACCGAAATACTTTAAAGCGTGACTCAGTGAATGATTTGATTTCTTGTGACCCACGTCATGGTGCAAACACTGTTTGCGCGCTATCATCTTGCTACCTTTTGATCTTCCTTTACCGCTTGCTCGTTTGCTCCAAACGCCGCGAATATCCAATAAATCATAACTCCATGCAATTTCGCGCTTTTCTCGAGTTTTTCCTTTGACGTGATAAAGTTTGCGTCAAAACAGTGTCGATTGGAATTACACGAAATAACGTGTCATCGTAATTAATTAGGTTTTCATCAGTAAAGAAGCAGCCATCGCCGAAAGGAGAAAGAAAGAGGCATCGTTTATTTATTACTTGTAGCGCTCGAAAATTTCAGATAGTCGAGTAATGGAGACAATTCAGATCTCAATGAATATTAACTCGTTATTGTAGATAAATACATGATAAATAGATACTTCTAAAATTTGAGACATCTGTTGATTTATCTGATATAGCTACGAGATATATTAAATGTTATTATTAAATATTAAACACCTCTCTCTCTCTCTCTCTTTCTCTCTTCCTTTCTCTTTTTCTCTCCTCCTCCTCTAATGATGGTAATAAAAGTGACCTTACCTCTTTGCCAGCTGCACCACGGCGCTCGCTAACCGCGAACTTGTGCAATCATAGCCGCGAGGCGAGCGAAAAAGGTAGAGAGATAATAAGAGATGACGGTGCAACCGGGCAATATCTGCGACAGCGCAGATAAATCGTTACAGTTAGGAATTCCGTCTAATAAAACGTGTCCCGGTACCGATATTCTCCCCGGTGACGTGGCAATAACAGACAAGCGAGAGTAGGAAGAGAGAGAGAAAGAGAGAGAAAGAGAGAGAGAGAGAGAGAGAGAGAGAGAGAGAGAGAGAGAGAGAGAGAGAGAGAAAGAGTTCTCGCTGAACCGAGGCCGGCCAATCTAGATGCGCGAGCTACATTTCCAATTTCAGCGACGGCCGAGTACACACGGGTGGAATATTGCCAATTTGGCGTGCAACTGTTTTGTCTGCGTCCGCGGATAGGAATAGTGCCTACGGTACGGACCGTATTTTTGCGTCCCGTTTACCGCGACCAACTATTACGATAAGCTATGCCGCTCGAATTGGACGTCTGAATTAGCGTTGTACATGTGAGCCGCGTGACAAATCAGATGTGTCACGTATTTTGTTCGCGAGTTATTTTATTAGGAGCAATAAACGCTACGTTTTCAAAACGCACTAATTTCACGACTATAATTTATCGCCCGTCGTCTTCGATACATACATATATAATTGAATGAAAGAAAACAAGATGTAAATGTACTTTGCAAATTCGCATTCAACTTCTATGCGAGATGTCAAATGGAGAATATAAATCAATCTGACTTCAAGTTTACGGATAAAGCGTTTGCCCGCGCTATAAACTGAAAGCAACTACCGAGATAAGTTTCGGGATTACAACCTTTGCTCTTGTAGATAACCGCGGCCATAATTCTAGTGGCTGCCGGAATTATTGTCTCCGTCTTGTTTTCTCCCAATATTTCGGAAGCTCATCGTCGCAGTTACTCAATTTCGTTCCTCACGTTGCGCCATTGGGCAGGCAGTAAGCGTCTTAAATTTATCGCTCGACCGTGCCGACGCCGCGACGCGTCGAGGGCGGAGGCGGAGAAGAGTGAAAGGGTCCCTTCCGAGAGGGAGAAGCACGAGAAGATCGCGGAGAGAATGCAAGGAGAAAGGCGAAGCGGAAGGAAAATAATAAAAATGGACAGTTGCAGTTAAAGCACGGTAGACTGACCCTCGACAATCGTCCTTAGCTATATTTTGAGAGTCTCATTACGCGATTCCCAGATCGCGCTTTTCCCTTATTTCCTCTCTCGCTCCCGTCCGCCGGTTTCACCTCGCACTGCTCCCTATGTCCTCACGCGGCGGCGGTTCGCCCATAAAACTCGGTCTTTTCCTGTCTCGCTGGTCCCTCGTTACCAGACGCGAAACACGAATTCTGGAGGAAAACGGGATAAGACGAAGCAGATTCAAGAAAGGGTAGGAAAACCGGCGCGCTCAAATGGTCTCGGACTCTCGTTTGAGATTTCTTATCGCGACGGATCGTCTCCCGCTGTCGTTTACACTTTTCGGAAAAGGAAAAGGAAATGTCGCCGCGACAGGCGAGTGGCAAAAGTCAATGCGTTCTAGATAACAAGATAGTGGACATTTTTAGTGAAGGTCATAAAAATTTTTTCAACAAGATTATATTCCAAATAAATATGTAAATCCGTTTTTTAACGTGTGTGCGAAACGAGTGATATGTGAAAAAATAAATAAAAAACAAAAAATACGTCAAAAAAAATTATTTGTAATAATAATTATAATATTATTAGTCTCCGATTAAGAATTCATTTGTGTTGAATTGCTTGTACGCGTATAAAGACCATAGAGACGCAATCATTCCGGCTGTACGTTTTTTGCGAAAGTTTCGCGCATTTAAGGGTCTGGATGCATCGTCCCGGTCGAGACAAGGCATAATTTAACGCGCCCATTGGCCAGGGGTGGACGGTACATAACTCGAGCTCCGCTCCACGACTCTCGTTCCATTCGGAAGACTTGGCGCCCTTCTCACTTATTCCTCTTCACCCTATTCGACCCTCGCGCCCATCTTTCTCCCCTTCCTCTATCTCTCTCTCCCTCTCTCTCTCTTCCTCCCTCTCGTTCCATTTCCTCCTCATTCACCACGCTCCCTTCCCGCCGTTCTCCTCTCGCTCTCGCAATATCGTACGGTCAGACTACGCTGTACAATGCGCCGCATTCAATTCTACACCCGAGCTGTATAGGATCCTCTCGGGGTTGAATGGTTGAAAAGAGAACAAGAAGGAGAGAGTGACGCGAGACGGACCTAGCGGGGCAACGAAAGAGCGAAACGAAGAAAGAAAACGCCTATAGGACACTCATGTGTCATTTAACTGAAATACCTCCAATGCGCCGAATTGATTTACAACCGGACATACACGCGGCCAAAAATGCGTGGCGGTATACACGCGCATCGGTCCCGCGTGTGTGGGTGGCTGGGTCAGTCGGTGCCGACTCGCGAAATAGGTGGTGCGAGTTCTGCAGCCCGGCGAAGAAATGTGAGTATCAGCGTGGCGAAATTTATTTATTGCCGAGACCGTCGAGAGCGGGAGACTCAGAAAGGGTCGCGATAAATACGGCACGGAGGATCGACGATCAATATCGTCGGCGAAGTATAAAATAGACCGTTGCGCAATCTATTTGACAATCATCTACATATAAATCGGCGACTTGTCGTCATCTCTGCTTGGATCACTCATCGATTAAAAATCGACAAATGAAAATTTTTTTTTCACAAAAGTGTCGCTGCTCCGGATATTATTAAGGCGACTCTGTTCCGGTGTAACTTAAGGATATTCTATTTCATTTCTGATAAAACGGATAATCGAGTATCAAACTGCCCGAGGTTGCGCCTAGTCTGCCACATCTACAACCGAGTTTGACGCCGTAATCAATTATTAACGCTTCATGCCAGAGGCTATTTGCTTTTAACCCGAACTTCCGCGACGTGCGTGCTGCGAGCTTAAGTGTGCGCGTGCTAGTCTCGTGCTTAAGCAGCAAAAGGCAAAGATGAGCAGGTACATAACGCGAGCACGGATAATGTAACGTGATATTGGCATACGTGTAATCACGGCAGGCGGTTATATTCATTATGAAACTCGTAACTCCATGTCAAAAGAGAGGTTATAAAATGGAAGCAATATCATCTCGAGCAGCCGATCGATCTATCATACGTAATCTCGGTCTAAAAATTACGAGTGAAGATCCCTGCGAAATTAGAAATTTTATATAATTGATCGAGCTCTGACTTTTCCGTAAAAAATTTTATTTTTTTCAAAAATTCTGTAGAAAAATAAATAAATCCTAATTAAGAAATAATTACTAAATATATCCCAATTAAAATAAAACAGTATTGTTTTTCATATGTCAAAAATATGAAATCGATATTCCATTCTTATCTTTTAACATTTAATCGTTAGAACTTACTTTATATAAAATGTATCAAAAATTTCTTTAAAGGAAAGACAGAACCTTATTAATTATGTTAAGATTCTAAAAATTGAGCGCTAATTTTAAAGATATATAATTTTTTTTTCACTGAAAAACTTCAAAAATATGTTTGCATTTCTAAGAGCATCTAATCAGAGCTTGCTGCAATTAAAAATACAAACTAGAACGCTGCTTTGAAATTACGAAAGTCTCACGAAGACGCGGATCCTTCAATTTACCAGAATGCATGTGCAAGCTGCTTTCTATGGCACATAATCCTGCATAATTGTAATTAGTAGACGCGTCTCCGTGTACTTCAAAAGCGGCAATCATGCGGAGTGCTGTAGCTATCGATCAATCGCCGAATTGAGATTGCTACCTAAGGGAATCAAGCGCGTAGCTGCAGCCAGCAGCAATGCTCTCTATACACAGACGCATATTGTACGCCACGGAGAGAAAATTAGACATAAATTGCTGAAAAATCTGAAAAATTTTGACATAGCGATCCGTCATTTACTTCCGCGACCGACAAACGTTCACCTCGACTACCACCGGTATATAGCACCGTTTCGCATTAACCCTTTGAACGTAACGCGAACGTCATTCATTACCACAGGTTGCATCTCCAATACTGCAACCGTGTCGTGCAACACGTTGCCTTCTGCCGAACCGTGGACTCGCATTAGGGAATGGCAGAGCACAGATGACAGCAATCGCGGTAGCTCGGCTGATGATAATCATCTCGAATGAATGCGCAATCGATCAAGTCCTACCTTCGAGATTGCATGCGAGCTTGCGAGACTCTCTCTCTCTCTCTCTCTCTCTCTCTCTCTCTCTCTCTCTCTCTCTCTCTCTCTCTCTCTCTCTCTCTCTCTCTCTCTCTCTCTCTCTCTCTCTCTCTCTCTCTCTCTCTCTCTCTCTCTCTCTCTCTCTCTCTCTCTCTCTCTCTCTCTCTCTCTCTCTCTCTCTCTCTCTCTCTCTCTCTCTCTCTCTCTCTCTCTCTCTCTCTCTCTCTCTCTCTCTCTCTCTCCAATTCTCTCTAATTATGTTTCCGTCTCTGTCTTTCGTTTTGCCTTTATTTGCACTCACCTGTCACCTCAGATCGATACAACATTCGCATCGCGTAATCCTTTCATCTTTTCGCGTCAAAAATGCAATTTAACAGTGTGCCGGTCGCATCTCGGAGCGAATATTAAAGTTTAATAATCATCGCGAGCGATGTCATTTATTACACGGCGATGTATCGATACGCGATTGCACTGCGCGTTGAGAGCAGAGGTCTTTCAACAACGACACTAATCACGACACAGTCTCTCTTCGTAATAGCCTCGCCGGCGCGATGTGTCACACGTAAAATACAGCGGCTCCAGAATTATTAATAATATTTATTTGAAGCGCACCACTTCCGCATCCTTTCCCGGTTTCTAATCTCGCGCGACTTATGCCGTGTTCCCGTCCTCTGACGAGGCAGATATCGCGCACGCTGCAGCTATGTCATGCTACACGTCGTGCGGCGCATTGATTTGTGGAGGCGCATTAGTAGGCGCGGGAGAGGACACAGACAAGCACCTGTAGCAGCTTCCGAAGCTATAATTATCTTGAGTAGCCGGGATCGATCAGGCGTATTTGGAAATTGCACGGAATTGATTAATACTGATGTCACGCCACTGTATCTCGCGTGTAATCGTGCGTACAGTTACATCAAATTCCAGCTCGACAAACTCATTACACACTCGTCCTTATGTCGACCGTTAAATTTGTAGGTGAACTATTTAAAAAAAACAACCGAAAGAAAGACCAATTATTTAAGATCCTCCTTAGCTTCTCGCTGCTGATGTGACATAAACGTACGCCCTTTGTTTCCTTTATATAAAGGTACATAGGTATAAAGAGCGTAATGGCGCAAGAAGCACGAGTTTGCATGACTCAGGGTTTATCGTAAGCAGTGTTGTTATCACAGCAGACCGTAGCATTTGCTCTGTAATATACAACCTGCTGTGTATTCAGGTTTAGGCGGATCGAAGCGCACATAACACTATGTTGCATTAACTGCAAGTGCGATTATCATCTACGTAGACTACAATGCCACTGCATGGACGCGATAAATTGATCTTGATACCCTCGCGACGTATTGGCCCGAACTATCGGGGTTTGTTCAGGACCAAGCGCATTCAAGAGCCGTAACTGCAACGTTGCCGGGAGCGCCGCCAAAAAAAAAAAAAGCGACCGCGACTAAAAAACGCCTTCATTTGCGATGCGAAAAATGTTTGTTTTGAACGTCCAACGGTGTAATATAATACTGGCAGAACACCGTCCATCCTCGTAAACACGCAGCCGGTATCGCGACAGCTATGTATAGTTCGATGCGCAGTATGCAACTTAGTATACGTCAAGATTCAAGAAGATGAAGGATTAACACTGTGTTGCAACAGCTGGATTATCTATAATTATCATAACTAGCTGCGCGTACATATGTGTGCGTGCAGCATATAGTAACGTACTTAAATTCACGTATAACGACCTACCAGTAGAGAACGCTATTATATATATTAGCGTGCATTATTAACAAAATTATCTACCTATAATAAAGAGAGAGAGAGAAAAAGCAGTGTATTTTGAAATAATTATCGCTTCATATTTGCTTGTATGAGCAATCGATTATCAATAATTTCAGCCAATTTACAAGATTTTTAGATAACGATATTTTTTCGGATTCTGCTTTTCCAAAAAATAAACACAATTTAATAAAAATAAAATAAATGCAAACTCGTTTCTCGCACTTGTACTTAAAGATCTAAATATAATTGTGATAAACAAGCGGCAATGTACGCGACGTATATCGCGTGCAGAGTCGCTGCGTCGTAGAACTCGCGTCTCGATGTTACCGCCGCTCCTTTTAATCTCTTTCCATTATCAACGATTAGAGTAATACCCGCATCTCGCGCTGCCAGTTCTGCGAGCAGGATACACCGGCCGTTACGCGGCCTGCGCTTAATCGCAGCTCTAAAATACCGGTACGCTAATAAACGTGATAAAATTGCGTACGCATTGCGCGGCGCTCGTGCAACTAGCACTCGCGATTCGTATCGGTGCCAATGTATGCAGATCGTGTATCAGAAGAGAGCGAGAAGTTTATGATATTGGCTGCAGTCGCGTTACACGGACGATAATTATAATTATTTCACGTCGCTCGAGTCGCACGTGCATCGAACATTGCGAGCAAACATATCGCGCCGATTTCATTATGTTAATTCTGTTTCATAACACTACCGCTCGCTTTACCCGTAAAAAAAGAAACAGCTTAATTAATGTCCCTCCAACGGTCAATTTAATTAATTTTGTTGTTAAACATTTGACGTGAGTGTATAATGTATAAATTACGGTTTTATTGCCGCAGACGACGCTTTCATAGAATATTCAAACAGAGAGTTCATACTATTGTTCCGCCGTATTAACAACTCTCGTTCGAGCGCGCCGTGCAAACATCGCGCGCGACGAGCCCACCACTCTCGCTCAATTTCTTCCCACTATCATCGATCGCTTAGGCGCATGACGTGCTCCCAACTCTCGCCGCCGGAAGCACCATCCATTAAGAGCACCGTGTTTAATCAGAACTCTAAAGTTTCTCGCCGGCTCTCCGGCACGGCATAATTGGTCGCTCGCCGAGCGAGTATTTGCGTGGCGCTTTTGACTAAACTCGCGGAAATAAAAAGAGAAGAGGAAAGAAGGAAGGAAGAGAGCGGCGGGAAGCGTGAGGGGGCGACTGGATACGACTGTATCGCAGTCGCTGAAAAAGAATAGAAAGGTAGGAGGCGGGAGTTGCGAGGCTCCAAGGGGTTGCGTCCAGAGTAAACATGTCAAGCACAGTGCCACCCATTAATTAGAACCCTCCCCCCTTCCGCGTCCCTCCGGCTCTTCGGGAGAAAGAACGTGAGAGGAGGAACGGCTGAAGAGGGATGGAGGAGGGGGAGAGGGGGGGAGTGCGTGTGGCCTCTCCCTCCTGCCAGCTACTCTCGCGAATGTATCCTGCCGAAATCTATCGAGCCGAGAGCCGCCTCCGCGACGAATCAAGGCGGATGACACGACACCGCTCGCTGATCGAGCGACAAAGAGTTTAATTAATAGCGTCGCCCCCGTTCTAAAGTAGACAGAACCGCGCGGGACTTACAGACGTTTCTATTTATCCTCAAACGTTCCCGCGACGTTTGATTTATAGCGCGTGCATATCGTTCACGGAGGGTGTATAAATTTCCATAGTCGGCCTGCTGCGAACACGCCGCGCCCCTGGAATGAAACTGACGCCACTCAAAATGCTTTTGCTACAGTTCTAATATAATGAAGTAAAGTATTTGTTACATAGAGTAATGTAAATATTTTCAGTTGATATCGCGAGCAAAATCAATATTTTCTCGACAACGCGAGCAGTCAAGAGCCAAGTATGTATAATTGTAAATACAAACTTTTGTTCCTTTTGACTAAATTATGGGCCGTAAAAAAACAAATTACAAGGACCTTATTTGTGAAGAAGGATCTGTCGTTCGGAGGGCCTTCCTGAATGGAGCACATTCAATATTTTCGGATTGAATACTTCAGCAAAGCGGCTTCCCACGCCTCACCTGTCCGACAGATCCTTATCTCGCGACTGCGATAGAAGTGCACTCGAAACCGCATACGAAACAAATCGATAACGTCGTTCTCGAAACGCGACCGAATGTTCGTCGAAACAACGAGCAAAAAAATATAAAGGAGCGAGTACGTGAATATGCCGGTATAAAAGGTCGGACAATCAAAGGACTCGTGCTCGCAGGACGCAGACTGAAAAAGCAACAAAACGAAAGGTCGATAAGTCGCGACGGACCGGGCGCTTTCGGTAGGAAAGGGAGAGAGAAGGAAAAAGGGGGCGGCAGCTAGGACGACAATATTAGTCGTTCATTATTTCTTGAGCACGTAATTACGGTACCACGAAAGGCCTCTTGTGAAGGCACGCGACCAGCGCGACATATGGCAAGCTGCGTGTGCATGTGCGAGGATCTCAGTTGTCTCGATCCTGATTCGTGTGACAAGTCGGAAATTGACACGCAATTAAAATTCGACAGTGTCCCGTGTCGGTCACACGCTAGAGAAAATTATAACAATTCGTCTAAAATTTGTTTAAAACTCTGTTTTGTTTGTTAATTTTTCGATTCGGATATTCAGCGTAAAATTTTACCGATAAAAAGACAAAAATTTTTCTAATTTATAATCAATATTTCAGGAAAATAGATAAATATTCAATCAAATTTTTTCCAACGATCAAAATTAATCTGAAGTTTATAAAAATTCAAATTATAATCTAATTACAATAAAAATCTTTGTAAACTCCACGTTAATTAACCATAAGAAAGAATATTATTAATACGCTTTTTCTGTTATTTTAGAGATAAATACTTATACTTGAACAATTTTTTAATTGAGTTAAACTGCGGTTTTTCTTTTTACAATCCTTTAGTACATTCATTGACCGAAAAATTTCGCTCTTCTGCGAAAACGTTCAATTAAGAAAACGTTATAAGCATCTATCACTAAAATGAAAAAGCATCGGTAATATCATAATTACAAAATTCATGTCAGGATTGCACCTGAATTTCATCTAACGATAATCAAATATAAGCGCTCCCCTGATGGACGTGTTTCCATTTGTAACGCAATTAGCGGCGTCAGTACAATTCGCTTAAGTTTCCAGCATGATCATCACGCGGACAAACTGAATTAAGACGGACGGGGCCAAGGAGGTCGCGTTAGACTGCCGTACAACGCGAAACTGCGGGCGTCGGCGGACGTGTCAAATTAGAGGGCAATGAAGAGACCGTAAGAGCGGCGGGTATCGCAGTTTAAGAATAAATACGCCTCTCCTCTCGTCGGTGGCTTAGTGTCTGGGATGCAAAACAGGCGGAACGATAAAATCCCTCGCGCCGTGACGAGAAACGCCAGGGCCGGCGGGGATAGAATCGCGGATAAGATTAAGACGCGAGGCGCGGAAAATGAGACGAAGGCAGGAAGGCTCTTCGGGTTTTGTTTTGAGTTTAACGGCCCCCGACGCGAAATAAATTCCTCGGAAGGAAACCCTTTGGACCCCGAAGCGTCACGACGCGGAGCGAGCCGTCGTCGGTGTCTTCATTACTTTAATGGAGTGCGAGTGGTATACGCCGGAAGCGCGGGAGAGGGCTGAGGAGGAAGAGTGAGAAGGAGTCGGCATCTCCTCGAAGGATGTTATGAAATCGGCAGGATAATAATCTCGAAGATGGAACCGGGGGAACCGACGAAAACGCTAATAGTAGAAGAGCGGCATTCAGCAGCGCTCCTTGTTTCGACTTTCCTCCGCGGAAAATTCTTACGACTTAAGTCGCGTCTCTCTCTCTCTCTCTTTCTCGCCGAGAGTTTAATAATGACGCGGAGTGTTTTGATGAAAGTGGAGAGACAAATAGGTATGAATTATCGTAAAACGTGATGAAACACTAAAGCGAATCCGCAGACATTATATTACATTCCGACATAACAACAATCCAATATGAATTAAAAAATTATCTCGTTCTATTAAAATGCGCTTAGTTTGCTAAAAACACCTCGTATTTAATACGTACAAATATTTATATCAATATATTTTCATGAGCACCATCCATAACTTTATTAGGATCGATAATCCTCCTCCTTTACAGTTATTAAATCACACAAGCCTCTCGACGCGCGTACATATACTACATTTACGACGGCAGGAGCCGGCGAAGAAATCTAATTCAGAACGGGGAAGAAAAGAAATCCCGACCCGACGCGGCATAGAAACGGAAATACATGAGCTTCCGGTCGATGGCTCGCGCTCTCTGGAATACCAATACGAATATCTGTCGGTGACATATTGCCAGCATCGCCGTTACGCCAGAAAACGGAGGAGCGTAGCGCCTCTCTTCTTGCGCGCTCCTCCCTCTTCAGCACTCTCTCGTCCCACCATCCCACGGGGGTTCGCTCTCATTCTGTCTCTCTATCTGCCGCCCCCCTCGCGAACTGCCATTTCACTGACAGCCTCTTCTGCGAAAATCGTCTCCATTCGGATTCAAATGAGACCTCGTTCACACCATGCCACGCGTCATATACCCCTTAGGCACTCGCGGCAGTTCGACGCGTCAGACGAGTCGGCGAAAGGGGCCGACGTAGTGATTCGTCCATTGACACTCAGCACTTTATCGTTATCGGCTCCTCCCCCGCGCGGATCCCATTCTAATTTCGCGTTTTCGTCTCGCGAAGTGATCAAGGTGACAAAGGTATTATCGGAGCTCGTTGCGTTGAGTTAAGTACGGCACGCCACGATAGGCGTTACACTCGAGTAATGTAATTTCAATTTATGGCGAGGTTCGTAATCAAAGTCGAAATAAATTTCTCAGATACGTGGTAAAACGTATTCAAACTTGAAATTGATCCCGTCTTCGTTGTACATACATGCTCAAGCTTTCTTATTTATTTAATTCAGAGATTGTTATAAAATGTCACGGAAAGAAACATCTTGATTCTTAGATCAATCAAAATTTGTGTAAAATATAATTTCTATTTACGGTAAAGTTCGTAATTTAATCGTCGAATAAAATTTCTTAAATATGTTGTAAA
This sequence comes from Linepithema humile, assembly GCF_040581485.1. Taxonomy (NCBI): domain Eukaryota; kingdom Metazoa; phylum Arthropoda; class Insecta; order Hymenoptera; family Formicidae; genus Linepithema; species Linepithema humile. Next base: position 17,033,976 of record NC_090131.1, read on the forward strand.
ATGTATCAAAATATCTCATTTTTATTCATTATTATATCATCTATAAATTCCCTATAATTCGACATTTCAAACTCGCGCAAAACTATTCCGACGCGCATGTTGTTATATTACGACGATAATATATTTCATAACACCGATTATGCGCACAAAGCTTATCAATAAACAATACTATAGTTACACGGAGAAAATTTTATATCAAAAATTACTCTGTACGGTAGTAGCCGCGGACCATGAAGGAATTATAAAAATTTTTACTATGTTTTTCACATGTAAAACATAGTAAAAATTTTCGGTCCGCGACTTCATGATTGGCGGTTAATGTCGTACATAATAATTTATATATAAAATTTTCTCAGTGTATATAAGTTATACAAGATATCTCAGAATAATTGTGCCAACGCTTTTAAGCAGGTAAAGTAAGCTGAACAGAAAAATCCTTTACTGTTTTACAATTTTTGAGAATAATTATAGAGAAATTAATTAAAAAGAATTCGCGCGGTAAGATTATGAGATGTATGTTCCAAGCATGTGTGTGCCAGCGGCGAGTATCGCACGGCGATGAAAAGTAAAGTTTCTGTCCACTTGTGTGTTACTTCTGTCTTCGCGGAACATTTGGTTGCCGTGAACATACATCTTACGATCTAGCCGCGCGAAATGTACACTGATTCGCCAGTCATTTTTAATTAATAATATCCTAATTATAAAAATTATTATAATTATATTATTAATTATTATAAAAATTGCAAAACTAAAGAATGTTTCTGTTCAACTTACTATCCTTCATCCATTCACGAGCGTTGGCAAAATTATTCTGAGACATCCTGTATATATTCAAGCTTTTTCGCGTACCTAACTCGTGATGAAATGTCGCGGGGAAAGCATCATGATTCCTAGATTAATTAAAAGCTGCGTAAAATGTTTATAGTACCCGCGCGCGTTACTCCAGAGCAATTATTATCCTTTTTATTTTCCCGCCACCTCCCTGGACAGTCGCGCGCTTGTCCATCGTCTCTAATGAATACCTAACGCGCCCGAAACTCCTCTCGCGAACTCATAAAACCAGCAGCCCGGGCAGACCGGATGATAAAAGGCCGGACAGCAGCCTTTTTTAATTTACATCGACGCGAGTCCTCTCTCCACGGAGGTGTTTCGTCGCCGACTGTAGTTGGGAGTGCGAGAGGAGACAGACAAGGACGGGCTGCTCGGGTTGCGCCTCTTGAATTATTTAGTTAATTTCCGGTAAACTGAAACTCACATCGTCGGCAAAGCCAGCCAGTCCCCGGAACGGCGCGGCGCTCCACCGTGCTTTCTGACGTTTCATGAGGCGAGGAGGGAACTTGCGCAGTATATAGATGACTATAGGCACAACCATAAAGGCCGGCGAAGACGGGGAATGGAGACAGAGTAGAGCTGAGCGGAAAGTAAAGTAGGATAGAATTTATTAAGTGTTCTCCGGAGAACTTGTGCCTTCTCAAAACACTTAAATATTACAGCGAGTACAGTGAACCAGTTATGGATATAAGCACGATGGGTATGAATTCCAAAGACAGGTCTGTATACAATGTAAAGTTTGACAAAGAATAATAAAACAACTACAAATAAGAAAGAGAAGTTAAGAAGAAAAGCATGACGATGGAAAAAAATTATTCGCAATTTACAATAAAACATTATTAGAATATAAACGGCATTAAAATATAGGAAGAAAAGAGAGAGAAGACCATTGAAAACCAGGCACGCGGGAAATAGAAAGCAGGATAATTAGAAACAAGAGAAGCAAGGCGATAGGTCGTAAAATCGTATCGTAGGAGAAATAGATAATGGTGGGCGAGGGAAGCGAACGGCAGAGAAAGAGGAGATAGTCGGAGAGAGGAATAGCGGGAGACGAAGCAACGAGCGGAGGAGGATGAGCGAGACAGCCGCAGCTAGTTAGTACGGTAACGGATCAGACCTAAGTACGTACTTAGTAGACCCCAAGCACAGCCGGAGGCGTCTTAATCACGTAATTGCTCGCGAAATCCCGTGGCAGTGTAAGCGGGTCCTCTCTCGTCCCTCCGCCCGTCCCGTTTCGTGCCTACCAAAGACTCCCCCGCCGCCGGATTCGCCCGCGATCCCGCATCGACGGCGGTCGAAGTACAAAGTGGGCGCAAACGGCTCGAGGCTCGATATCTTCTTACTTATTCATCCATCGCGTTTCGCCTTGGCAATCGAAAATTACTCGGGCGCCGGATTTCGGGGGCAAGGAGCGGGCCGCCGGCAGCCAAGGGGTTGCCTTCGCGGTGCTCTCTTTGGAGAAACGCGAATCTAATTAAAATCAGCACGTGGTACTTTTAACGAGGATACTTAATGGCTATTTAAGAAGAGGGAGATGCCGGAAGAGTAAGCGCGTGATTTATTCATGATTGATATTTCGAGGGTATTCGGCTTATAACTTTTAAAATCGAGAGTCCACAAGTGTTACAGCTGTCAAAGAGAATAGAAATAAAATGTTGATGTATCTATTAGCTTTCCCAAGCTTCGCTTCAGTCTTACTTCTTGATGCGTAATTATTTTATAGTTATCTGCACAGCACAACACGCGTAATGGGCTGGCAAAGTGATGTCTTCTTACTTATTCATCCGCTCTTTCGTCTCCACAGGCGAAAATTATTCGGTTTGCCGGCGCTCACCGCGTGACGGAACACGAAGGGTGCACGAAACAGTCTCACGCTCTAAAGAGCGCCTTTTGGAAGCGCGAATCTAATTCCGACGAGTGCGCGGTGCTTAGAAAAGGGCTGACGGCAGCGCGCGAAGCGTAATTTGATCGGGGTGGCGAATTAAGAAGCCAGACAAGAAATGACTGCTGATGGCTCAATGAGAAGGATTAATTGTTACAAGTAAACAATTCAGATAGATGTGCCAATTTAGAATGAACACCGTCACTGAGTATAAAATATTATTTTTTCAAATAAATTTGATAGAATTTTCCATATTTTAAATAAATTCAATAATTATTCCAAAGAAACCTTTAAAAGAATAAATGATAATAACGTGCAATATCAATAAAATATTATTAAAAGTTCTATACATTTCTATCGTAAGAAATGACTGCTTTTCTGCACGATAAATAAGAGATTGCTCTGTGTGACGTATGTAAATGTTATCGCGTATCGAATAATCGCGTCAGAGGTCATTTCTTCGCCGAATTATGTCTCAAGCTGAGCGATATTTGTACGTAAATCATAGCGCGTCGGGTGGAGCATTGTTTCCCGTTTCCCTTCCGATCACGAAGAAGTGGCCCCCTACTCAATATTCAATAATTCGCTCGGCCACCGAGCACGATTTTAGCGGCCCTTCGCTGTTTGCTGACCCCAGCAGTGGTGGACTCGCATAAAATATAACCGAATCAAATCGGAAACTACGAGGCATTACGTTCCGGCGGGCAGCACGAAATCGAGGTTAAGCTTTTCCGGTTTTCGAAGACACTCACCAATATCTCAAGTTAATGACGCCATAAACGCTAATGCCTGTCACGGTAGCCGATTATTCCCACGCGCGTTCAACAAAAGAGTGATAATTGTTACAATGGCTCTATGACTAACGCGGGGTGAATGACGCGGTAATGATGGCCGCATAAATACGGGATTCGCCGATCTGTTTTGGCAGCGAATATCATTTTGCTTGCTCATCTCCTTGATATGCTGCCAAAATATCTGTTTGCAAAGAGTGCAATGCAAATTGATCTTGTTGCATATATTATTAGTATTTAAATATATTCTCATTTTGTCGTCTATGCATTTATTAATTGTGCATGATAAAATTAAATAATTAAACATAAACTAATTCTCATTTTAATAATTTAATCAACTCACTTTAATAAAATATACGTAGAAACAAACAGTGAAAGCTTTAAGTATATATTTCAAGTAGCATAGTGCGAGCGTGTGCTGCAAGTTGGCGGCACCGGTCGGACATGTGTTATTCCTTACTACTTTCGCCAGTTCGCTATTTCAGAAATATTAAACAACACTACTGAAAAATAATGCATTGTACAAACATTTGTTCCAAAAATATTATAAGCAAATTGATCAATCTCCGACCCCTGATAAACTACTTTATTTCATTTTGTTTCGACCATTCTATCCGACAATCACGGTACAAATGATCCAATTGTAACCGCCACGAAAGATATTTCACGTTTAACTCGCAATAAGCTTGACGCGAAATCCACCATGCTGAGCGCGGAACGCAGTGAGAAAACAGCGCGTGACTGCGCTCGCCGAGGAAACTCGTGCCATTTCCTCGGAAAATAATATTCCGGTGGCGAACGCGGATATTTTCGCCCGCTTGAAAACGGCGCGGCCTTACGTCCCGATGATTCTAACGTTATTTCCGACCAAGATTTGCCTGAAATTTGCTTCCGTGCCGGGACCAGAAGCCCATAAATATGTAATACCTCCCATATCGTGCAGCTCGGTTGCCCCTTTCCCCATTTTCTCTCCGCCGCCCCCCAAGTCGAATTTCGCCCCCCCTCCCTCCACCCTCAGCCGTCGTTGTCGTCGTCGCTTTTGGTGATTCTTGCAACCCCTTACGTGTTTTTGCGGGGCTGTACGCTCGCGGCGAAATACAAGGGGAAACGCGGTAAATCATTTGTCCCGAAAGAAAACACAATGCAATATCCCGGTCGTCCTGCTCGAGACGCCACCGCCCGTGTCTCTCCTCCCATCTTCCTCCGCTCTTTTCTGCCGATTTCTTTCTCTGTCTATCTCTGTCTCTCGCTCGCTCTCTATCTCTACTTTTCGAGGGAATTGCGAAAGCCATAAGTCAGCTCTTATATTGCCGAAAATACTTTAAAGTGCCACTCGCCTCGCAAACTCATATAGGCGCACCTCGAGAACGAGCGCTTAGTCTCTTACGAAAGCCTAGACATGTTTTATCGCTGCTGTTAAACGGACAACAGAAGAATGACACACACGCCGAACGGAGGTGGATGCGCTTTCGGGTGACGATTTTTGAAGAGCGCGATGCGCCCGGGATCGTTAAAATCGCGCGGGGAGAAAAAGCGCGAAAAAGAATAACGCTCCCTTCGGTTATTTATAACGGACATTTTTCTCGAGGCACTTTACGAGCACGCAAATATTGCGCAAAACTATTATATAATTGTGCAAAATAAATACGCGGAAATAATTTGTCATATTATCTTTCGCTCTTAGTATATCCAATTTTTTTTCAATTTTCATAATTATAGCTTTAAAAATATATGTACGTAAATTTTCATACGCGCACTATATTAATTTAGCGCGAAACGCTGAATATTAATCTCTGGAAAAAATTAAACAAAAAAGGATATGATTCAGAGAGAAACATTGAATATCTTAAACAAAATTTTTTTCATTTTTATTTCTGCGTAAATTTTATATTATCAAATCTATGTGTTTTATAGACCAAATGCTATTTTCCCGGCTCGAGTGCCAAACGATAATGCAGACTCTATACCATCGAATCATACGTCGAACAAGGGTGGCGCGCATTAGACCCCCGGTAAGCTCGGCCAGGCGGCAGGAAGCTCGGCATATTTTTCTCCCAGTTATCGAGAAAAAAAATAGGAAGGAGGACGGTAAACCGCGATCCCGAAAGCATTTCTCGACGTAACCTAAAATAATGCCCGACAGAATCGAACAAAAGCATGAATTATGGACCGAACCGTCGCCATAGATCTCACCCACCCGGTAACTTATGATACACTTCCTTTCGGCATATGTGAAAGAAAACATTGTAACGCACGTACGACTGCGATTCTTTTGTAATTTAACGGACGCGCTTTCCTCCCGGTCGCGACCTCTTAAGCTTTTTGCCAGGAAGGAACCGTCGAGAGGAGAGTCCTCCGCACAATACTAAGGAGTAACAAAACTGCACAGATGGAAAAAGCGAAAAGCCGATGATAAAGTGGTGCAAAACCGTTTGCCGGTTTATTCTCTATTATTATTATTGTCGTATAAAATCAGCAAAGTTCTTCGCTGATTCGACGAAACGCGCGTAACAAAGTAATCTTATCGTTGTGAAAGGAATTTCTCAATAATCGTTCTGGAATAAATTTCTCAATCGAAAGAGATAAACTTTTGTTAAATAAATAAAATCCTTTTTCTTCCATTTTGAGATATTGAGGCGTCTCGTCACTGGGAAATTAACCGTCTATGAAACTTGGCGGTTTCTCGTGTATAATACACAACTTAACGGAACACCACGTCAACTACGACGATGATCGACTGGAAGTTTCTTCGAGGAAGTCAGCGCGCCGCGACTCGTAGACGTCGTTTCGTCGCCGGCGGTAATTTCACGATTGATTCGCCATTAGATTCATGGCCCTCATGAGGAATTCATCGGCGAGCGCCCGGCCGCCGAAACTCCTCGTCGGCCATGAATACTTAGCCGCTCTCTGATGTTCGTTTCGATCGATTCGCGTACGAGCCAAGAGTGTCCGAGGCTGTTGACCCCCCCTCCCCCCTTTCAATCCCTTCCTCCTCTTCCCACCATCCCTCCCTCTCGCCGTCTCCTCTGCCCCCCCTCGCGTTTTCGGCCGGTTCCAGTTTGCTCTCTGCATAGGCGCAAATTATAATGCCGGGGCTTAGAGACCTCCACTCTGACAAATTACAGGTTTGTTCTCCGGGCAACGGGAGATAGATTTCGTCGTTCCATCACCGTCGCTTCCAAGCGGACTCACGCGCGGGCATGCATATTAATTCGATTTTAATCTAAATCTCCCTGGCGTCGCGCGCCCGATATTTTTTGTTGTGTCATAATAATATTTCAAATTATTCAATAAAGCACAATTTGTCGGAGAGTAGAAAAGGTGATTACTTTTATCGCCCATTAATTAGCTCACTAATGATTCTCTAAGCCCCGAAACGCACAATAATCACGCGATCGATATTAATGAGTGTTAAATTACAAGCTCGTCAAATTGAGCGCACTTGATTTATCACGCGCTTAATTGCAACCTTTATGAACCGATGCTTCCGATCTCCACAAATCAGCGTGCATTCAGAGTCGGTTGGAGGCAGCGGGATCGTTATATCCCGTCACACGCGCAATCCTATTCACGTACACGTCGCGACGTAAGGAAGGTTCCTTCGCGTAAGACGACGCCGTTTCCGTCTGCCGTTTCCAAGCGGGACGGGGACGACCGGCCGCGGAATTAATTGCAACAACCGTGTCTTAATTGATAACGAAGGGCATTAAGATTTCGTGTAATGCCTGCAGCGAAGAAAGGAGGCATGGACGGACGAGCGTAGGAGCGAGGAGAAGCCAGGAACAGGAGGAGGATCCTCGACGCCGAAGAGCCCAGACTAACGGCCGACTACGCAAGGGGGAGGTGAAATAATGCCGGGCGCGAGAAGCCGTATTTGCATTAGCTATTCGTTTGACCCTAAAAACTGTCTGAATTGCACCGATGGCTGCTCGTAAAGCCCCGGCAATATCGCGGCGAATCGCGCTCCTCAGGCGTGCCCGAAATCCGAAACTCGGAAGCCGCTACAACGGCTCTCACCCGCGCGAAAATTAATGTCGCGACCCAGAGGCGCAGTTCCTCGCCTTCTTCCCGAATGGCTCAGACTCGCGGAAGAAGCGAGTAGGTTATTGTAAGAGAGAGAGAGAGAGAGAGAGGGCTTTACAGCCGTAGCGCAACGCGTTAATATTACCCGAGAGATGCGGTGTTTACGTGCACGTCGCATATTTATTTTCTGTATCTTTTTCTCCTGCGTTACGGAGTGATATATGTCTGCGATAAACGGTAATGTACGATTAACAAAATAATAAAAAGCGCAGATATTCCTTAAATAATTAATTTACGGAAGATTTTAAATAAACCAGAATAAAACTCCGTATAACAGAAAATGTCTGCATTAAAACATTAAATATTGACGCAGAGTAGAATCAATAAGTCAACGGCGAATACACGCTTATACGACGTTCATGAATTAATCAGAAAAAAAGGCGACTCACCGTGCCGCTGCCGGGGTGATCGCAGACGTTGCAGGACGTCGATCCTTTCGTCGATCGCGTGTCCACCGCCGCCGACTGGAGGGGGAGGAGACGGTTACAGCCATGACGAATATAATTCTCGGCGCACAATGTATCGGACTTTACGAGTGCCCACCTAGAAAAAGAAGAAATACGAGGTGATGAGATAGCTGCGGCGAGACGCGGAAGAGCGGAGCGAGGGGAGGGGAGGGCGAACAGCAAGAACGGCGATGGAAGCACTCAGATTTTATTACGTTATTTTGTTAATGCAGCGAGTGAAAAGAGAGAGAGAGAGAGGCGATCCACGCGCCTCGAATGTCCGGGACACAAAAATATTATGTTCCTCGGTCAGAAAACGGGCCATGAAATCTTTTTATACCCTCCGCGCCCTACAAAGCCAACTCCAGCTTGCAAAATTTCACCTATGCGTCTCCCGCCTAGACTGTCGCCAGCATCGAGTCGTTATAACCTATCTTGTCGGAAGATTCGACATCTCGAATCAAAAAATGTGCAATGTCATCGAAATAATTAATTATTATTACTTGCCTTTATCGACATGTCGACCGGCGATGCACTCGACACTCGCAACGCGTGATTATGTACACTCCCGAACAGATAAATAACGAAACACGATCGCCCGTAACTCGCTCGACACTCACGAGATACGTTAGAAAAAGTCGAAAGACCGCGGCAACTTCATGCCGATGCTCGAAGATACGGCAAGCGAGACCGACGCGACGAGGCAGGCACGATTGATTTTACGAATATTAAAAACTAGTAACCGCGATCGCGCTAATTAACATTCCACAATGATTGCCTACCGCTCAATTTCGATATTTTCCATGTTCACGAGACATGTCTGAAAAGTTCGAAGAATGCGTAACCTCACGTCGATACGAAAAACACAACTGACTTTATAGATGATATTGAAAGTTGAAATTAGCAATCCTACGATACGTTAATGTACGACGATCGTATGTTGTTGTCAACATTCAATATTCTTGATATTTATTTACGCGCAGATTTGCTTCAAATACAAAAAACGTGCACAAGACGCTCACTCGCATTCAACACCTTTGCCATCGACATGAAAACTAACTGCTACAATTGCGAGATCTCGTGACGTCACATAATCATGTGATCAAATTCAAATATTGCTGAAAAGCAATGCCGCGAATTTTCATTGTCGATACTAACTAATTACACAATATATCGCGATATAAAATAAAATAGCATAATACATACATATATAAAGTGTCTAATTATTAGTATAATAAAAATTTATAAAGAAAAGTTATATTTTTTTTAGAATATAAAACAAACTCGTAAAATAGATTAATTAAAAAAATTTTTTAAGAAATTTAGATTTGCGCAATAAACTAATTGTATTCAATTAAATTTAATTAAATTCTATTATTAAACGTGACGTTATTAATTATTAAAACTGAAATGTTATAACGTTTCTCTTTTATTTCTTTAACGTAACGTGACTTTTCTTCTGAATATTTCCTTTCAGCGATTGTGCCAACAAAGTGCATAAACCCCTTCTTTTAAAAGCAGCGACGGCTTTTAGCACGTAAAAGCAAGATTAATAAAGAAACCACAGCATTGTACCGACAATAAGATACTGATAAGCGGAAAATATGTTATAACACAGTGCAAATAGGAACCGCTACCGGCAAAAATAGTCATAAGCAGTTGCCGCACGTACGCAATTTTTGCCGTGACGATGCTTTTTCGCGTTTCGCAGATTTTTGCGCAAATATTGCGTGCACAAGCGATTTAAAAGCTCCTATCCAACGATAATGTTCGAATTAAATGTCAGATTTTCAGCGTCATAAGAGAATGTGTGGGGAGCGACAGACCTACGTCTGTCAATAAATATATCCGAAGGTATTTTAACAGCGGTAATAATTTTTATCGTGCTATAAATCAACGTGTGAATACGATGTACGAAGGGTGCACATTTCGAAAACCTTTTCGCGCGGAGAATTTGGCACTGAAGAATGAGTTTCGGTACATTGATGTCTGGCTCTCCGTCTCTGTTTATAATAAAACTTCTAATAAAATTATATCAATCTAAGCAGTTTTAAAATCGTAATATTTAAATAAAATATATAAAATGTTTTTAAATTTGATAATGCAAAACACAAATGCGTTTAAGAACGATATAACGATATAGCGTGTGAAACGTAACTTAGGGATATAAAGTAAATTGTGTATACACTTCTACGTGCAATGGGAGACTCTAGTGGTTCGTCTAGCATTCCTGAAGGTTTACGTGTCATATCGATTCTGCAGCAAACATGTATACGACGACGGTAGCCTCAGTGAATTCCTTGCATGAGTCACGGGAAGTACCAGTACGTCTCTTGCTCCACTTGAGACCAGATAATCACGCGATCGTATAAACTGCAAAGGTACTTGGTGGCACGTTTTTTTGATAGAAGTTTAATATACTTTTACGTAGAACTCGTGATAGACATCAAATAAACGTTTTTAGCTAGAAAGCGAGCATCATTATTAAATGCATCATCAAATTTGCATAAACAAATTGACACATAATTCTTTCTTATCGCAAAATACAATCATTGCAAATATTATAATTTTAAATAAGCTGCGTAAAACGCTGCGTTCTTCTTTTAAATAACAAATTAAAAAATATCTGATCTTTAGAACGAAATAAATTCGACGCGGTGATCGCGAAATTCAAATGACATCGTATTATTAAATTTACATGAATCATCAGTCGATGCGATTTGCTGCGCTCATGAGAATGTGACAGCGAATCCGTCACGAATTACCATCACCCTCGATACACGGCCGACGTAGTGAGGTATGCTAACAAAATGTCAAATTAAAGAAGCGTTTACGTCGCGTTGGCTAATGGTTTTCCGACGAGCACGAAATAAAACATCGTACGAGATAATTCGACAGCCGTGAAAGCACGTGGCCGCATCGTTAAGAAACACGTCATGTATACCTGCGACGAGAGCCAGGAGAAGTGGTTTACATGTTTACCCTTGCATTTACATATCGCAGTAATAGGCTCGATGCGCAATACGACATCGTATGCACGGGAAAAGACGATACATCATAATTTCAGGCTGAAGATCGAATCAATCACTCGCTTATACGTGTATCATATACGCACTCTTCGTTGAATAAAGTTTCCGTTAAAGACAATGTCTATACTCTTTTTTAACAAGCTAGATTATTAATGTATCATTTTATCATTGTTATTATATAATAAATCTTTGAATAATTAATAGTAAAGACAATATACATTACTACAATCAATTTTCGATTCAAAACTACGATATAAATGCGCAGAATGCATTCCCTTAAATATGTCGATAAACTAATAAAGCATAACGAGGTATATCCTGATCGACTCCCCTTTTAATTTTTCAATCCCTATTTTTCCTTTTCTGACATTTTCCAGTCGAGAGCATTAAAAAATCGATAACAAACGAGCTTAAAGCTGGAATCTCAATAATAAATTATGTGTGCGCAAAATGTTCATACTTTCTAAATTTACATACAAAATATATTGCATATACGTATGGCAAATAACATATATATAATAAATTTATAACTAAGTATCAATGTTAAAAAATTTTATTTTTTAAATATGATTATTTGTTGACAGATTCTTATGTAATTGATCCTATGTTGAACATACCTTTTCGTGAACAAAAGAATAAATGAGATGAATGTCATATCAAAATGTAAAAAACTATTTTTATCTTATTATACTTTATATATGATTAATAACCCAATTTCAGAATAGTTCCTCTAAATGAAACTGGATCAAAAGTAAATAAGTTATTAATTGGAGCGTGTTTCTGCGAAGCTGCTTTAATTATTTCCTGAGCCATGATACCACCGACGATAGAACAAGCAGGACTAAGTTGTGCATACAATTCACTGTAGCTACAAAAATATATATTATCATATAAACTCTAAAAAATTAATTAATATACATATATGCTAACTATGTTATATACATACTTTGTTAAATTTATGTTATCTCCTAAATCGTATTTTTTTACGATTGCGGAAATTTCATTTTTTAGATTCTCACAATCTCTTTCACTAGGCAATGGATCTTCACCATATTTTTCACGATAATTCAGCATTGCTAAAAAAAATCATTTTTTAGAATATCCAAGTCCAAAATTTTAATTAAAATTTATTTGAAACATACCTAGCATCAAGTAATAAATCTCTTCATTTTTAGGTAAAGACGATTTATTAACATTTAAAATAAACTCAAAAGGTACGAATTTATCAGTACGTTTTTCATTAACTATTATGGTTTCAAACTTTTCTTTTTCCATAGGTTCGCCACCTTCTAATATTTTTACTTTTTTCGGTTTTGCAACATCCCTGGAAAATTGTTCATAATTTGTTAATAAAAACCAACTCTTAATACACAATTGTCAAATTTATAAATATAAATATACTCACTCTCCATATTCGTGTTCCTGTAAATCTACAAACACATATCCAAATAATCCCCATACATCTCCAGCAAAAAATTTGACATTCTGATTACTGCAAGCTCGGTTGATTCTCTTTAGTTGTGTGATAGTGCAATGCATAGCACATACTACATTAAACTGTCCAAAATATTCATCAGGTTTATCATCAACTTTAGCTGAGTCTGCGTTAACATCAACCATAGGATTCAAATTTTGTGCTCTTGGTAAAGATGCTTCAGCTCTCTAAAAATTTTAATATATATTTTTTATGATATAATTTTTGTGGTATAATGGTATAATTTGCAGATATTTACATTCTTTCCAATATCTTTTTTTGGCACAAAAAATTGTGAACATCTATCTATATTTGTTACATTTCTATGATCTAAAAATGTAACAGATTTGACACCAGCTAGAATAATATTTTTAGCAACCTCTGCTCCAAGACCATCTAGACCTATGAAAAGAACTTTTGCAGCTCGCAACCTGCAAAAAAATATAGCTAGAAAATATTTTAGAAAATAATAGTGCTTCAACAAAAATTTCAAATTACTTATACAATAAAATATTTTACTTACCCATTATAAAATATACAATCAATAAATAATAAAAAGACACACATTAAATAAAAAATATTTTTGTAGTTGCATATTACATACATAATTTCCAATTTTACAACACATGTTATTATAGGTTAAGTATGATAGACTTACCGTTTTTGTGAGTCTAAACCCCACAGACGAATTTGCCTGTCATATAATTCGGCTTCGGCGTCTGTGAGCTCTTCATTGTTCTGTTTTTGATCTACCATTGCGAAGTACTTTCTATTTAACACTGTAAAAATTAATGCCGCCAAAAGCGTCTATAAACCTTTCAGCTTTCAACAGTCAATAGCTGTTTTCGTAGCTGTACTATGTTACACTTTCTACATTCAAAATGAATCAGATGTCTGATTCAACGTTTGATAGAAAGAGAAAAGATACGACAATCCTAAAGAAGTGCAACTGCGGGAAGCAAGTTTAAAATGGCGTTGACTCATTGTGCCATCTACTGGCATAACGCATGAATTTGCAACACCAAATAAATTACTGTCGTTGATTGTTAAAGGGGCGTCAAACAGTTGTTGATTGTCGCGTAGATTGTGTATTCTTAAATTTATGGATGGAAGAGACGTGAGGAGTAAATGTATCTGTTTCAAATTTATATAAAACTTATGAAATAGCATTATTTGTTTAATGATAGTACGAGGAAATTCCGTACATGCTGGAACAGAGGTTATATTTGTTAACTACAGTTGACAGTTCGATCATCTGATCGAAACATATGATGGTCACATGACATATATATCGATGAAACAATGAATGTAAGTATATCATTCATTATTTTTGAACTAATGTTTATTTACTGTGCATTTAGTATTTTTGCATTTATTCCACAAAGTTCGCACTAACGCCCCCCTGAATCGGTAAAGTAGAAAAATATCCTGGCATAACGTGTCTTGGCTCAAGAAAATTTTGTATATACATACTATTTTATTGTTTATATTATTCGAGAACTGTCTCTCTAATACTCGATATGAAAAATATATCATTGGATTAATGTTGGAATAGAACTGGAACAATTATTATAATGCTCTAAAAATATTCTTCAATATTTATTTTTTGTTAATATTTTGCAATTTTTTTCCATTCAATAAACATGTTATATTTTACATTCGCATCTATTCAATTTATAATGTTTACAGATATTACATTTAGACAGTAATTACAGACTTATGTTACAATATGCATTCAAATTAGGCAATCAAAATTCATAATTAACAGCCATTATCATTGAAATAAATATAGACAATAAACATAATCAATCTGCTACTAAGAATTATCTTTGCCCTCTTAATCCGAATGTTGTGAAAGCTGACCTTGGTAGGATAAGCGCACCCACTCTTTTTAAGTCTCGTAATATCTACATACATGCTGATAAGTCTTAATTGTGTGGAATTTATTACTCTAATCAGTTATTAACTGTTTCACATAATTATTTTCCTGTAATACTTAGAATACATCACTTTGTATTTACACTACTTTTTATAAATATTATTTTGAAGTTTATATAAAACAATTAATCTTATTAAAGGCAATGAATAAAGCAGAAGAGGAATACATCGAGAAGACATTTATCTACAAGTTTCCAACATGTACTACCAATCAAGAATATACATTAGAAATTCCAATAAAAATACCATATCATGGTTCCATAAAAGAATTGATGCATCGCATAATGTCATCGTTCAAACTACCATGTTATGTGGAATCAGACTTGTTAGAAGCTCTGCAAAGTAATATCAAAGAGCTTACACTGCAGTTTCATGATGAAAAAGCAGAAAAACTTATTGAAAGTGCCAAAACAGGCACTCTAGATCTAGAAGACATAATTAAAAACTGGGAGAAAATATACAAACAGAAAACAGCAGAATATTCTGATCCTATTGGCACCACAGATGAAGAATTATTTGCAGCTGCATATCATAGATTAGTGCATTCTCCATCTTTAGAACCAATTTTGCAAGCGGAACACAAATTTGGACGGGATGTCACGGAAGTAATTCAAATGAGAGACACCGACTATGAGCATCTCACACAAAAGTTAGTAGAAATCTTACAATTTCTTTCTGTTTCTTATATTTTTCAAAATGTACACTTTGTATATGTTTAAAAAATGTAAAACATATAAAAAATTATTTAGAGATATTAATTTCACTTGGAATCTTAATAAGAAATGAAAAAAATGAAAAGTCAATTTTGGGACAGGATTTTATACAAATTCCAGACAAACCGACGAAATGCGCGTCGCCGTCGAGGCTCTTGAAGCAGGATCTACCGAAAAATCTATAAACGACATGGCAGGTCGTCATTTTGAGGAGCAGAGTTTATTGCAGGGTTATTGGGGATCCAGGGTCGATGCTTTGAGATTAGATCAACGGCGGCAGTATCGGAATTGGATCATGAGATTGCTCGAGGAACAACAGACCAGTATGATACCCTCGCCGATGTAAGTTTTGTTTCTTGTGTTTCGGTTTTTAGTAATTCGCGTGACAATAAAATTTTTTAAATTATATATTGAGATAAAAAAATATATCTTTCACGCAGGGGTTCACCTATAGTACCGTTGCCACCATTGCGTCCCGCTTTAGACAAATTCGTTCACAGCGAGGAGAAACAGACGGCCGATTATCCTCTATTAGAAGAAAGCTTCACCATACATTTGGGATCCCAGATGAAACAAATGCATAATATACGTATATTAACCGGAGACGTGCTTGATTTTTGCCGTACGAAAAATAGTGAATCCGGGTGTGTGTCTTAATCTTGATCAAATCCTAATTAAATGTCCTGTCCTAAATTAACGTTTTTAATAATGCAATCTCTCTTTCAATTACTTATAATAAAAAATATATTAAATTTAGGATGGATCCAACGCCGCAAAGATTACAAACAGCTTTAGGATTATATTCGAACGATCTGTGTGGATTGGTTCTCCTAAGCGATAATCATTTAGGCTATTCTGGAATTACAAAAGGTACCTTTTGGAATATAATAGATTACATCAACGATGCTAAAAAATTTTGGCAAAACGCTGCTGCTCTAAATTAAAAATTTTACTGTTGCAGAATTATGCTCGATATGTCAGTTAACGACAGAATTCCATTTCCCACCGATTGATGAGCAGTTGGAAAAAATTCGGGAAGATGTAAAGGATGCTGTTGCCTGGAGGCAGGCGCATTACAGAGAAGGAAGTGACCCACATGTAAGCGGCATTAGAAATTTAAATTAGAATTATAATATTATGCGGAAAAACATACTGTATATATTGTTTACACAGACGAAAAGATCCACGACGAGCAAAAGCTTACAAACTGGCGATGTTTTTATCACGAGACACTCCAATCTGGCACAAGTTCATGTAGTATTTCACATGATAGTGAATGATTCTTTAAGATCTGGTAATTACCTGAGTATTTTACTTTTCATATTACACATGATTTATAACTACATGCAAATATTAATTTTAGGCGATATCAACTCGAGACATCCCGCTATATTGGGATTAAGAAATATTTTGAAAACGGCGTGTTGCAACGATGTGACTACGCTGACAATTCCCGTATTGCTCGTCCATGAAATGTCAGAGGTAATTTACCGCTTAGATAAGTCAAACGAATAATTCTTAGATAATGAAACGAAAATATAATTAATTTAAATTGACATGTTGTCGTAGGACATGACGGTCGCCTGGTGCACGAAGCGAGCCGAGCTAGTTTTCAAATGCGTGAAAGGATTTATGATCGAAATGGCATCCTGGGGTGGAGCCGAATTGAAGAATCTTCAATTTCTCGTACCGAAAGTAAGTCTGACGATAAGCGCAATCCGGCTGAGATTTAAAAACAAATATAAACGTACCAACGGTGTTATCGCTTGCAGGGAATGTCCGAAGAAGTGTTCGGAACATTAGCCACAATGTTGCCTAGCATATTTCGAGTGTCGAATCCGCTGGTTTTCAAGGCCACCAGCACCCCACAAACCCCAAAAAAGTGAACGATTTGCCCATGTTATCGTTGCATGCACTTGGAACATTGCAATGTTTACTGTACATGCAGCCGTGATTATCTGCAGTAACAATTATTCGCCGTGGGCGTGAAAAAGATACACTTTGTGAATAAATTTCTGACTTTTAATAAGCTCTCTTTGTTTATATCACTTTCATGCGATTAATTTCTCATCTCGAATCAATTCAATATTTCCAGTGCCATAAAATAAATAACAAATAAATGTTTTTTTCATCAAATACTGCAGGATTTATTCGATGTATATTTTATTGGTTCTGCTCTCTTTCAATATTATTAATAAAATGTTTACACTGACTTTCCTCATTTGAATTAATTTCCTAAATCTACGCAATACACTGCGTTGTATATCAAGAAGTATATAATATTTACGTATATAATTTTTTATCTGTAACATTTATTCAACATAGAAAAATATATATAATTTTTTAAAATAATTACTAAGAAATAAAAGCTATGAAAAGCCAAGCTGAGTATAGTTGCTCCTTTTCATTTATTAATAATATTATATTTCCACAAACGTTTCGATCATTCAGGTTGTGATCATTATCAGTGTGTCTAATTACAATTACAATTAAAATTATCCCATTTGTTATTCTAACATACTATCTGACCACACCAATTAGTCCGCCAGTTGTTTACAAATTTACATTAAAATTATAAATTATAAAATTATCATCTGCGGTTTTGTTATTGAAATCTGTGAAATCCATTTCCGTCTATGTAATTTTTTATTCTTTTCCAAAACATCAGTCCATATCTTTTTACAATTTAAGTGTCACTTTGTGATTAATTACTCCATATGTGTATGATATAAGGAATAAATTCTTGTCAAACTTGATAAATTGTCGTTATATAAGTATAGAATGAACTTGTGACTTTCATAGTGGAATTCACTATGACAAGAATTTATTCCTTATATCATACACATACTGTTTTATCAAGAAATATTATAAACGGCAAATTTTATAGAGTAATCAATCACAAAGTGACACTTGTAAAAAGATATGGACTGATGTTTTCGAAAAGAATAAAAAATTACATAAACGGAAATAAATTTTACAGTAGATTTCAATAACAAGACTGTAGATGATAATTTTATCATTTATAATTTTAAATTTGTAAATAACTGGCGGACTAACTGGTGTGATCAAATAGCATGTTAGAATAACGAATAGGATAATTTTAATTGTAATTGTAATTAAACACACTGATGATAACCACAACTCGAATGGTCGAAACGTTTGTGGAAATATAATATTATTAATAAATAAAAAGAAGTAACTATACCCAGCTCTTCATAGCTTTTATTTCTTAGTAATTATTGAATAATAATAGAGCCAGAATATAAATTAACTTTTTACTTATAATTTATAAAATAAGAACGCATTATCATAATTGGTTAAATAACTTCAATAAATTGTTAAATAATGTGTTTGCTCATTACTACATTTATTATAAAATAATTTTAATGTACTTAATATTTCTTTTTTTAATAATTTTTTAAAAAAGCTAAATCAGAATTAATCATAATATGTAATTTCTAAAACTATAATTTTTTAGAAATAACGCATTTTTTGAAAATAATGTACGGTTTTACACGTAATTCTTTAGTAATATGTTAATGTTGCAATATGATGCATGAGCAATATTATCGCCGTTAGACGTGCGATACGGAGAGCGAGGTTTATCACTTAGCTGTATTTTTATTCTGTGTGTGGACATGACAGAACAGATATTCTAACATTTCGGACGTGAACGTCATCGCAAAATGCAGCGTTTAACTCTCATCGTATTCTAACGAATCGTAAATTTTGCAAACTCGAAAATACCATTCAAAAGCTGTTTAATTGTAGAAATATGTGTGATTAATTGTGGTCAGAGAGACAACCGCTGACTAATCAAATTCGTCGATTTTACGTGCGTGGCATCGTAATCACTGGTTTATCTGAAAACAGTACGTTAGCCTCGACGATTCTGAACTTCTGACCGAGGATGGATTAAATTAACGCAATGACTCGCGGCGCCGGCGGGGTTATTTTGCGAAAATATATTTGCCTCCAATCACAGCAAATACGTGAATTCGATACGTCGATAGCGTCCGAGTTATCGAATTCCAATAAATAAAATACGAATAGCTAAATTTGCTAATTAATTATGGTTGATTTATTGTTTCTCGACAGTATTTAAAATATTAATTTGTATACAAATAAGAAAAAAAGAGCAATAATGACAATCGTCACATCGATGTGACCAAATAATTTTATTTGTCGACTAGATTGTGTCTTTGAAGAGGAAAAGTCGTGATTCTCTGCTGACAAACAGCAACACGCGTAAATGAGAACTACGTGCGTATCGGAGTGCGGTATGCAGTATAATGCAGCTGATTTTTGCCCCCCTCCCCTCTTTTAATTCGGCACTATATTCTTCGGCAGAGAGTATCGCGGATAAATCCGTTGCCATTCCATCGGATCGTGGTGTAGAAAGCGTAGTTCGCGCTAGGTGGTCCTGGTGGTGCGGTCGGTCGATCAGGTGCATCGAAATCGGATCGCTCCAAAAATCGATTAATCAGATAACTACCACTTGGCACGATGTGGCTCGGCTCGCTTACGTTTTTGACCATCGTCGTTTCGCTCATCTCGGCGAAAACGTTAACGGTGGGTGTTCTCTCACGGTGATTTCCGTCTTTTAATCGCACCGTCATCGTCGACAATTGTTTTACGATTTTCCGGGACAGCCGCTGGCACTCGTCGCAAGTATCAACTTCCGGTCGCGCTTATCGCTTTCTTAAATTCCATCTTTTTTTTTTTCTTTCTTGCGGGAACAATCGCTGCTCGCGGTTTAAATGTGTTCCGCTTCAAAATTTATATTTTAGATTTGTATACGCGAAACGTTCTCTTTTCTTATTTTCGTAAAATTACATAAAATATTAAATTCAAGTGAGAGTCAAAGAATCGTTTTGTGAATGAATGAAAATATATTAAACCAATTTGCGTTATAGGTTGATCTATCATTCCGCAAGTTAACGAAAGAAGATTTCTTCGTGAAAATACAGTCCCAGTATAATCTACATGAAGTGACAGATCTCAATTTAAGAGGAAACCAGTTTGACAGTTTCCTGGACTGTTCTACTAATTTAGAAAATCTGAGAACGTTGGATCTGTCTCAAAATCATCTTCAGCGATTCTTTTTCCTCTGTAAAGAGGAATATAATTTGCAAGTGTTAAATGTGAGTCACAACAAATTAGAGTACATCGACGACAATGCTTTCAACGACCGGATACCGAAATTGAAGATATTAGATATATCCTTCAACAAACTCACGGTGGTCAATGAAACGATGTTGCAACATTTCACGGTAATGATAATTTTAATTGAAGAAATATTAATTTTTTATAAATTTTCTAATGTATTTCGAAAACTCGTGAAAAATTATCTATTGAAAATTATCTATATGAAATCAATTTCAGCGCTCTTCAATCTAAATCAATTAATTTAATCTAATCTAATCAATTAACTCTTTTCAGATCCTCGAGTATCTATCTCTGTCTAATAATCCTATAGAAGATGGAATACACGAGAACGCGTTTTGGAATTTGAAGACGCTGAAGCATCTCGATTTGAAGAACATATCTGCACCGTATTTCTCATCCGACTTTTTCAAGACCTTGACTAACTTATCAACCTTAGACCTATCCTGGAACCCAATCAGCACGATACCCCTATTGCCGATAAGTTTGCAGGAGCTGGATTTATCCGGCACTCAAGTGATAAATTTCGCAAATATGTATTTACCGCAACTGCGAGAATTAAGGCTGAATTACATGTCGAATTTAACGTCGCTGGCCCTAAACGATCTCGAAAAACTGACGAACCTGGAAACGTTATCAATGATCGGTTGCAAACGGCTGATTCAACTAAGTCTTCAGCCGCAGGCAGGTGTTGTGCTGCCACGATTGCAGCATCTCTCGATAAAAGAGAGCGGCCTTGAAACTCTGGGCACCGAACTGCGCGCCTTGATGCAACGAACACCTACTATCGAATTGGAAAACAATCTCTGGAAATGCGATTGCAAATTGGAATGGATCGCTTTGCTAAACTCGACGAAAATTCTCAGTCGAGATATCAGGTGAGGAAGATATCATAAATGAAACTGTACTTACTTACAGTTGGTATGAATATCGATTAAAGGTAGAGTAGATTGAACATTTTATTGTCCCCTCATCCGCGTTTATCCTCAAACATTTTTTAATAATTATCGGAAATATTTGTCTTGAAAAATATATTGCAAAATTAAAAAATTACAATTTTTGTACGATATTTTAAATTATTTCTTTCTATGGTCTGTGCAAGTTTCGCTTCTGTGCCTTTAGATGTCTCGAGAATTCCGTGAAGCAAAGTTCTCTTCATTGACATTAGTTTGCTAATGAACTTGGTTTATAGTTTAATATACCGAAACAATTATATGTATATATATATATATATATACATATATAAAACATTAAAAATTTTATTCATTGTTTAAGAATAAAAATACTGCAAGTGCTGCTACAATCTAACTCTATTTCAAAGTATTATATTTTACTGCAAAATATCGAAGATACATATTTTAATAGTTTGTTATAAATTTATACGTCAACAGATGCCTCGTACCGGAGCAACACCATGGCAAACTCCTTGCTGAAATACCGAGCTACGAATTGCAATGCGAATACGACTCGTCGGTCTTGTACCTAGTCCTGTGGACGTGCCTCTCGATATTGATTGTTTTCCTGATCGCCGTCGCGGTTTTATTCCTCCTGAAGCGACCGATAGGCCAATGGAGCTTTAAGGGAAGAAACAGGGACACCGTCACGTACAAGAACGTCGTGGAATCGAACAATGATCTGGTCCGGATATTGGTAGCCGAGACGCACGATCGCAACGGAGAATAAGGCCAAATTGAGATAGAAAAAAGAAAAAATCTCCGATAATATCAGACAAAAATTCGCCTAACAATTAACATTTTTATCGAATTCTTTTTCAAATTTCACACATAATTTACTTCATAATACATTAAGATTTTTTTTACAGTACAGTTTTGTACAGCTTTGTTATAACAATTATCTTGTAATAATATTGTAGCATAGCTGATGAGTGCCATATAAGAATATACTCTATTTTTCCACATTCGTAAGAAAATATGTAACAAAATGTAAATAAGAAAAAGACATCAATATGTAAAACAATCTAAAAATGATTTCTTTGTGATACTAAAATCTTTGTATTATATTAAGATTTTTAAAAACTACATAATTAATTTCAATAATTAATTCTAGGGATATGCTGGTGGATAACGAATTGTTGCGCGTCCGTATATATCAAAAATGAATTATGAAAAGTCACTTATGATACGCCTCGTAAACTCGAATGACCAAGTACCGCGGATTCGATAGTACTCAAAGTACTAGTTTCTAGTGTCCGATAATAATGTGAAACCTCTGTGGTCGAATAAAAACGTTTGTGTGCTTCTTTTTTTTTTCTTTCTGTCAGTAAGAATCGGCGTGTTTTAAAAACCCTTTTACCTTTGTTCCATGCAACGCGTCCGTTGCCGTGGCACAAAAGAAAAGTGGATACAAAGAACGCAATGGCTCATTTGCCCTGAATGACGGCAAGATCCTCTTCCGCGTAACGACGCGGCAACGCGCGTAGCTAAACGCACGAATTATCGTGCGTGGCATCTTGAGAACCGCACGCAACTAATTGAAATTCTACGAGATTCCGCCACAACGGGTTCAGTCTCCGGCAACTCTTTCATCGACGAGCAAAAAGAGTATTCTGCAGCCTTTAGAATCGAAGTCAACCCTGAGCTTCACTCTGATGTTACCTTCTTTAGAAAAGAATAAAAGATATTTCTCGAATATTTTTCCGTTCTTTTGCTCCAGGGAGCAATTAATGGCTGAAAGTTCCTAACAGTCTAACTGGAGGACGTAAAGAGAAACTTACGCTTTATGAGATATTTATAGACTTACATATCGATTAACATTACAACTGTCGAAAAAAAAAAAAAAAAATCTTCACAATCATAATCTCAGTTTACACTTATATTTATCTCGACAATTTTTCCGGTTCGGATCGCTATGAACACGATCGCGCAGACTTGCAATCCAATTAGGCTTCGGTATGCACCCGCGATACACCGATCGTTGATGAAACGTTGAGAGTGCAGGGCGTTACGCGCTCCGTTCCAAGAAGGGGCGCAATATTGGCGTGTTATACGATGAGCCAGCAAATGGTGCTATGAAGATCGTCAGTTTACGTGACGTGCACCGTGATCGCGTGCGATGTAGCGATCAGCCTTTGTATCGAAGTATGATCTTCCTATGGGAGGCCTATTGGGTTACGCTCGGGAGGAAAGAGAGAGAGAGAGAGAGAGAAAAAGAACCCTATGGGCGAGGACGTCGTATTACCGGAGAGTCACAACATGCAAAGGAAGGAGCGCAAAAAATCACTGAGAAAGATGCGTCGCGCTGTGCCGAACGGAAGACCGCGCTTACAATAACCCTCCATACTGCGGTATGCCCGACATAAATGTGCAGTTCTTCTCTCAATTCTACACTGACACGCCTTTTTTCTGTGCAGAAATGACACATCAGGGTGTGGTAGATCCCGTTTGTCTCTAGCGCTATTTTGTCTCTTTTAATCTACTTGTAATTAGCTTCCTCTCGTATCAGAATGTTCATTGTACAAAGCAATTTGCAAAAATGCTGAATAGAAAGTCAAATTACGGTGATTCTTTTATTATTTTTCAAAGAACGAGATGTAAAATTTTATATATTTTGTCGAAATTTTTTATTTACAAAAATTTTACCTTTATTTTTATTTATTTTCTATTATTTTGTATAGCAGCTTAATTTATCTGAAGAATCACTCTGTTTCGAGGTTAATTCAGTCTCCATTAACGAGAAAAGCATTGCTGCTCTCCAAATGTGTATCGTATATCTCTTTGTACACTGGAACATCAATTCGAACCAGCGAGAACTCCGCACCATTTTTCGCCCGGAGTGCGGGTAAAGCGATTGAACATTGCGGAATATTTTTTTCGCCATGCCAGAGAACGAGCACGGAGTACGGGGGATGAGAGGGAGGTTTCAACGATAGGAAGAGGAGGCGGAGAGGGAGATAAACGATAGAAGTTCTGCCCTTCTCGCGCAGCGGTGTCGAGTGTCCGTAATTCGAGATTCCGTGCGAGCCAATTTGGCGAGAGCCCGATGGAAAAATAATACACCGCCTACCAGCACAAGATATCGCGAGAGCGTGCGGAGGCGAATTTTAACGGTCAATGCGAAACACGTGGGCAGACCATGTCGGGGAATATCATGTTTCGGTCTGTGAGGAGAGGATCCTATCCCCGAGTCTTAAGACGCCCGGATAGCCTGGCTGGCGTTTTGTTGGAAAAACAGCGTGGGCGATATTGCTTGTGACCCGATGACGGCGGAAGATACTTGCTCCCAAGTATTTAGCCAAACGAGACGACATATATCGACACCTTGGGACAACCAATATCCCACTGTGCCTCGGAGTTCAAGAGGATAAGTGTCTAAAATAGATCAGCTTTAATAGATTGCGGTAAGTTGATACGATAAATTTTCCGTGATCTTATACATTTTTCACCGAATTGTACAATAAAAATACTGCGGTACAGTTATTGATGAAAATGTTTGAAAATTTATCACGCTTCTTTGAGTGTTAATTCTCAATTTGCCACAATCTGTTAAAGGCGCTTTATGAAAAGCGCGCTGCACATCTGAATAAATTAGATTGTGCGCGAGTTAATTTTTTTCACACGTGTGAATGTAAGTTTTGCCGAGCAACGGAAAAATTTTCCGAGTACGCACTTCGTTAATCAAGCGCAGCTGACTTAGCGCTCGGCGAAACATATTTTTGTAACAACCCTCTATATTACGATTCGTTAAGCCAGCGTCTGCATTAACTAAGCTAATCCCTTAATT
Organism: Linepithema humile; assembly: GCF_040581485.1. Classification (NCBI taxonomy): domain Eukaryota; kingdom Metazoa; phylum Arthropoda; class Insecta; order Hymenoptera; family Formicidae; genus Linepithema; species Linepithema humile. The sequence goes on from NC_090131.1 coordinate 17,059,069, forward strand.
ACGTTCCTCTTATTTCTCTTCGCTTCTTCCCTCCCAACCTTCCGGCGGCGACTCTCACGCTTCCTACATCATCCTTCACTTGGTAATTAAAGAATTTGATGAAGTCTCGCGGTGTATATGCGCGGAAAAAAAACACACCTGCGAGCAAGTAACTTTCGCACGCGTTATACAGCATGATATACAACATTGTTGCTTTTGAGTCGCCGCATAATTTGCCGTGCTTAAACATCACACCGATTCAATTAACGTAATCAACGAATAATTATCAATCGCGAAAGAGCTCTATTTCGCACATTTAATAATAACACATATTATGATGTAGTAAACACGCGAGATAACGTCAAACTTTAACGAGAATATTACTTCATTCATAACGCGCATCTCGCAACAACATTATGATCAATTAATTAAATCTCTCCGACTTTCTCTCTCTCTCTCTCTCTTGACGATGCCTTTATAATGTTACACGCGTAACGGACATCTGTCTTTACGTTGAACCATATTGCGTACAAGCGGATACTTACAAGCGCGTATCCGAACGCGCGTTTTGCCGCGTTGCGTCGGCCGAAAACAGCCGCATGCCGCGGAGTGCCCGCCGATTTTCGCCGGCAGGGTTTTATCTGATTAAACCGACGTAGAAACATGGGGTTATACGTGTAAGCTTTCCGGACCCGTCTATGGGGAGAGGCCGAACAAATGAATAATGAAAATAAAACCCTGGTGATGCTATCGGTAAGCACCACGGGATTACGTACGCATCAGCGCGCCCGCGATGAACTTATATTATGGAACCCCCGTATACACTAACACGTGCGTTAATGTGCGCGCATAAGCGCGCGAGTGCGTGTGGGCGCGTGAGACCGCAAAAGAAAGGCGAGTGAAAGAGCCTTTCCACGCGCAAGATTTTGCCAAGTTTCTCGCGTGTCGGAAGGATTTGAATGACAAATCGCACAGACAATTGGAACATCACACACTTATGTGATAAAATCATTTTGTCACATAAAAAAAATATGTCATACTTTATGTGTTAATAAAATATTTCATAAAGTGAAATCTTTGTGTACATTACTACTGATTATACGAATGATTTCGAATCCAAATCTTTTAATTCTATTAGATAAAACATTGCTGATAATAATCTGATAATAATCATTGCAAATCACTCCATACTATTATTTTATCCGATTAACAAAATACAGTAAGATGCAACAAACAAGAAATAACGCACAACACGACAATGATTTAAGCGTCTTACTGCTCGTGGGGCATCCATTCACGTGTGTCCGCGACTGTCGTGTGTGGATATTTTTGAATGGTCACCTTTCGAATGAAAGAGAGTTGTGCTGTGGGGTGTAAGTGTCATGGCTGTAATAGTTGCCAAATGTGTCCTGCTCGTTGGAACACGCCGATTATGTCAAAGTATGAATTTACGGGCACAATCAATAGCCGATCGTGCACACAAAGGAAAGTCCCCACGGGCCAAGCCGCTTACGATCAATACCTCGATCCTTCGATCTCATCCGGCGTCCAGCCGGTGAGTGAGAGTGTCCATTCCCGACACAATGGTAAGTGTGCAACGAATATGCGAAATATGCTTTTTAAATACTCACCGGCTATTTCTAGAACCGACTGACGTCTCTGACAAGTCTCCGTAAGTCCGGAAAAGGCACGTTCTGGGCACGAAATAACATTGCATTATCTGTCGCGTGCGTTTGTAAACCCTTTCGATCCTCTACTGATCCCAAAGAATCTAGAACAAGCAAAAAATATCGCTTTAATTCTTCAAATTTTTTTCTGTAATGAAAACTGATAAAACACTGATACCTTATACATTCTCCTATTACAACAAGTAAAAGTGCAAACACAGAATCATAAAATAAAATCAAACAAAGCTATCAATCTTTAAAATCGTAAAAAAGTTTAGAATTTATTTACAAACTTCAGTTTTAAGAGATACCGCTTCGAAAGACCACAAAGAAGATGTAGAAAAAAATGAATAACGATCTTTCTTTCTGTGATAGAGTTAAGAAAGGACCCATTACTGAAAATATGTTAATCCTAGAATTTGAGCAAAAGTCACGTTCGTCTTTCTTTTCAATTTTTTTGGTCAAAGCAGACCGCCCATTCAAATAAAACAACGATTTCCAGCATTATAACGATTTCTAAATGTGGTTACAGTTCATGACATCTCTTGATGTCAAGATTTATTGTTAGTTTAGCTTTTGAAACAAGATTCATCACACAGATATTATATGTGACGATCTATAGCGGCAACAAAAACTCGAGAAGTACCCACAGAAATTCTTTTAGTATCCTTTTGGAAAATTCATATATCTCATGTAAAAGAAAATGATTAATATTGCAAATTAACTTTCTTCCTTGCTGTTAAATGAAATAAAAGCTTAACAAAAGTTAAGTCGTAAAATTCAAATATAGCGATATATTTTTAAAGAAATATTATATTCATTAATTACTTATTTTATGTTATTCATAAATTTGCACAACTTTGACTCTGATAGATAGCAATGTCTTGAGAAAAGTTTATTTATAAAAAAATGTCTAAGCAAAATAAAAAATAGATTTTTTTATTATACCATGCGAAATAGATCCGACGAAAATCGCTTCGCAAATCGAAAAAGCATCGCATAAAGACGCATACGAATTTTCGTCAAATCAGTCTTTCCCGCTTTCAAAAAAAAAAAAAAGGGCATAACTACGGTTCACGAAGTGACAACGAGGCGTTTTAAAAGGCCACCCATTCGCCAGGCTAAGATGTAACATAACAAACAGCCCGAGGAAACGTATTTGCCCGGGACGATATCGAGTTCCCGGGCACTTCCTGCGCTTCTTCATCGTTTTCTTCTTCGTGGCGCCGTTGCAGTCGGCGGCGGCATGACATCCCACAGATTGACGAGCGCCACCCCCGAAGACAGCAGGAATAGAACGGTCAGGAGTGCATTTAGTTGCGGACGTGACTTTTTTTTGCGGAACTCCGTAGATAGCGTACGAAAATACACGCGCGACAATAGACTTCTTTCGTGAGAAACATAAAATGTTCGTAGCTGCATGACTTTAATGTCACAGCTACATGTCAAATTAGAAATATTTCTTACATAGCATAATAGCACGTGTGCACAGACAATTCTCTGTTTACGATGGTTAATGCGAAACATAATACAAATTCACACAAAGTTAATATTGTAAGAAAAAAAAATTTTCAGTTTAAAATATGAGCGATATTCTTGTATAAATATTTCATTTGTGTGGAAATATATATCGTTTATACAAAAATTTGCATAGCTATAGCTGGAAATTTATTCACAATTTTTTGGAATACGCTCTTTCGTAAAGATAGAAAGAATTCGCTGCAATAAATTCATTATATTAAAATTGTCGATACATCTCACGCCCATTTGCCTCGTGATTACGTATCTTATGCACGAGCGGACCGCCGACTGCAAATTTCCCGCGGGCTTCACAAAATCGCCAACGGTTCGCGGAATTATCGCCGCATCACAGCGCATTCTTCCCGCGTATTTTGGACGAAATTCAACATTACAAATATCGCGCGGCCGGTGCGACGGCAAAAGCGGCTCGTTGCTGCGGCGTTTTGGTCGACAGGGCTTTGCGCGCGGGCACGAAATTACGGCGGAGGCGTCGGCTGTTAAAAGCGCGATATAAATTCGGAATAGCGCGTACAAGCGACCCCCGGAAGCGCGCGGAAGCGGCGCGGGGGCGGGCGGGCGGTCGGCGCTCGCGCGCGTTCATGATTGCGATAATGCCAAACACAATATCGCGGGAAATTTTATCGGCCGACCGAGCGAGACGGCACGCGTGGAAAACCGTGCGAAAAATAATAATGAGATGTCGACGGAGCACAAGGGAGGACTGGAGGGCGGACGACAGAGAGGATGAGAGCAGAGTGACGGGCGGACGGGAGAGGGAGTAAAACGACAAGCAACAGAGATCGGGAGTGTCATAATAGACGAAGAGGACGGATAGAAAACGCGAGAGAAAAATGTGTATGTGTCAAAATGAGATACGAACCGAGATACGAGCGACGCGGCGGAGAGACGAAGCAAGAATACGAAGGACGAAGAAACGGAAGGAGATGGCAGAAAAGAGGAGGGAGAGCGGAAAATGTGCGAAACGTTTAATCGACATGCAGCGGGCTCTCTCCCGAGGAATACCTGAAAGAGAGGCATTGGAAAAGCCTGTCGGCGCGAATCTCTTCTATTTTGAATATAAAGTGGGCGATGAGATTTTTCCCGCCGCGGGGAAAAGTGCGTGGTGGATGAACGTACGGACAGGCCTTCCGCGCGCGGCGGAGAAATTTTTTAATAAATTCGCTTTGCGCGAACTATATTTTCTCTGTCAGCTCGTTTAACGTTCTGACGAGAGCGCGCGCGCGCGCGCGATAAAAGATTTTTTTTCATAGCGGATCGACGGGCAATCAAATTTTTTAAGGGCGCAGTGAAAGTTGATGGCGTATCTCTGCGGCGGCTCTTTCAGCTCGACGAATCGAAAGAAATTAATCTTGTCGGAAAGATGTCTAAAAATAATTCCAACATCAGTGAAATTAGTCGTTTAATTTCTCCTGTGTGCGACGTCATGAACAATTCAGTTTATTAATACCGATAATATTGCAATATTGCAATATTATCTACTGTACGGTGTATCGCGATAATTGTAAGGCAAACATTGTCAGAACGAAGTCCAACGCACACACCTGTAAAATCACGCGGTCGACATCAATTTAGCCACTCTCTCGATATCCACGAGGTGCCTTTAAAGTGCTCCGAAATCACGGGCGGCCGCAACGAGACGCGATATTATCTCGCAGAAGGGAAGGAGACACGGCCGCAGTCTCCGACTAGGATAGCGGAATTAGTGAGACCCTTGTTAACGACCTCATTAACCCACGGTTATGTTCGTAGGAGGAGGGTCGGTCGGGTTAGAGAGAAGTCGGGTCTGGCCCAGAAAAGTAAAACAAACAAATGGCCATGGCGCCATCGCGCAGATGAGTCCCGTCATCCACCGGTTTCCCCTGCGTCGCCGCCCCTCATCTCTCACGATCAGGTTTTTCTACGGCGCTCCCTCCCCCCCCTAGCAACCCTACAATCTTCCTTCCTCCACCGTCACCTCCTTCCGAACCTTAAATTTCATCCTCGGGACTACCGAGTGGATCCTCTGTAAACACACACCCCGAGGAGGGACTACCCCGTCGGCGCCACTATATGCAGGAGATCTGCGGCTTTCCGAAAATTGACTTTTCGACTGGCGAACTTCGGCTGCCGGATCTACGGCGACTTCCCTCACGTCGGTCCGCCCGAACGAACGCCCGACGTTACGTTGGCAGAGATCGCTGCCGATAAGAAACAACTTGCGTCGAGGACCATCGGGAAAATAATAGGACGACGCAGTGTGATGGCTGGATGCCTCTCGAGACAGCAGCGAAACACAACTGTGTGAATGTGTTAAAACTTTTTAATCTCTAGACACAAGTGAGTCAGCCGCCTCTAACGTTGTGTTTTTATGATATAATTTATAAAGATATCAAAGATAAATAACAAATGGCACGTACTAAATTTATTTTTTGAAAAAATCGAAGCACCTCAAAGCAAGTCTTCGCACTCTTTGTATATTAAAGAAATAACAATCATAGTACTATTTATTTAAGAAAATCTGCCCCCCCCCCCTGTTTCAGACTAATATTTTATAAAACCACATGTCACGAATCTAGAATTCTTTTATCAAAATTGCGCATAAATTTTTGTTATAGATTGTGTATTTCCAAACAGATAGAAGTATATACAAAATATTAAATTAAATACTTAGCATGGTATTACAGTCAGAAGTAAAAATTCTTACTAAAATCAACTGCGCACACACAAAAATGTGTCGTGGAATAGTTAAGTGCATACAGCTACAGGCCGCAAAAAAGAACCTGTCGACTCGAATAAGGCGAGAAAAAAACACGACGGAGCATAAAGAGCCGGCTCGGTCTCGTCCAACTGCGAACCTAACTGCGACTACACGAGCCCGTACAATGCGTGATACGTCGCAACGAGGCTACGGGACAAGGAACTCCCCATTAGACGCACGTTAAATAATAAAGCCGCCATATTAGGCGCGGACACCCCATAGTCCGCACCAGCAGAGGAGGATTATCCCACAACGATATCTTGTTCTTCCCCTTCCTCGACGGACGTAACTCCCGTCTGCAACGAGCGCTGCGGACTCGCAACTCGATGGCACGAATGAAAGGTTGCGCGTACAATGGAGGGCTTATGTTCGATAAAATCGGCCTGCTCGTGCCGATTCGCGCCCGAGCCCGATTTTTACAGCCGTAAGCCGTTTACCCGCGAAGACCGATAAATAATTCCGCCGCGGCCCGGTGTATGCGCGATCAACGGTATCAATTGGTAATCGGCGACGGTACACGGTGCCCGATGAAATCAGCACGCCGTGAAAGAGTTGAAACACATCGAACGATTGTGTGTCAAGCATCGAGAGTGATATATCTGAATCCGCGCTTACGGCGAAACTGGGTTAGTATAATAAATCTATCAAGCAGGAGGTGTCGCCGTCCAAATAACGTGGTAAATTGCTCAACATGTGACAGGCTGGCAATACGCAAATTAGTTTGCTTTTCAGACAAGATCAGTACGTACTTGGCACATATTAATCCATTAAATTTTTACTGTTGCCAATTTGAAGATTTTCAGCAAACGATTCCGCGCTCTCTCGACGTCGAACTCGATAAATGAGCTATGAAATTTTTGCTTTATTTTTTCATCCTGTTTATTTACAGAGCACGTGTAGCGTGACAAGTAATTAAATGCTTCTTTTTAACGGCGATAATTGGGCGCGCGTAATCATCGCATGAGGTATTACGTAAAGTCGCAACTGCGACTCGCGCGTGCGAATTGATGGCATATTTAAAAACGTTGAATTGTTTCCACGCGCGTGCTTCTAATCCAACGAGAGTCGAGAACGCGCAGACATCGACGCGGATTGCATTCCATCGCGTAGTCGATGCGACGTAATCGGCTGGGTGCTTCGTACGGTGACGATAGGCGAAGCCACGTAGAACACGCGCAAATACACACACGTGCACATCGCACCGGCATGGTATGCGATGCCTCTCCTCGGTTTCCTGGCGGCGATTAATCTACCCCGTGTAACGATTCCCTCTTGACAGTTCTCATCGCGGAAAGTAATAGCCGCCGCCAGATGAGGAATTCAATGGAGAGGCAGTCTCGCTTGGTTTCGCCACAATATCCACCCACGACAGAACTCTCTCGCGTCGTAAGGCCGACAAATGTTTCCGCTTAGAGCGGCGAACCCTCGCGGCCGCGTGAAAATCGGTGCAGCGAAGGAAAAACAGGCGCCAAGTGGCGACGAAAGTGGAAAGAGAGCTGCGAGAAAGTAAAATGGCTGCCATGCGACGGAATCATTTGTCCTGGGAAGCCTCCGGGTCGGCAAACAAACGACGCCGCACGCGATAGATCGATCCGCGTAATCGAGGGTGGGATGATGGAACGGTGTAATACCCGCGGCCTACCTGTCGTTATCGCGACATTTATCTGTGAGCTATTCCGCGTCCGATATTCTATTATATCCCGCGCGGACCGTAATCCATTATCGGCGCGTCCGTATCCCGCGGTAGGCATGTATGCACGACCTTCGGTATCTGTCCGTTGCGCGTTTATTAATCGCGCCGAGCGAACGCCGAGAGATCATTAAAGACTCGACGATGTGACACCATTAAAGCGCCGGAGTCATCGCCGTTCGACCACTTTCACGATCGCGTTCGTGCATTATGCACAGTTTTGCGATCCTTGACATTTAGCGATCGCTCGGATTTTAGTGTAAATCTTTGCAATTTCGTTCGGCACTGTTTTCGTAACTAATATTAATATAACAACAATTTTATATGTAACATTATAAAATATTATAAACTTGTATGTATGAAAATAAAAGGAATTGCGAGATAAATAAAGAAAATTTTCAGTTTCAATATCTCTGCGGCGTAGAAACCATCAACTAAAAGACAATTGCATCCTACAACTATCTATGATGACATTCCATTTTAAAGAGACAATCGCTAACTACTATGAGTATCTATAGACGTGAACCAGACGTGCCGGTTCGTTAGTTTTTCTTAGAAAATATTCTAGTGAAAAGAGAAAAAATTCAGTGTTTTGTTGTATTTTTCAAAAGACGGGTAAGTACAAAATATCCGTTTGGTTTGAGCAGCACGAAACGTCATACCTGATCTTCCGCAACGTTTCAATTTTCAACGCACTCCGAATATTGTCCATAAATCTCTACTAAAACGCGACGCCGTACTGATGACTCGCGATATAGATCCACCAATATGCAGTTATAACCGAGCAAATAAACTGCACTCTCTAAATATAGAATAAGAGCAACACACACAAATTTAAAAAAAAAATGCCGTATAACTCACGTACGCGTATAAAATATTTTCAGTTACATTTGTTCGCAATAGAAACGCATGCTGAAATAGAAAAAATGGCGTTTCGTCTACACAGAACATTTTAATTTACGATACAGACAGGAAATATTTTTTGTAAAATGGATATATCTAGTATAAAAAATAGGAAAAGAAATATATAAATAACAAGAAAAAAATACAAATAAATAGAAAAACGCACATTCAGGAACAGACAAAAATGGAACTGCGGGCTTTTTTTGTCAGTATATATCCATTTTTAAACTGATTAAAGTTTTATGTCCTATTTGTGAAAAGACACGTGCATACTTTTTCAAGACAATTCGGAATAATAACTGCTGCAATGGATTAGGCTTGTGAAAGCTCAGATTCATATTAACGATAAGTGATAAAAATGCATATTTATTCAGACCAAATGAGATTTCAATGTATGCAGTATAGATTACAGCAAGAGGCTTATTAAGACACCCTGCAACCCTCTTTTGGTATAACTATCAAATACCTATATAGGCAGTATATAACGAACATGACATGGACGTGACGTAGACGGATGGATGGCGGATTGTGCCGGGAGAAAACACGAAAAAGCTACGGGACCGTGCCACAGGGATGATGGTGTCTTTCGAAAAACTCGAGGTAATCCCGCTCGCCCTGTAATCCGATTTAACCCTGGCCAATCGCGGCCGCTGCCGTTGCCGGTCGTGTAACGGAACGACCGCCGTGCGAACGTAAACGAGAGCAATCGGAAGGAATCATCCGCCACGATGAAACCACGTTTACTTTTTCATTACTCAGATCGATCGCGAGATTTAACGGTCGCGCTCGCTGCTCGCGAATACGTTAAACTCCGGACGATTATTCGCACCGAAATATAAGTCATCAATAGGTATTACGCGTTACGCGATGCTTTTAACCAATAGTCCGTAATACAGTTGAAGCATCATGTACGAAAATGCGTATTCAAAGGCTATAAATGTCGAATTTTGAAAATACGAATAACTCGAAAATGATATCTTACTTTCTTATCGAGAGCAAACTTGACTTATAACACTTATGCCCGATTCCACCAACATAGATTAACTTTAATCTCGGTTCAACTTACTCTTCATCTTTTTCTAGTTCTAAGAATTAGAAAAAGGTGAAGAGTAAGTTGAACCAAGATTAAAGTTAATCTACGTTGGTGGAATCGGGCATTAGTATTTTAAACGTAAACAGAATCACTAATTGTGCTTTCAAACAGATCCTTAAATTACGCGATGATAATCTTTTTATTTTTGGTATTTTTGTAGATTCTTTTATCCACATATATGTAAAAAGCCATTTTTTGAATTCGTATATGGGTTCCGGAGTTAAAATGAGATTTATCGGGCTACATCGAGACGACTGAAATAGAATAAAATCAGAATATCCATCGCGAGAGACTAAAGCTTCTGCGGTGGTTGTGCGTTCGATAAAACGGAGACGCCTTCGGCGCCGTCGCGCATTCTCGGTTCTGCAATACGCTCGCTTCTGTCGTCGCTCTGTCTGAGGCACGAGATCTACTCGATTATAAATATAGAGCTTCTCCATGCGGAAGCTGTATATTATACTTTAGCAATGGCCGCCGTTTTGACAAGATTACAAGATTTAATAGAATCGAGATTTTTTTCGCTCAATGTACGGAAATGTATAAATTATTCTTAGGTGAGATAAGAAGAGATGCTTAACAAAATGAATATAAATGTTTTTTTATAATAATAAACCATTCCTACAAGTTTTGTTAATTTAACAGCAAAGTATATTCCGTGAAACAGATCTTCATCATCGAAAGAGTAAGAATATTAAAAAGAAAATCTGCCAGTCGGATGATAAACAACAGAAATACTACCCATTCAGCGAAGGAAACACCGAAAAATCCGACCAAAACTGAAAAATGAACTAAAAGTAGTGAAATACGTAAACGTCCTAGTCTGAGAGCGACGGCTGGCAACCTATCAATCTTATCCAGCTATCACTGGGTGCCGAGTCCAACGTCGGAAACAGTTCGTCGCGAGATCACAGCAACAGAAGCAACAGTGGCGTCACGGCAGCGGGAACAGCAGCAGCTCGCGGGATCATGCCGTACTCCCTCCTCTTCGGTCGCGAATAGCTACCAACTTCTCCGTTCCACATTCTGCCGTGCACATCGATCGCTCTCTCTCTCCTCGTCTCGCTCCCTTTCCGCCTTGTCAGAGAAGGGGCGTTAGAGGTGCCGCGGGCGTCGATGGTGGTGGAAGAGCGTTCGCCTGGTGGGGTTTCGCATGCGGATCCTGGCTAGCACACGTGGGAAGGGATAATTAAACCGACACAAGCGTAGCTCCCTACACTGCCTAACGGAAGGACGAAGAAAGGTTACCATGGCTACGTGGATGGGATCCGGCCAATCCCGGTGTACCTCGTAGGCGTGGCCTGCACATTAACCCCTGGTGCCGGCTATCTCCGTCTTCCTTTCTCGCCTGTGCCCCTCCGCGAGGTCGGTAGGGTGGTGGAGGTAGCGAGACAGAGGTAGAGGTAGGTCTATAGCCAGCCGAGACAGCCCGGTTGCAACGGGCGCGTACAAACGTATCATGCTGGGTAGGGCCGGTGCCGAGATGCCGGCTTGTAAACGAAACCAGTTTGCTATCCGATACGATCCAGGCAACAGCGGCCTCGCGTGATATCCCCACGACGTGGAAGAGCGTCAGCGCGGCTGAGCCTGAGTGGGTGTCACCCTGAGCGAGATCTGGAGAACGACCGCGCGGACTCACCTGACGACGATCCTCGGTCGGAGCACCTACGACGGTGAATTAATTCCAACGACGTTTACCACGTGCCGCCCGGGATTTAATTCGGAGTTGATCAGTGACATAATCGCCGCGACGGGAGAAAAAGTCGCCAATGTGGGCTTTCAGAATTTAACACCTGCAGAAACAATCGGCTCTGCTCGCTTCCTCCGGCGCGATTCAATATTTCTTTAAAAGAGATTAATACTCCCCGCATATTCTCTCTCTAAATGTAATATCCAATCCGCCTGTATCGCCGAACTGTAATATTTGACAGTGTCAATGGTGAAGTGGATAATTTTCCAGTGACCGTTCCATCTGTTTCTAATGAACAAACGTATCGCGCGTGACTCCGAATCATGAGAAGGTCCAGGAGCAAGCACAAATCGGAGCCCCGCGCTTCCTGAGTCTCGACAAGCCTCCGAGTGACATCGACACTCCAAGATCCACAGACTGGATCAGAATTGGTGGATCGCGAAAGAACCGCCGTTCCGGGAAGATGTCCGCCGCTGGGACCACGCCGCCGAACGCAACGCAAGGTCCGATTGTACCTGCTCCGTTATTCGCTTTGCCGACGTTATCTTTTTCCGTCAGCCAGGTGGCCACGGTCTGCGAGACTTTGGAAGAAAGCGGCGACATCGAAAGACTGGCCAGGTTCCTATGGAGCCTCCCGGTTGCTCATCCCAACATCCAGGAATTAAATCAGAGCGAGGCTGTTCTCCGGGCGCGTGCTATCGTGGCTTTCCACTCGGGACATTACCGGGAGCTCTACGCCATTCTAGAGAGGCACAAATTCACCAAGGACTCTCACGGCAAGCTGCAGGCAATGTGGCTGGAAGCGCACTACCAGGAGGCCGAGAAACTCCGCGGCCGACCGTTGGGTCCCGTCGACAAGTATCGTGTCAGAAAGAAATTTCCGCTGCCGCGAACGATCTGGGACGGCGAGCAGAAGACGCACTGCTTCAAAGAGAGAACCAGATCGCTGCTCAGAGAATGGTACCTTCAGGATCCGTATCCGAATCCGGGTAAGAAGAGGGAGCTGGCCGCCGCGACGGGACTCACGCCTACGCAGGTCGGAAATTGGTTCAAGAATAGAAGGCAGAGGGATCGCGCTGCTGCGGCGAAAAACAGGTGTGTTGTAAATCTAAGCCTATTCTTCGTCATCCTGTTGAAAAGAGCGATCTCGCTAAGAACGCTCATAATCACCGGAACGACGAAATCGCATTTCCGTCGCAATCCTGTCAAACAAGCTTGTCAAATTTCAGGCTGTTAAACTCGCTCGCGTCGCGATATCCTCTTTTTACAAAATAACCAAATCGATACGCGTACATTCCAATGAGATTTACACGTTATAGTAATATGTTCGAAAGAGAATGCTACATATTAATCTTTAACGATATATTTATTCATAGTTGAGGTCAACGATAGATAGTAATATATTTATTTATTGTTGAGCAAATGGAATGTATTAAGTAAATTGAATGGAATGTGTTTTTTCGCTCTGATATGCTCCTTCGTATTACCGTCAATATCGTTAGATGCGAAATCAACACATAGCTTTCGCACACACAAACATTCTCTCACAACATTCTTACGTGATGATCAAAACAGTTCATAACTTGATGAGTTTATAATATATATATACATATATATATATATATTATTAAAAGTGCTGATTATATACTAAAAGTGCTGAATAATTTAACATAAGAGCAAAGAAAAGATAAAGCACGTACAGTTCTTACAAATTTTCGATTATGCATTACAAGCGAAAGCGACCATTGATTCTTAAAAAACCTTGAAAAATTTTTTCCGTCCGTCGGAAAAAATATATATTTCACGAGGAAAACACGTGACCAAACAATGAAACATATGGAAGGCATTCCGACGGCGAAAAATAGGCTGGAAAATCTTTTGTCTTACGTGTTATTCGTTTTTTGGGACAACTGTCGTTAAGATTTTACGCGTATAAATATCTCAATAATCGGTTGCGTCAAACTGCGAGAGCAATAAATTGGTTATTACAGTTACACTTATCGAAAATATCAGCATCGTTTCATAAAGTGTCACGCGACGAACCTGCTGTGATAAATCGAAGAACTCAATTCACATGCGAGAACGTCTTAGAGTTGTCTGCTGTTGGTCACGACGCAGAAGGAAAGTTTTGTTCATTAAGTAGCGTTTAATGGAAGTTAATCGCGAAACGATTAGTGGTTTAGGTCCCTTTAGACAGATTGTTGTACTGTGTCCTCGGCAAACGAGCCTTTGTGCCAGCCCCAAGGTCCCCGTGTGGAGGGTCGCGTAATTTCATTTTGACGTCCGACGGAGGGTCGCTGCCGTCGGGCGAACGACGATTTTCGAATTACGTCTTTCAAATTGTGTTTTGACATCGCGTACTCTCTCTTTCCTCTCTCTATCTCTCTATCCGGCGATATATTCAGCCGAAGTTCCAGGATAGCTTTAAAATAGCATTTGAATCAGTCTCAGATCCTTGCTTTCTGCGTCTTTGTGCGGGGAAAATGAAACAAATATCGCGAAATATTTTTCCTCTCTCGTGACTTTGAATATTGTATCTTTTGATTAATTATATTTCTAAGATAAATGTTTGGACAAAATGGATGTTTCAAGCTATTTTTATAATATTTCAATTTTTTGTCGCAAAATTCAATGAAACATGCTTTCTAAAAAAAATTAATTACTGCCTACTCGAAGCTCTCTATCTCGTCAGAGATCATTGCTATACGAATTTATTCTAATTTTAATGATTTAAAAAATTGTTTAAATTAGAATAAATAGAATTTGAATCAATTCCTCAATATATATATATATCAATTGCTAATCTTGTCGGTCGCTTAGAAAATGTGGATATTCAGAGTCGAAAAATTGTGTAACGAATTGAGTGTCGTCGACTTCACAGAAAGTGAAAGAAAAGAAAAGAAAAGAAAAGAAAGAAAGAAAAAAAAAAGATATTTCCAAGTATCCATAAAGCTCAAGATGTGTTAAAAAGATAAATTTATTGTATTTAGTCACGGTCGTTATTAATGGATCATCGACAAAGTGCAAATTATAAAAAAAAGAACTGAAATATTTCTTGGGATTATCACCTGTCATTTTTGGTTTATAAGGAACCGCTGCACACAGGTAACGGTCTAGAAGCCGCATTGTCCGGCTATTTATCGCTAAACGGAAAGCACCGCCATTATTTGCCTATAAAAGGAAACCTGAGGTAGATTTTCAGCACAGTTTTTTGTGTGTCTTTTTCCCTCTCATTAGGAAAACTCGAGTCGTCAATGTCGAAACCGGATGTCCTTCTGATCTGATTTATGAGTTCTCAAAAAATTACTCGAAAATTTCCGTTATTGCTTCGTGGAGAATCTCATAGTTTTTTTTTTAATTTGCGTACGCGCGATCTTGCATGTATATTGTCGAATAAATGTTTTCATCTTTCATGTTTTCGGGTGAAAATATCAATTTGAATCCGCTTTAACAATTCTAAAAGTTAATTATATATAGATGGCTTTCACATAAAAAAAAAAAAAAATAAAACGTTGCATTTCTCAACACCTGTACAAAATTGAGAATTAATCCAAATATCTGTATCATTTCTTAATATGTTCACGAGTAAAAAACATTAAAATTTGCGTTTGATTTCTTTTATACAAGAATCTGTGTCGTTTGATTGCAAGAAAATTATTTGTTATGTTGACACGTCTAGAAGTTATGAATGCATCGAATCTCTCATGTAACGATAACACAGCACGTCTCGTAAGCGACACACGCAACATTCTCGAAGATTAAAATGCTAATTCGCTCCGTATTGGTGCGTTATTTCAATCGTAAATCAGGATGAATGCTTCGATAACCTGCGCACGATAAACTGCCGTTCTCCCGTGGAAAGTCGCGCCGACCTAGATCTGTCCCCATGCGCGCGGATGTATCGTGTAATTATTGCGCTCTGAATGAAGTCATTAATAGTCATTACCTACGTCTAACGCTGTAATTGATATATCGTTAACGGTCGGCGATGGCTCGACCATACTGCTCTAATTGATCTTGATGAGCTCGCGCAGCGGACAAAGATTATACGTTTGAAACTTGCACTGTCGCTAAACGACGTACGGCGGTTTCACTAAAAATATTGGAAAATGTTTACATAACTTTGCCACATAATCAACATAAATATAGAATTGCGCTCGTTGCGTCACTGACGGTAAAACCGATCGTTCCTGGTTGTTGCTTTTCCGACGCGGGAAAATATGCGTAATACAAGATTTATTAAGTGGAACATAATATTGCATAATTCGAAAGAATTATGCAATACGATAAGATCAAATCAAAACTCTGTTAGAATTTCTTATGCGTGATGATGAAGTGCATTAGAAATACTGCTCTACGCGTATTTCACACGTACATAGCATTGCAGGCGGAAAGCAATATTGTTATGCAAATTTAGGAAATAATTACATTTAAATGCGTCAAACAATTACAAAGTATAAACAGCAATTTCCTCAAAAGTCCCATTGAAATGTAACTTTAGTTCGATCGTCCGAGAAAACGGACAATTAATTGGACAATTATATCTTATCATAAAACACTGAGATATTTTCATATCTTTCTCGTAGCGCAAGATCCAATGTACCATTCTGCTGTTATTTTACTTAAAAAAAAAAATACAAAACGATTCAAAAGACCGTTTACGTTAACCACAATCCCATGGCTCTATATTCAAGTGAAGCTATTCAACAATGGCTGCGATGTACCTATCGTTACCCGACGTAATGACATTCCGCGTCTGGCCCCGAGCCACATTTTCCTGCACGTAATCCTTCGAATCCCAGGACGAAGTCCTCGCTTGTGTACATCCTACATCTAGATAGACGTAGGGAGATAGAAAGCCTCCCGAGGACCCTGCAGGTCCTTTCAGAAACATCGACCAGCGTATGGAATTTGACGTTGGCAAAATCCGCGTGCAATATGCCATTGTTTCACAGTACTTTAGAGATAGAGATTATCATTATGACAACCTCATATCACTTTGCTCCGAAGCTTGTTATTCTTGATTCATATTTGTCATTATTGACCATGCTTTATTTCCAATTAATATATATCAATCATATCTCGTATAAAAATATTACAAATAATAAAGAATGATGCAGAGTGTAATTACATATTTATTAGAGTTCTCTATTGTGAAATTAATATTAAAAAACTGAGCTATAAAAACTTTTATTTTAGATAATTTTTAAATAATTTTATATATTTTATCCAATTATTTTTTTTCCGGTATTATATGAAGGACTTGTCGCTGTAATTTTTCCCCGCATTCAATTTCTATTTATATCGAAATGGCTTTTTGTGCTTTTTATTACCTGCCTCCAATATTTAATAACTCGGTCACCGAGTACAGGTAGCGTTCATTAGCCGCGACGTGGAAAAAAGCACACCATTAAAAAATTCATAAGAGATATTTTGCATCACTGGATAACGCAGTTTGTTACAATTGTTGTTAGTTCCGAAACGCTGAATAATGTAATCCACAAAAAAATAGCGGCTTTTTTATCATTTTTCCATCTATCAGCCGTACTTTCCACTCTTTTAGGCAATTCCCTTTTTATTCACGAATTATGAATTCTGAACAACATCGACGTGGAAGGCATCCACCGCGCATTGTAAAGAGCTTAATTCCCGATTGATAAAATCCGCCAACGATCAGACTGTAAAATCCCAGTGAATAAGTACATTCTGTACTAAAAATTTCACGCGATTTCCACGCTGTTTTTATTTCTGATTGAAAAACTGTTAAATATTTCCGATTATTTTGGTGTTATCTCCGCAGCGATTTACGCCAGCGTAATTTCGGCAATTTAGATACGCTTCCAGGATTATTACCAAGACGTCGTACGCGCCGCGTCTCGAGGAGAGCGCGATCGAGATGCAAGGCCGACCTCGATCTCAAATGTTTCATTTTCGTCACGTGTCGACGCCTGCGAAGAACGTCGCAGTTCCCGTCATAACGAAATTCCCTTCGTGGTGCATTTTCAGTTCTGACATACGGGGGGGTAATGTCGGAGCGAGTCTACCGCGTCGCGTAGTTGTCGACGCCGTTCGTCGTCGTCGTCGTCGTCTTCGTCGTCGCTGATCTGACCCAGAGTGGGTTAGGTAGACACGTAGACAGGATACAGCGCGCCCGCCCCGAGGATCCTGGAAGGTCCTTTCAGAAATGTCGATCCGCATACTGCCAGCCTCGCGGTATATTTTCGCGGTCCAGCGAGCGAGTTATTCAATATGCTCAACCCCGAAAGCCCCGGAGCAATCTCCGTGCTCGCGCAACGTAGCTACTCGCACGTCTGTGTGGATGCGAGGTCGCCGTTACGTGTGTAAAGTGTCCGTGCGCGCGCGCGCGCGTGTGTGGCGCGGGTGTGTGTAAGAGCTATATATTACGGAGACGAGAATAGTGCGGGTTGGTGCTCTACCCGACGCATTCTGCCGCGTTTTGCGGTAGAACGCGGATAGTAGGTGATAGTTAGTGGATAGCGCGACACATCCGACGTAATCAATTATTGAATATATCGACGTGTAAAGAACGCGTCGAGAAGTAATCATTGTTTAAAGGACGCATTTTTGCTTTATCATGTCAAAATATTATCTCATCCTCCTGTTAATTTTTCACACCCATTTATCAGTCTCACGTTGCAAATCTCGTTACCTATTTCGGTATGTTCGGTAGGACCACGTTGCTATTAATTATATAAGCGCAGGAGTTTATGCGGGAACTCGTAAACACATTCGGAATCGGATACATGCGCGTGAAAATCCTCGCGCAAACACAAACGTACCGGTTCGCGTTACGTCCAAGGGAACTCGGAGCGCACAGCCTGCGCGAGAATCAAGGGGCGTCTGTGACCCAGGCGGGGGGGTTGAAGGGGATATAACCACCTCGGCAACCCTCCGCGTTGCCAGCTTTTCGGGGGTGGCTTAGCTCGAGCGTGTTCTGACTCTCCTCTTTCGGCGTTGCCTTCGCCTCTGAAGTTATCAGATTTTGATAAAGTCCCCGGTGTATTAGAGAGCCCGCGCTGTTTGCGTTTCCACGCAGATCCCGTCTGCGTTACCACCTCCGTCCCTATATCTCCCTCCCCCCGTTGTCCCCTCCGGAACCTGTTCTCTTCCATCAGGATTCGCGATGCCGGTTACTTCCTTCCTTTGTGAACGGCGAGACCCTGACTGTGCTTTTTTTTCCTTTTTTAACTCGAGTGACTACAGGCGATGGAGGGAAGGGATGCACCATTTGCGCTCTTTTGTTTAGCGAGATGCTGCACTTTATAGCGAATGCCGCGGATCGCATCGTTTGCTTTCATTTGTCGTTACATCATCAGCTTGCTTGCATTATTTGCTTTGTCGAGTTACTATTTTTTTGCCTCCACGCATATTTTTCCTGCGGATAGTATAGAAAATTAAATACGCGTTTTTCTCGAGAGAAAATATTACCATAAGGATTTATTCGTTCCTTCTATCGCGAGAATTTATGTTTGGTTAAACAACATGTCGCCTCGGGAAATTATTTCTCGCGTAAGCGCCTGAAGGAAGCGCGAAGATTTTTGCATAAAACCTAAATCAACGGTCAGAAAAGACGGTGGCAGGATTTATGGTCGCGTGAAGCGTCTCCCCGCGTGCGAGATGCACGTCCTTTCGAATCATTACTACATGCCTTCCGGTACCGTCTTCTTCGAGTCACGGTCAAAGTGTCACTCAGTGTGGTACCGCCGTTATCTTGATGACCTTAAACGAGAAAGGAATATGGACGAAGACACGGATGTCATCGCGTTGCGCAATCTTCTAACGCGAAAAATGTCCCGCCGCCGTGGGTCGCAGGGAATATCCGCCCGCAGATGGACGACAGATGTCCGACGAATCAGGCGGAATTCCCGTTTCGGGAAGCGCCAGCGTGAGAAAATTGCAGCGCGGAATATTTTTGCGGCGGAGAAAAATCATAATCCTCATGTATAAGCGAGAGACACGCCGAGAGCGCGGTCGCTGCGAGACCGTTCGATCTCTATCGGCGTCGGCGGTGAAAAGCCGCGCGAGAACCCACCGAGCCTACGAACACGCTGCCTTTGCATTGGAGACTTTTACAAATCGATTTAACCTTTGGTTATTTCAGGACGGGAGAACATTAAGGCCATTAAGACTGTCTATTAGCTTGTCAGACCCGAAGTTACGTTACACATAAATTGAATAGCACCATGATTCGACGCGGGGTACGCGAGTACGCGGAATGTATTAAAGAATTAACTCGTCGCGATATAAAATGCATTACGAGAGCGGCATGATGAAAAAATTATGCCCTGCGTAATAATTAATACGGTGTCGCGTCGTGTCGTCGGCGATCGAACCGACGATTCTTCCGAAAGCGTTCGTCATTGAGTCCCGGGCGAGAGCATTGGTCGGCGAGTTAACGACGATAATGACCAAAGAGCGACGTGCACGCGATTCGCCGTGCGAGAACCGCCAAAAAGCCGCGGCGCGTAGCGAGCAAAAAGCAGTAGAGACAAAGGCAATGATTAATTCCACGTTGGATGTCCAGGATCATTAGCGGCCAGACTGCCATGACACCTGCTCGCACGAGCCCTTCGTGATAGATTGCCGGGGCAGCGGTCGAGGCGGGGAGCGAGACGGCGCGGCGAGCGAGCGAGCGAGCGAACGAGCGAGCGAGTCGCGGCCGGGATCGTGTGCGCACGGCGGTTACTAATGATTCCGTATTTCGACATTCTGGGCGATATTCAGGAAGCAATGAAAAAGAACTCGGGTATTACTGCCACTCGCCCGGGGTGGCCGTGCAATTCGCGTGGCAGCTTTTTGTCAAGGGTTGTTACGAAGTAACGTGATTGATGGCGGCTGGCAGCGCGCGCGGCGGTATAGCGCATTTCGCATTCGCGTACGCGACGCGGGAAACGAGAGCGAGCGAAAAACGGGATTTAATAAGAACACGGAGTGTCGGTGTGTAATTAAGTGCTCGGGAAAATCACGGCACGTATCCGAGTTCTCGCGCACGAAGCGGAATAAATCTGAAACGCGATGACGAATACTTCGAAAAAAAAAAAAAAAAGAAAAGAAACGCACGGAGATTACGCATCGAAATTGCATTCACCTGTGCAGCTGTTTAAAAATTGCTAATTAATGATTGTTTTCTTATCGGTACATTTTCACGCGTGACACACATATTTCGCTAACGAAGTCCGCCTGCGACGAACGTTTCCGCTCGAGTTCGACGAGCTCTCAAAGGAACTCGGGACCCGAACTCGTCCATCGGCGAGTAATTAGACGTGTTTGCAAGACGCGTCTCTTAAGAAGACGAGATGGCAAGGGGCGAAAGGTACAAATAGGTAATTGACGTGCGCGGGCCAGCTGTCACTTGTTTCCGCCGGGATCGCTTTTTGTTTCACGTATGGTGCGAACCGGCGAAACGCGGGTGCCTGTTTTCACGCCATCACCGTGGGGGTTCCCCTAAACGTACAAAGGGGGAAGGAGGGAGAACACCTACGGAAACGTGTGTGCGGACCCGACGGGGAGCGAAATATTAGGGCGAGATATTGGACCGCAAGCTACTAATTCGTACGATGATATCGATTCGTACACGGAATCGTCCGGTGACGTGCATCCGGCAATCTCTCTCTCTCTCTCTCTCTCTCTCTCTGCAGATGCCGCACCCGCACACACTCGTACTTTCGTACGTCTGATAGGATCCACGATTCGGCAGTCAAGGCTCCCCGATCCTTTGTTGTCCCTTTCCCGAGGCGTGAGCTTGGCACCAACGACACGCGGCCTTTACGAGCGGAGATCTCATCACGCCCACTCACGTGACGCGGATCTATATTTGAGGAATATGATCATTCGACGGAAACACGAAAATAACATTACGCGAATAGAATCGTCGGACGTACGCCGATAGCCCGAAGGTCCCCGGTGAAATTTCATTTTCCGCAGGATTTTTGTTGTTTTATCCCGGCCGCTAATCTGAGCGCGACCGGTGATCGATCGGATACGCGATTCCGATAACGCGAACGCTGTAATTCTTGATCGAAATTTACACGCTTGCATGGGGCCGATCGCGCGGCTATATCGAATAGCATGAACGAAAGCGAATTTCGAATTCAAACGAAACGTTGTTATTTACATTCGGGTGAATCAAAACCAGCCATTGTCTCGTTAATACAATTCGATCAGCCTTGAACGTGCAGCTACGAGATCATTCATCGGGAGTGCTCATTCATGCTTTTGTTGGCAAAATGAGTTCGCCATAATTGCGGACGGTCGAGTGTTACAATATGTTCACGCCATCGCTATTTTCTCGGCTTAATGATCTTGAATTACGGCGGGAAGAAGCTCGCAACATTATGTTTCGACAAGAAGATTGGGCAATACAATGCAGAAGTGTCTCGTATCGCGCGACAGAAATGTAGAAAAACAAAAATTGCAAAACCTAACGAGCCATTTCATGAATAGTGCTGTATTTGTAAAACTCGATAGTGTACACTTGCACGATGTTTAGTCAAAGGCAGGCGTATTGTTCATACACGACGAGTGCCAATGAGAGTAGCATAGTTAAGTGTCAGACGCTTTAAGACTTGCCTACTAATAATCATCCTTCTATTTAGCGAGTAATTGCAGACACGCAAAGGTTAGCTAGCATCAATCGTCATTTCATTAATATTCCACTGACTTGGAGCGCCTCTTCAACGCTCGCTGCTTCGAAACGCGATGCGCGGAACGAGTTTTCCACGCAAGAAACACGCGCGGGCGAAGAGATGCTGCGCTGCAACTTCATCGATCCCCACCGACTGAGGTGTTATCGCGCGTACCCGGCCGCCGCCGGCCCAGCTTTGTTTCGTTCACGAACAAATGGTCGCCGGTTCACGGAGGGCGTGCACGCGGGGGCCCTCCGCGCGAGAGAGGGATCATCGATCGTCGCTGATCGTTAGCCGTAGAGACACAGTAATTGCCGCTCATTAGGGGGCTAAAGGAGCGTATTATGCGCGCTGAAAAGAAGGATCGCGCCGAGGTGGACTGCCGTGGCGTCGAGCGCGGGAGGGAAAGGGGGTGGAACGAGAAGGAAGTGGAAGAAGCGCGGTCGAAGGAGCGCGGAGAAGAAGAAAGAGAGAGAAAGCGCAAAAAAAGAGAGAAAAAAAAGAAAAAGGAAGTTTCCGTCAGGAGGGAGGGACCGTTGAAGGCGTTGAAAAGAGTACTCGACGAATACGTGAAGGGGCTCATGAGGTAACCGATACCCTTCTCGCGACGCTTTGTTCCCAAGCCCGGGCAATGAAATATAGCGATGAGATGCCATCGTGAGCGCTGCGATCCTTTCTCTCTCGCGGTGCCGAGTTAATGCGCGGTTGCGTGTCTTCCCGATTCCCCAACGTGTGCAACTTCACGCGTGCAGCAGACATTAACACATTGTGCCACACCTGCAGCATCTCTCGTAGCGATGCTGGAGATTAAACGCCTCCACGTCGAGAGACTTGTAAAACCGATTGAGACTAAATTCGCCGGGATTACAAGTGCTACGATAATTTTGCTCGAAATTTAAATCTCGAAGCAATGACGTTCGTTGAATTGTCAAGGCAACAAGCTCATTATTGTCGGTAATTCGCACAAGAGTGCGATCTCGAAATTGAAACTGTCGCGAAAATCTCATCTCGGCTCGCGCATATTTCACTGTCGGCTGTCGATCTGCGGTATTTCAGCCGCTCGCGGCGCGGAACGGAGAAAAAGGGGGCCTCGATCCCGTCCCGACCGACGTCTAATGTAGCGTGATACATCACACGCGGTGATTACAATGCTCGCGAGCGCATTCTCAGCGAAGGTGTCGACGCGCGAAGATGGCTCACGCTGGCGTGACCTCGGCGCCAAGCCGATACACTCAAACGAGCCTCGATCACCTGACACCGCTCATTACACGCGTCCCGTAACAACGCGGCCCTGACGGATAATTAACGATATCGAGATGCGAGGAGCGGCGCGCTCGTGCATATCGACCTCCGCGAAATTTATCACCCGCGCGGACTTGAACGTCCGAGATTGATCTTCCCCGGGCTTGATTCGCGCTCGTCTTCTCTTTCCGCGCCACCTGCTCGACCCTTAATAATCTAATAAACGCACACGCAAGCGCGACCGGCCGCGAGTGTACGTAACGCAAAACGCGCAAATCGAATACGCGAATCGATGATACGCGCCGGATGAAATTACGGATCAATTAGCGTCGCTGATGTAACCACTAGTCTCGCGCAGCGTTGAATTTCAGTGTCCATACGTGAATATTACCGATCGTAATTTTAAGAGATATCTCGTGGGGTCGAAGAAAATAATTGCACAGGTTAAACGTGATTAATAATGGACACTGATTACTTCACTCGTTTATGCCGAACGTAATATTTTAACTTGATAAAACATTGTAACGAGCAAACGATACTTGTTCAATTACAATATAAATCGAATACTTTGCTTGCCGGAAGGAGGGCTGGATCTGGTTCCAGAAATAATTAATCGAACGACGTTCCAGCAATCGCGCATGCAGAAGTGTGTCGTTCCTACGGTGCGTCATTCGTTCTTGCGGTCGAGATAAGCGAACATTCGTTCTGTCACTGGAGGCACTTCATGCGTAGCCACTACCACCTGTGCGATATAGAATTCCATCAGCCCGTGATCGGGGTGTCCGGTTACCTAGTTAAAGCCAGGTACGTATCTGCCTACGATATTTTCCAAGGACTACCTCGTACGAGAAGAACCAACGACCCCACCTCTCTCTTTTCCTTTCTCTCCCTCGCTTTCTCTCTCCCTCTCCCTCTCTCTTTCTCTTTCTCCTTCTCGAACCGGCGTTCTTCCAGCGAGGTTGCTCTTGTACGAAAGTTCGGAGGGTGTATCGAATGTCCTACCATCCTGCGGTCCCGTCTATGGTGTCCGGCTACCCTACGCTCGTTTCACGGTTAATTAAGCGACTGACAATCTGACCACGAGACGGTTAGCGGCCAGGGAGGCCGCTGCGATCTTCTGGAACTCGTAAACAGAAGGAATTCCTCGAGCATGAATGAAGCCACGACGAGGCGGGCGCGACGAACAGGAGGGAGGGAGCGAGCGAGATTTTGGAGCAAAAGAAATGAAAGAAGGAGATTGACAGCAGATATCGATCGTCCTGATCATCGGGCCACCTTTGGGAAGAACGCATCGCCGGATCGACGACCGATATTTTTCGATGTTCCCCGACAAACCACGTCCCGGGAATTGCGTTCCGCCTTTCGTTCATCTTCGTGTAGGATCACCACTTTTTAAGCCGATTGAAAGAGTCATTGTGCGAGGATATAGAAAATGGCTCGCTTTCACGAAAGCGGTTTTAGACAGCAATAGCCAGTATGGGATCACTTCGCGTCTATCAACGGTGAAGTTCTATTGTTAAAATGCGTATTTTTATTTCCAATATTCTAATTCATTTCATTTTCTAATTTTGCTTTCAACACTCGAATAATCGACGGCAAACGACACACATGTAATATACAAAATTCTCGCAGTCGCAGTTCCCTTACAATATTCGTTACATTTGACGGCGAAAGCACCTTGTAATTGCAGAACTTCGAAAGCCAATGAAACTCTTGATAAGCCGCGATGTATTCACTTAGAAGACACGCCCGGTGACTTTATAGACTCATCGAAGTGGATCGGAGAGAAGAAACGAGGGCGGATTATCCCGGCGGTGTATCGAAAGTATCGTCTCCCGTTTCGTGCGCTCACGGCGGGTAGTTATACCAGGAAAAAGGCTCCGATACCCGTTAACAAACGACCAGCAGATGATTTAGCACATATTCCACGGAGGGCGCTCGATCGCCTTTTACGTGTACCGGTACCCCGACCGAGTATGATTGTTTTATAATTAAGCCGTTACCGGATAAGGCACGGGCGCGCGGGAGGCGGTGAGTGATTAATTGTTTTCGAATTGAAAACCTATAAGACGCGGTGGCGTCTTAATTTCATCGTGCCCGTGCGAAGTCGCGTCCGTGATTGCGACCAGAGAAGGAGAATGAGAGAGAGAGAGGGGGGGGGGAGGAGAGAGGGGAAAGAGAGAGAAAGAGACGCCTGTGTTTTCGACGACGTAAAAATAAATTAAAACTCGCCGGAACGATCCGGTCGTAATCGAATCCAGCGCGACAACCTAATCGCGTCGGACGACGACCGAAGCCGAGAAAATAGGCGACTTCTTAATGCTAGGCGAGTCATTTGGTATGTGCTGAGAGCATTGCGAGAATACATAGATTGTAGAGGCGAAAAGATAAACTTAAACTACAAGTGACGAGAAATGTTACACGGACGCTATTCGGAACTTATGCACTCCGTCACCGATACCTAACCGCGCTATCAATTATCGAGACGTTCCATCGCACATCAGCCAAGCGGGAGAGGCTTCTTCCCGCTTCCCTTTCCTCTCCTGTTTCGCGTCTCCACGCTCGACGTTTCGACGTCGCGTCGGAAATTCGGCGTGTCTCGAAAGCGCGCCGCATTTAACGGGGCAAATAGACGGCGTTGCGCGGCAAAAGGGTGCCGACTGAAAGGCAAACAGTTTAGCTGGAAACAATTGACTGCAGATTGAAGAGAGAGCGTACGCAGGGGAGGGTGGGCGAGAGACATCTGACGATCGATGCACGCGTCGCTGCCACGAGAGAGCGAAGTTACATCTGTCCGCCGATGAAAATAGATTTTGAGAGCCGTGCCCGGGCTCCGGGAGGGGTCCGGGAAGGGAATGGGGACATGGATGGAAGGGGATGAAGGGGGAGAGGAGTTGGCGCTGTTAAAACACTCGTTTCCAGACCAGGAATTCGTGTTTCTCGTCACAATGCCGGTGCTTTGATCGACCGCGCGCGCGACCAACCGGCACCGAAGGCAACGCGTTTGTTTTTTAACGTTCGCGAATTGAAAAAACTTATCAACGATGTAATGCGTCCGCCGGGCTGGCCGGGGAGGAAACGCGGCGCGCCGTACCGGTCTCCGGCGAGCGCTTCGCAAAACCGCGCATATTTATTAACAGAGAGACCGCTGTTGGTACTTTGTGTTTTCCAAATGACGGCCGCTCGTTTGGAAAATATTGTACGACGTTGAAGCGCGGTTACTACTTTTTTTTCTCCTTCATGGAAATTGTGACCGTTACGTAAATGCTGTTGATTTTAATTGATCCTGTTACGATTGCGTTTGTTTCTCTACATTTGCGGAACAAAAAATTTATGCAAATTTATCTCGAGATTCAATACATATCTCTGAAATAAATTAATACATTTCTATTGTAATATGTAGAAAAGCAGGATTATGTAGCATCCGCTTTTTGTTGTCATAAGAAACGACAGCTCGATGCAATTTGTCTATGCGTAAACAACCCGTGGAGATAGCAAGCAAACGGCGGGATGGCGTGCTCCGAAAAATTTTACTGACAGCACAACGGGGGTGTCTCCGATGTTTTGTCTCGTCAGACCCTTTTAGCGTCACTTAAAACAAAACACTGTATCGATTTGACCGTTTCGCCCCCTCGGCCGGCGCGCTCCAAGTGCGCCCGCGGGGACGTTCGGCGCGGCGGCGAAGACAAGTAACACTCGATTCCACGGTGGTCCTCGAGAAGAGCGCTTTGTTTTTTCCCCCGCCTACTACATATCTCATTCGTCCCGCCCTGGGTGCTCCGGATGCGCCAAAAGCGACGTATCAACTCTGCAACTCTCGACGCCCACGTGATATAACTCGTGGCACTTGTTCCCCGAACTCCGAACGCGATTTAAGAATTTTCGCGAGAAATTGCATCGCCGCGAACGTGACGAATAACGCCGCTCCGACGAAATTCTCAATATAAATTCGTGGCGGGGAATCCTTCCTACATCGCGGCGAGAAAAAAAAACTTATTCGGTAATACCCGGTGATTCGCTAATTCAGCACACAACTTTGCGCAACGCGGTAATTCCATCTCGATGCGCGCGTGACGCGTTAACATTGACACTATTGTAAAATATTGTACAATTGCCGTTTAACCAGCCAGTCTTCACGAGCCGTCAACGCCTAGACAAATCGCCGCTACAAATAGAAAATCAATTTACACGATCGCGCGCGTTATCCCGACGTAAGAAGTATAGTGCACCGCGGGTTACGAAATAGCAAATTAACAGCTCGTGCATTAAATGATACGTCCTCGACAACAACATAATACGTCTTCATTAAGAGCCGATCGTTCAGCTCGCGTGGCATAAAAGAGTTCCGAGGAGGTGGTTACAACCCACCAGGACGACTTTTTCCGCCGGTCGACGGCGTTTCTTCCTCCTCTCCCGCTCGCCGCGATACCCCCACCTCACCCCCTCGTCAACCGCGCCATCAATCCAACAAGAAAATTGAATGTCGGCGTCGATTCCTCATTCGAGGTTTTTTTTTTTTTTCACCCGACCACCGGCACCATTATAAAGTATAATGCGGGGACTGTGAGTGTTTCCCAGATTATCGTCGCCCGCACGACGCGATACCCTACGCCTCGCGTGTCAATTAGCCACGGTATATGAGGTTACAAAGTATGCCGGGTCTTTGCACCGCGCACACCAGCCAGCCGAGTCATAAGAGCCGCGAGATCGTTTCCGATCGTTAGGTAAAGCCACCAGCTGATCGCCGTGCAGGAACGGACATGTACGAAGTCTCTCGCTTATATCCCGAGTTCATTACTTTCCACTTTGCCTCGATAATTTTATTTTGTGAAAATCGATCTAGAATTTAATCGAAAAAAACTTTTCAATATAAAAGTTCATGTGGCCAAAACGTGCCCCGTATGATCATCGCATAAAAAAAGAAAATAGTTTTCGATGCGGGCAGAGTGCGAATCCTCGCTTCTGTTCGCGAGAGAGAGCTTTCCATCTCTCGAGCGCGAGAGGCAGTAAATCTCGTAAATCAAGCTCCTCTTTTTTCCACTATGGCCACCTCAATCCGTAGCAGTGATTGCATGACGCATAAATTACTTAACTACGCGCGCACCCAATTACCGGTTACATGCTCGCGAACGCGCAACGCTTACAGTTTTAGAGCCGCGGCATTCTGCCGGGCCCCGTCCCCGCCTCGGCCGTGGCGATTAATCCTCTCATCGTTCATCTTGCTTGCCTCCACAAAAACAAAGCACCCGACGCGGCGTCCGTGATGTACACCGCGCTGCAGTAATGGTCTTAGAAAATCCCGCATCGATCTCACGGTGAAGCAATCAGCGCTCTTTAACGCACCTAATTCGCTCATCGCGGCCGCGACCGCCGCGCGGCGTCGCGCTCGCTCGCCGCGGGCTGTCGAGAGCAACGTGTGAAAGTTAGGTAGCTATAATCATTTCGACGATCAATGTCTTAATAACACCCGTCGAGTTTTCATTTGCTGCAAAGTACACATCTCGCGCGGACAACGGCGGTCAATCATTCTCACACGCACGCGGTGTCACCGCGTGCAATTACGATGATAATTACTCACGTTGAAAAATAAATAAAAAATAAACGTTACGCGTTTTCTTCAAACTACGAGTATGTAAGATCCAGCCGCAACACGATGCACTGAAATGCACACTTTTTCAGCACACACGTCTGCGAATAGTCAATCTGTATCCGCTGGAAATTACAAATTAATAAGATCCATCAAAAATGCATTGTCGGACTAAATACGAAACCGGTTTCGTGAGCCGCTCTCTCTCTCTGCCGCTCTAAATGATGTCTGTTTTAAGAATACGTCCCGAGGTATCGCTTTCAATGCGTTGCGTCGGAAATGCGTAACCTCCACCGCTGTGGTCCAGCATCGCCTCTATGGTAGCGTTCTTAAAGGGCAGTAAATCATGCGCTTCGCCTTCCTTTTTATCCGCCACCGAGCCCACTGATTGTGCCATACATAAAATTACGATAAATTCAACGGGTTTCTCGTACTGTCGTGACCCGCGGCGATCAATTGTCTCAAGATACTAATAATACCGGCGGCGTCTCGGTGGGTGGTGCCACTGATTGTCAACCGAAATCATCGAAGATGCCGGTTTATGCTATATTCAATAGTTTGCACATTTATACTTCATTTAATATTTAAATACAAATATTATATTATAATAAAATTTTTATTTAGCAAAAATCATGAAAAATAGTTCTTATTTCCTTCTTTATCATGCAATTCAGCTTTATTTTTAATTTTAAACGTTGTAATATTATTCATTAGAGAATTACAGAAATTGAAAAATAGCAAATAACGTTGTTTAATCATTATGCGATCAAGTACATTATTCAGTATGCTGTCATTAATGTATAATTGAGGATATATGACTGCTTCAACGCCTTATAAATTCTTAGAAATGTGTATAAGTTTCAGTCAAGGCTGCGGCGCGATGGATGATCGTTGCTAATAATGAACTGGTTTAAAATCTAGTTATGCGGATAATAATCAGCTGCCGGGTAACCTGTTCAAAAGATCGGGAAGTATAACAGCAAGCTGAGTACCGGTATATCCTGCTGTTTTTTTCGAAAAAAAAAATAGTTTGATTAATAACCTGACTGTCATGGATACCTTTAAACGGTGATCAGAAATTGCGATACCTAATCTGAATTCTTAACGACTCTCATAGATTATTAACAGCAAGACTGCGTACCTGCACTTTTTATTGCGCAAAGAACTACACGGATAATTATCATGCATTAGATACTTCACAAATCATTCCGCGGAGTGAGTTATAGCGACATTCGACATAATTTCATGTAACACCAGATTTCGTTAATAAATAAGTGCTATTAATATATTCCTATTTGCACAAGCTGTTAAACTCTAGACACCCGGCGGCAGTCGAACTCGCATAATATACATGTTGATTGTGTACATTTTTAATGACAAGTAGCAATGTTATCGGTAGCGCGCCGCTAATGTGCAATCAATATGTACATGACGCTTAATAGATCACGTGAAGCCACGCGTTAACCTATCGATAGCCTTTAAGCGCTAAACTTTCCCTAATATCGCGCGATTCCACTCGGAATACCGCACACTAATCATATTAGATCAACGCGTCGGAATGCGAGTCGAGCGATAGTTACAGCGATTACGTGTTATTTATTTGCGTTGCGTTTTAGGATAAATTCGATGAATAATCAGCTGAATAACGGCGAAACTCCCTCGCGATAATCCTCCGCCGATATTTCACGCGTCAGTACAAAAACAATTTCGATAAGCGAACGATCGATCAGCGCACATCACGCAACTGGCTGTCCATCGACTCCGAATTTGTCGAAGAATACTCCATTAAATGTCGACGCGGTACTCTGTTCATGCGAAGGGTGGCGCGGGACGGGCGTCGTTAATGCCGCGCGATGCTGTTTTGACGGTGTGCAACAAAAGGCGGGCTCAGGGCCCGCGTTCAGATAAATGACTGTGGATCCAAGAACAAATGACAGTGGCCGTCCGACGTGGACGCGGCCCTTTTGTGAACGCGCCTCATTACTGGCCGTCCGAAATTTTTCACATCCGCGCGTCCTGACGGGGGCGAGTTACGAAAGAATTAATCGTCACTCGCGCGCACACCTACACGCACAGACATACATATATAATATTATACCCGCACACCTTGAGATCGGCACGACGGCAGCGGTTTTCTTCGCGACACCAGGTGCCTCTCGCCAAAAATTGAACGGCGCACTTCGAACGTTGTATGACGCGAAACCGGAAGCACGATAATTTTTCGATAGCTAGATCGACAAGAATAGCGGCGGCGATGCGTGTTGAACATCTTAGCACTTCATCAAATTAAAGCTTATTCAACGAGGCCATATGGCGATGCGAGGTCAGGACGCATGAAACGTCGCAACTGTGTTACTACGCGTAGATGTTGCTCGAGTTTCTCCACAAGTCCTCGCTTTACAGACTTTCTTCAATTTTTCATACTTTTAAAAGATAAGTCGCGCCGACGCGCTAAAACGCACTTATTTATCAAACGCAAAAAACAGCTTGATAATAATCGAGATTGGTTCCTTCAACGTTTCCGCCTTCGTAAAACGTGTCCTCTTTCCTCCTCAAACGAGGCGAACTGAGAAATCTCAGGCTAGTGTTGCGACTCTTGGACGTAGACACGCGAGATGGGGCACACGCGCCGTGCTCGCAAGGCAAATAAGCGTCAAATGAAGCGCGCTTAAAGATCAAACGAGCGAGCAAACACGAAACAAGTGACGCGGGGCGTTAACGTGTCCCCGTTGTAAAAACACCGTCGCTACCGCGTGTAATGCCGCGCTTTGCCTACGGGATTACCATTTGCGCTAATCCAGCCCCGCACCGTGGCTGAAGCATCAAGGAATACAAATATAGCCTAAAATCTAGAGGGAACGACGTGGGTGGGGCGTGATCGAGTAAGAGGATAGTTTTAAGCTTTAAGCGCCGGGGGGAATTCGTCACATGCGCGCCCGTAGCGACTCCGACTAATAAAAAGTGGTCTTAGGAGCAACGCTAACTGCTAAACACACGTAGACAAGTAGGGATGTTTTACTGAATGGAATGTAAACACATCGGTACAACTGTTTTCATTTAATATACTATAAAAAATCTATATAAAATTAATATAACTAATATAGTGGGTAGTTTTTTTATCCAATTATAACAATTATAACTGTAAGTTTTCAAAAAATATATGTAAATTTATAACCTGCCATAAAATTAATTTCTAGTGCTATAATGAAGCACACTGCACGAATAAACTTATAGTTATTTTATATAAATATTTGCAGTTATATTAAATTGCATACAATCTACTGCTTGTGCAAGAAAAAAAAAACTTTTTTCTGCTTGAAGTTATAAAGATTATTTAATTCTAGCATTCATATTGTATGTGCATCTCTAGGCACATATATTTTCATAAATTTAAGTCCTGCCTCGAAAACTTTTTACGATCGAACACTTTCGATCGTATATCTTGCAAGAATATCTGTGCCCTCTCAACGCCCGTGTACCCCTCACTTGTCAGCGCGATGCAGATTACTTACGCGAGCGCTAATTGCCAGAGATATTGTAATCCAGTGCATGTTAAATATATTAACGGTAATACCGGTCTGAAAGTTATTCCATATCGAATCGGGGCTCGGCCCACGTGATTAATGTTAATCGTATGCCAATCAGGGGCCGATGATCGACGCGGTTGCCGGCGCAGTTAGTCGCGTGCATTAGTGCCGAGTCATCAAACAATGATGGCCGACGCGAACGGCGACGTCGAGTGCCGTATTTGTAAAACAAAGAGCGTTAGGTAGAGACACACGGCTCGCGCGCATTTACATAAATATGTACGGTTTCTGTGGATTCATCCACATCGCGCGCCCCCGCGGTCTCTTTCTCTTCCCCTCTCTGTCTCTCTCTCTCCCTCTCTCTCGCTCTCTCTTTCTTTCGTAGGGGATTGGTCCTTCGCCACGTGATTAACTTGTCACGAAACATTGTAGTCACGTCCCGGGCTATTTATTAGCCGGATAAGAATCGGAGCGCGCGGCGAATCGTGCTCTTCGGTTTCGATTCGTAGTGACGACGTGGTTCTTCCGCCGTCAAGGTGAGACGGCGAGGTTACCACCCCGATCTCGAGCGGTGTATCTCAGTACCTTGAACGATATATTAACGCCAGAGTAGAAATTAGCATATCCCGAGCGAAATAAATTCACACCCGTCCTGCCTTAATCACAATCGCGGAGTGACTTTATCGAACACACTCATAAGTGCAATCGGCAAAATATTTTATATATAGGTATATTCTAATTGCATTCGCTAAAAATGCAATGCGAGGTACGACGACGTTTCGCGTAACGCTAATGCGACGCTGATGAAACCGTAATTCCATCGCGCTATTTAATCAGAATTTCCGGTCAGCGTATCGTGGGGTGTCCGGTCTTCCGCGAAACACCAACCCTCGTGGAGAAAAAAGAAGAAAAAAAAAACAATTGGAACACCCCGCGGTGGACAGTTGACAAACGAGACAGGAAAGCAGGGAGGGAGGATGATCTCTCTCGGCCCCCACCTTTCCTCATTCCAACGTCCCCACTATGGCGATAAACAATAAGCCCGCCGGTGGCTCGCCAGGAATGATAATTTAAACGATGACTCTCGCTTCTTCGCATTCAATTACTAAATAATTGACGAAGAGGGTGGCGAACGCCGAGGAGGCGAAGGGCAGAAGAAGGGGGGGGGGGAGGAGAACCGCTGCGATTCCCGAGAAGACCGGCGGTTTCTTTCTACGCGGGCCTCCCTCCTTCGCACCCTTGGCCATTTCGCAGCCGAGGTGACGAGCGTGACTTATCTCCCGCAAATTATAATCCAATTTGCGATTATCGTCGTGCCATCGTGCCCGTGGTTGCCTTTGGGGCCTCTGCTGGCCCCAGGATCCAGATGGAGGCCTCACCTCTGGCTGGTTAGTAAGGCATAATTAACCGCGCGTCCGCGAGCCGAGTCGAACCCACGTTACCTTTCCATCGCGCGCGCGCGCAGGAAAACGCGTAAGAGTACGGCCAATTGCTCGCCGCGAATCCTAATTATTATATACGTCGCGCACCGGACGTATATAAATCTTCGCGCTACCCGACTGGCATATTAGGCGACATGCCTCAACCGCTAATGGCCCGACTATAAGACGGCGATGATGACTGTAATCAAATTTAATAAAGTACTGTATCGAATACCGAGGAAGTGGCTGGCTCGATGGCAGCGTGAGATTGCGATTGGCCGTAATGGCGTATCCGGGAACAACGCGTTTTCTGTCGGAAGGACTTTCTAAAGGAAGAACGAATTGACTGATTGTGAGGGCATAATGGCTGTACGGCTAGGTGTATCTGTTACCGGATGCCGACGAACAATATCATGACGGAAACTGGACAACAGTGATGAAAACTGAGATCAATTGACAACGTTATATCACACGCGTCCTTTATTACGTATATCTCATTTTTATATTCCATTATGTGCTCCAACTCAGCTCCTCTAAATGCGTATGCTGTGATGATTGCGCCGTATGTCCACTCGAATAGAGCTGTCACAATCGACAACCGGGCGACGTGATGAATTACACGACCGCGGACATTTCCTCGTCGTTCCGCGCGTTACACGTCCCGATACTTCGTTCGGATTACGCGAGCCTGGAGATACACGGAATTCCGCGCGGAATCGCGGATGATATGCGACATCAAAGCGGAAAGCTATGCGACGTAACCACCGGCAAACGACAGTTGGCCTCAGCTGACTTTCCTGCTTCTCATCGCGAGAGATCGCCGGACAACGCGATTTCTTCGCGGTGAAATTCGCCGCGCGATGAAAGCCTTCGGAAGATTGAGCTGAAATCAATTTCAAGGAAGTATTTGCATCGCGTACAAGATGTTTTGTAAAGAGCGTATTCCCTCTAATAACAGGTAATCAAAAACAGATTGTTTTTAGCACAAATGTGCTAAATCAAAAAAAAAAAAAAATATATTTGAAAGCAGAATAAAACAAGATAGATTTATCTGGCATCTGAATCCGCCTTTTTTTCACACAACAAATTTTTAAGTCTCTAAATTCGTGAAACACGCGCTTTACATAACACGTGATTTTACATGCAAAGCTTACTTATCGCAATTTCTTCATTTTCTATATTTGGCATTTAACGAGAGACCCAACGATCGCCCGTTAGCGTCGCCATCGTTTTCGCGAACGGGGCTGCACGCCTGTTAAAACTCGAGACCACGAAGAAACCGCCGTCTCATTCGTTCTCTTTCAAGGTGCACACGAAGAACGAACGGCACAAGGAAGAACGAGCGAAACACACTTCCACGGGCTCCGCGTTTCGTTACACGATCATTATAACCTTTCCAACGGGGCGCTTCTTCTTATACATGTGCTCCGAATTATCGGGGGATCATTATCGCGCAAAGAGCAGGTCATTACTCGGATGGCTTTTTATCACCGATCCTTCCAGTGAACGTAAGATAATTGTGCCTGTGTAAAGTCTCATTCCACACAAACACCACTTTTCTCAATGAGAAAGGCAATTGACTTCAATTATTCCTCGCGCCTAAAACTGCGATAAATAAATAATAATTTAAAAATAAATATAAATTTAAATATCGAAAATTGATGATACATATTTTGCCAACAAAATACAAAATAATTCTACAAACACTTCACACAAATTCTACATTTTTCTCTTCATAAAAAAAAAACTATTAGAATATTTGCTATCTTCGTGAATGTTTTAATTTTAATGCTCGCCAAGAAGACGGCGCATTTTAAAGGAACTTCGCACATTTAGACTGATACATTTCACACATTCTTGACCCGCGTCATCCCCCTAAGCACATGGACGAGGGACAGCGTACTGGCCATTAAGTGGCCGACCGCGGGTCCGGACTGTGGCTTCGACAAAAAGGGCCACTTCCGAAGGCTGCAACGTCACATCCGCCACCGAAAATAGCCGCGGGCCTTTAATTTACGGAGAAAAGCGGGCTTTTTACCGTCAAAGATCCGAGACGGCGATATAAGCCCTCTCTCGTACCTCTCGCGTTTGGTCGCAGCAGAAAAATACAGCGCGACCATGCTATGTTACCGAAAAATGCACCGCGCAACCATTGTACTTTGTCTTTGCCCACTCGTGAGTTGTCATACGGTGTAATTGGAGAGTCGGGGACAATAATACGTGAAACCAAGCGGTGCAAATTTAACGGACAACTGGAAAAGGATATAATAAGATTTAATATTTCCCCGGTATTCGAACTCGCCATTCGAAACGGTCATTGTATTCGTTAAATATTCTTTTCATGAGCTATAAAGCCAGCAATTTTTTTATTATTATTATTTATACAAATTTCAAGAAAATTATATTTCTTATCACTGTTCGATTATGCAAGCTGAACTTCCTGCTTCGAATTACCGTTTTGTAATTATGCAATTTTTTTCATTTATTATTAATAAATTTATTAAAGACAGCAACTAGAAAATAATAATGAAATTAATTATTGTGCTCCGTGAAAATATTTAAATATATTGTTATATATTATCATTTTTCCAAGACTTATAAATGCACGGAAAATTAAGAGTATCGCGCGAGCGCGTATATTACTGTTGAGCACCTCGTTATATGCCATATACTTTTTACGGTTTTACCTCACCATATCACAGCAAGCTTCGGTTGCACGATCCGCGCTCACCGTGGAAGTTTCCGTCTTTCCGCGTCGTTACGTTGGCGTGTTCGCGTCTCGCGACGTCAATAGGGACTCTTTGTAACAACGTGTACGAGATGCGATAAACGATTGCATCAAGTCACATGTACCGGATGCCAGATAAACGTAAACTCAGAATAAAAGCTGCTATGAAAATTTTTAGCGGTTTTGATGTTCCAGAGTCCGCTATCGCAAAAATTCTCGGTTATCGAATTTCGCGTTGCGCGTGGCGCAAACCCCTGCGCGCCTAATCGCGATTCATCGCGCTCAACCACCCGTGCAAAAGAATATCGGCGCTTTGACGGAGGTGTCCGGTAACGCGATGGCTTTAAGACTACCAGCAACACGCCGCGCGTATAAATCGCTCGGTGCCGGCCGTCGGACGACAAGAAAAAGTTCCCATTAATCGATCAACAGGATCGTTCGAAACCGGTTCTCGTAGTTTTGTCGAATCGACATTTTCCTATCGTCGAGCGTCTAAATAGAAATGCTCGTCACCTGACCGTCGTCTCCTTTCTATCAAAAAGATAGATTCGGTCTGACAACATGTATTCAGATCGAAACTACGAGACTGAAACGACGCGGAACGACATAAGCTGAATAAATCATTAAATCTTTTTATTTTTATTTTAGTTTGAAGATAAAAAAACTTTTAATTAACTTTCTAAATAAAAATCAATTTTAAGTTTTCAAAAAACAACGCGATTCAAAATTTTTTGCATTTTTTAATTATTAGTTGCAAATAATGTCGTTAATTTTACTCTACCGACTCAACGATTGCACATAATTGCACTCTTCTGAATCGCCTAGTTTCCACGTTTGCATTCTGCTAAAAGAAATTTATCTCATCATCGACAAAAGAAAAAAAAATAGCGTGCAGTATATATGTATAATATAATATCTCGTAACTTTATTCTCGCGTTGTGCGAAAGCTGCGTTGCTACATGTAAAGTGCAGCGAGGGGCGCGTAGGTACGCTCGGCTCGGCGTGTCCACGCACGCACGGCCGCCGTTCTAATTACAGCGGAAATGGAAAAGTAACAAATGTCCCGGCGATATCGAAACGCTCTGGTCGCCGTACAAAGAACCACGTGCGCGCGCGCGCGCGCACACGTTATTGAGCGATTACGCAATGATCGAAGCGAACGTCCGAATGAGCAATATTCCGTTGCGTATAAATGCAGAAAACCTGATGTCATCATCTCGCGATTACGCGGCTACCCTTGAAATTAATCGCCTTCTCGTGCGAATCCTCTCTCGCGCGGATGCACAAAAATACGAATCACTGTATTCTTCTGTCGCAATCGCCGCTAATTAGCGGTCTATGAATTATTAGATTCGATACGTTGAAACGTTACGCGTGAGCCTAATGATGAAGACGCAACGTGTTACCGCAATATGTCGCAAGTGTCATTAAAACTTAGAAAATAAAAAAAAAAAAAAACAATCACGAGAACTTTGACACGGAAATTTCAAAACTTGTGCAAACGCTTTTCTAATTCCTGTCCGATCGTATTATAGAGATGATTGCCGCGAAATCAGAGCATGTCACTTGGAAAGAAAATCTTATTTTCGAGTCGCATATCCGGAGCATCGATCCCGCGTGCACTTGGACGGTTTCCGTGGTCAAGATGTCATCGATTCGCGAAAGCCGATGCTCTCGATAACGTCTTTTTTTTACCGCCGAGGCAAGTATTAAGCGCATTAGCGGCCGCCGCTTCTCGACGATTATTTTGCCGTTTACAACACCGCGGGCACTTATCGTCCGACGAATCGATATGCGATAGTACACGGTGATATCGAAAAAAAGAGATCGCTTTCTAAACAAGAAAACCGGTTGTACCACCGGCTACATTACAAAGTTATAAAACGCTAACCGGTCGTTAAGAATCGAGATAATACGCACTTAGAGAAAACGCTCGATCCTTAATGGCAATAATAATTAAATATCTCGAAACGGGAATAATTAAAATCCAACTGTGACGGTGAAAAAACCGAGTGAACCTCGTTCACAATTTCCGATCCGCTTTTATTATCTTGACAAAAATACACATCCTGACTTGTATACAACCCAAAGTCGAAAGTTGACGCCGAGCACACTAATTTGCGGGACTGAATGAAAAACCGACGGTCGATTAATGTCGCTCGATGTCGTTGCGGACGCGTGACACGCGTGAAGAATATCGCGCTGTACGATGAGACGTGAAATTAATCGGGACCGGATGCCGAAGATAACGGGTTAATTACCTACCGACGTATATACAACGCAACCCGTCGGTTCTTCTTGTATGGTTCTGTCCTTCTTGCGGTTTTCGCTCTCCTTTCACGTACACAGCGGCGAGATATCATCTGCGTGAGCACGAGCGTGCCTGTTCTTCAACGACTGTCTACGTATCGAGTACGTCCGTGTGCGTGAGTATTCGTGCGTCCACCTACCGAAAACGCGAGCAAAAACTGCAACGACTGGCTGCGTCGTCGCGGCACGTGAAATCTGCATGTAATCCCGCTACCGTTTTCGCGAGGATCGATGGGATGCGAAGATTAATTTCGAAACTTCCACCTATTCATCCGCTCGCGGTATCACTTGACCCTTCCGTACGGCAGCGAATTTTTTGTTCGCCGTCATTAAAACGGTATCCGGGACGCAAGTTTCGATTTTACGTTTTTGAAAGAATTCGAGAGCAAAGGGGACTGAAATATAACAAGGGGACACCTGCTTTGCGAAGTAGTCGATGTAAACATAATTAAGTATGCAAATATGTTAATTATGTAAAATTAATTCATTCGGTAATAAATAACATTCTACATATTAAACGGATGACTACATATTCTTAAGTGTGAACTATTAAGTTGCCGCATAAGCATTTTACATACCTCTGCGGACGATATGAAACTTTACGACAATACTGAAACATCGTTGCTACTCTGAGCGGATCTCGTTGAAGCTAACGATATCGCGCGCCCGCGCACGTAACAGTGTCGGCTCGTTGCCTTAACAAGGGCTTGGTCATTATCAAAGCTGTAATTAGTTGCCCGTCGTTTGCGCCATGTTCGCCTTAAACGCAATATCGCAGCTTCTTGCCGCCTCCTTTCACCCTGCTCTTTCCTAGACACCGCTGTACGCGAGAATCGATAGATGAGCTGCGCACTGTTTCGTACGCAGCTCCGGATGATCTATTACGACACAATCTTATTATTGGAATGCAAAAACACTGCAGGTGCTATAAACTTAGTACTATGCTGACTGTTTCCATAAAAGTAGGGAAAAGGAAAAATTATCAATAAAAAGAGACGACTATCAGCGAGTTATGCCCTTTAACGGAGTTTCCTTGGAAAACAAGACCGACACCTTTGTAGGGAGCGTAATAAGTTCCCAGACGGTACCTAAGCGAATTTTATG
This sequence comes from Linepithema humile, assembly GCF_040581485.1. Classification (NCBI taxonomy): domain Eukaryota; kingdom Metazoa; phylum Arthropoda; class Insecta; order Hymenoptera; family Formicidae; genus Linepithema; species Linepithema humile. The sequence goes on from NC_090131.1 coordinate 17,098,932, forward strand.
CTGTGCGTTGAACGAATTAGCGCGTGGAATTGATTCGAAAAATTTCCCGAGAGTATGGTCGTCTGAATCTATTTATATAGAGAATAGTTTCGCATTTCGAAAAAAAAATATATACCTTTAATAAATTTGGATAAAGTGAAAATTTGCATATAAAATAAAATTGCCATCTTATATCGGGGCTTTCTTCTGTTTGAAGAAAACGACAAGTCATTGTTCACCTGGATTTAAACGTTATGGTAAAGAAAATTCGAGTCCCCTTCTCGAAGCACATCTTCGAATCGGAAGGGAGCAATGCGGCTTATTAAATTTGACACTTCAAGAACTCGGAACATTGAAAAGGGACTGGCAATATCAGGCGGAATATATATCTGGCATTACGCCGTCGCAGCAACCACTCCCGCGGATGCGGGATATTCCACTGCCTCCGGGGAGCAGGGATTCGTTAATTTCGCTCCGGACACACGCATACGAGTGCCGGCGCGAATGTTCGCGCCACAGAATTGCCGAAGCGTCGTTAATTCCCGAGAGATGCAATCGACAAATCTCTTCTAATTTCCGCGAAAGACGATATGCGAACAGTAGTAAGTAATTTAGATGTGAAAGATTTTTATCTTTTTTTACCTTTTAGAAATTGATATTATACCAAAATATATTTTAGTGATTTCTACATATCTTACAAATTTTATATTTTCGAGCACACTCAACATAAGGTTTTCTGGAATATAAAAAGCGACATTACGATATGAAAGCCGCAGCTGTGAGATGCGCGGCAGAATCTGAGGCCGAATCCGCGGAAAAATAGTCGAAGGCGAAGTTTCTCTCGGTCAGGGAAATTCAGGCGAATCTAATTCGACGTGGTTCTATGATCGTTTAACGCGCAGAGGGATATAAGAGGAGTTTCCAGGCCAAAGCAACGGCCGGGGCACTCTCGAAGAAGCATTCTCGAGATCGGTTAAAATTGGAAAGGTCCTCGCATGGGTCAATTCATTGTTGAAGAGGCTATTCTTGACGCGAAATTGCCTGAAATTGGTTTACACGCGCACGGGCGGCACGTCAGAAATTGATTCGCCTCCCCCCGTCCACTGGACTCCGAATGCGTTTAATTTTTCTTCCCGGCTGCGTTTATTCCCAACGGGCCAGTCAACGTTTCGTCCGCTATCACAAAAAAATCGTCCATTGGCGCATTTTTTAGAACTTTCGATGGTTTAGGATATTTCGCGTACAACATTACATAGCTTCTAATTTATTTCGTCTACATTACATCTTCTTTTATCTATAAAAAGAACTTCGATTGATTTGGAATTAACCTTTTTTTTTTAACAAAAATAAATATTTTTTGTGACAGTATTTATTAAATAAATCGTCTGCCTCTGTCGCGCTACTGTTTTTATATATTTATTTAAAATAAAAAAATAGAAATAAAAATATAAGCACACGCAGTTCTCAATATATTTTACTTTTTTGTAAACAAAATGAAACGATTGTTCACTTCCTTTGTAGCAAGTGGAAAGAAAACGAAGAAACTCGTTGAAACGGCAAAATTTTTGGGGTGGCTACTAATAATGTCCTTAGCTCGCCGGTCGTCAAAGCGCGTCTTTCTGCTTACTCCGATCAAGTTATCACGAAGAATGAGAAAAATTAATAAAATGAATCAACAACCGGCGCCGTGGGGCGCGCGTCGTCAGGCAAAAATTAGCTAAACGGATTCTTGCCCGACGAATCCGCTCGATTTCCATGGCTCGATTCTGCGCCTCTCGTCCTGATGAATCTAATTTCGCGTTGAGACAGCGCTTAAGCCTTCATAATTCAAGATCTCTACGCGTAGAAAGTACCGGTAGGTTTATCAAATCTTTTTGCGCTTACGCGATTGCGCGGAAATAAAATCTTCTCTCGTCAGATAAATGAATATTGTCATCATTTTTAGAAGAGTTGCACGCTTAATTTTGGCAAAAAAAAAAGTATATTTCTTTCATATTTAAAATGAAAGAAACCATTGTCGAATGACATAACTATTTTTTGTTATTTTCAAATCAATTACTAAAAACAATTTTATCATTATACTTTTCGAGACTACAAATTCCCTCAATTAACCGTAAGCATATAATTATCATATGAAATCTCCGGCAGCATATTTCAAAGGCAGACGTCGCGATTGAGAGACGAACGACCGAGGCGAGAGGGACGATAAGTCGGGAAGTCGGGGATCGACTCGCAGCTATACGGCGCGTAGTCGCGTTATTAGCCGCGATAATTAACGTCCCACCTCTCGCGTCCTCCCTGCTTCCCTCCCTCCCTTCGTCCCCGGCACAATCGTTAGCCTCTAACAACCTGGAATTTCGGTCTCGCCACGTAGATTATAGCGACAATTAGCGCGGGGTACACCGTGACGAGATTTCTGACATATTCTTCCCTCCCCGCGCGTCCGCGCCCCTCTCGCGTCCGATCGCGGTATACCGGGACGGGAGAGGAGACCGACGGCAGAACCGGATGACTGTAGGGGGACCTGACAGGCCTCCATATCGAAACCTGGTAGAGTGTATAACGAGGAAGCGAGCCGCTCCTGGCGCACAGCAAAAACACTGCGAAGTGCTGCGGCGCGGCTTAATTGCTTAATCAGACGTAGTAAATCTTGCGACACAGGCATTTACACGCGATGCGATATAATATAGAAACTCCTCTCAGAGATGTCTCCTCGCGCCGCACCCATCTAGTTCGCGCATATTCCATCGATCGCTCTATTAAGGAAACATCGTCTCGGACAAATCATGCGCTAATGTCCGAACAACTAACGCTTCTTATTCTCAGTTACGCGAAGATGATAGGCTATCGGCAATTATCACATAATCCGCCGATTCAACGCGCGAAATGATATATATTCATATCCGCATATCTCGGTTATTTGCGTAATTAATGTACCGAGTAATTATGCGGCATTGATATTAATGACACGATTGATTTAATGACACGATTTACGTTTTCCATGTGTTATGTTTTCTACGCATGTGGAGATTTTCCGATCGTCACGGTAATCAAATAGCTGCTCGGCTGAATAACGGAGTCGGATAAAGATCGCGATTACACGGCGACGCGACGGGCGAGGCTCGCTTCTCATCGAAGAGGAAAAACCGCGATTTTCTTTTGTACGCCGAGCGCTAAAGACTGATCCTTTAGCCCCGGTAACACGACGCTCGTTTGTGGTCTCGTTAAGAGAACACCCGGTATATTAAGGGATAACCGTAACCGGTGATGTAATGCAACACCGCGGTCCTGATCCTGATCCTTGAATGAGATGGTATCCGTCGTTCTGCACACGATGCGTATATTCGATGCGCATATACCTGCCCGCAGTTTACCGCACGCATGTATGATGCGCGTATTATAGTCAGGTCGAGCATCGAATAATCCCGGTATGCTTCTGCAATAATGCGCGAACGGACACTTATCCGCTATCTAATTCCTTTTCTTGCGATGATGACGTTATCTACATATTTACGTAATTCACAAATAGAGTATTTCTGAAAAAAGAAAATCGAGTAAGGAAAATGAGAAACTTCGAGTAATCTTTTTTCCGCGAAAACTTCAATGTGAGAAGTGCGCATCTATTTCATGAATGTGCAAAATGCCATTTCAAATATTTATTCCTCTCTTGCGTTTAGTATTTGAAAGTACACGTCCTCATTTGTCAATCTCTCATTTCGGAGTTATTGCGCGATATGCATAACATACCATCAGAAGAACTGCACGCTATAATAAATTTTTAAATTAAACGGGCTTCAAAACTTTTTGTCGGCCGTCTGGCGAAAGCGTTTGTTCGCGCGGATGAAATTTGAAAAACGATTTCGCTCGCAACTCGTCCACGTAATACGCGACGGCATGTCGCGTTATCGATGTTCGCGTTACAATTTTTACATTTGAATTTTGACAATGACGATATCCGCGCCTCGGGCCATGAAAGCGTTACCCCTATCGCGCGCAATGATATCCCCCTAGTCGGTCACTGGTGCATGAAACAGTTAAGCATCGACAATGTAAGCCAATCAAGGGGTGGGTACATAAGGGGTGTATCAGAGAACGAGCCGCGGTAATCACCCGGAATTGCGTTAAATTTAAATTTTTACTCCCGCGCCCGCAGGGCCTCGCATCTTGGTCTTTTGAACCTTGGCGGCTCGCTAAAGAAGATGTATTCGAAAGATTTGCTAAGAGACATTTCTAAATCTCGGCTCTCTCAATTTTAACTCTCTTTTGTTGATATATGCATTTGGCAATTAAATACATTTCAAATATCTTACTAGCAATTTATCAAACTTTATAATGCTTATTTAAATTATTGCTGATAATTATTTATCAGACAAATAGCAATTTGCATATTTTTAAGGTTTCAATATTTTCACACACGTTTATGCGCTCAAACTTCAAAGAATAAGTTAGAAGAACATTGTCTATTTAAATTTGAGAAACTCCGACTTGAGCTATGACAATTCCCGTTTAGAATCGTTTCTACAATGTACCCCACGGCACGAACTCCGGTTAGATTCCCTTTAGAGTGGCTTGGCAAGCCCCACGGGGGTCTCGAGAATATTACGGAGCAACAAAATAATAACGCGCGCGGCGGTGGAGAGGGGGGGGCGGACAACAGAAGGGACGGATGCGGAGGGCCGTAGGCAGAGAGGGCGAGGGGGAGCGACGGAGACTCTAGGGCGCAGCCAGCCAAACATATACGACGACTAAAAGGCTTACGGGGTAATTTGCGACGGCTTAAGGCCAGGCCAATCTGATCCATCCTGCGTATACACGTGAAATCTTATACCCGGATCGCGGCGTGTACGATGTTCTTCGTGCCAGAGGAGACAAAAAGGCAGCGGAAGAGATAGACGGCGAAAAGAGGAAGCAAGAAGTCGCGACGGAAGAAACGGAGAGGGAAGAAACTCTTTGAAAAACGATACAGCGATAGCTCAATAGGGCCTCCCGCACTTTCCGTGTCTTTTTTCTCTCCTCTCGCCCGCCTGCTACGCTCCTTCGCGATCGCCACGACGGTCGCTCGATCGAGAGTTCGCGGTGAACACGAGCTATGGACTTCACGGCCTGTCGCGCAGAATTTGGACGGCAAATTTTTTCCCTGAATATGGTTAATTGAGCGTACGCTGCGGCGCAAGCGAGAGAGTTACCGGAGGCTGCCTCTCTCTCTCTCTGTTTTTTTTTTTTTTGCACTCGCGAATCTCCCGGGCCGTCGAGTCTCTCCGCCTAACGATGTGTATCCATGAAAGGATTGCAATTTGTTAACTGGGCCAACAATTTGCGGCTGCCCACGCATGACGAGGAGCATCGTATAATCAATCTTTTTTATTCATATTATTGCCGGGACGACGAGCAGTGACTGCTATTTGTATACGGCTCTTTCCTTTTCGGGTTGTCTCTCAAATTATAATACTTCATATTTCTTACGATCGCAAAGATTTATAGCAGTAGTTATTAATTATATTTTCTAAAGGAATACGGAGTGCGGGAGATCACGAAATTTTCGCGTATGCTATTACGCTAACAGAATGCCTGTGAATAAAAATATATATATATAATTTTTTTTTTTTTTTAAATAACTGCTTCTAGTCGAAAAACGTAACCCTAAACTGCCATCTTTGGCGGTTCACGAGCTGCTTTTTGCGCCGCAGCTTCTTACCCATTTTTTATCGCGCAAGAAATCGGGCTATTCATCCAGGCCGCAGAATTTTCGTTCATCGCGTCTCCATTTCGGGCGAAATAAACGTCTCGCAGTAATTCGCAACGCCACCACCGAGCGAGATCGCCGACGGAGACAGAATACGACGGCGAACGCACAGAAGAGCCGCAGAAAGAAAGAGAGGAGAAAGAGAGGGCATATTTCAGGAGCGAAACTTAATTTGCCCCGAAGTGTGCCACGGAACTCGAATCGATTCAAGAGCCCTCGAACCTCGGAGAGCCTCTAAGCGACGGCGCGTGCCTCAATCGGATGCCATTGAGGTTCCTCTCCTTTCCTCGTCATGCGATAATTGAGAGGCATCGATTGTGTAGCGGCTCTTTCGATCTCGCCCTGTTTCCCCGAGTCTCGCGAACAGTTAGAATTCGTTCCGCTGACGACCACCTACAAAGTAGGCTTCTTCGAAACACTCCCGGAATATAGCACCTGATTCGGAAACTATACGAACGCAAGTTTCCAAAGAGAGCGACGGTATCGGACAGTGAACTGCTACACATGCGCGCGAGACGTTTACGCGCATGAAAGTGGATGGGAGCAGTCTTTTGTACAATTACACAAGTATAATGAACGAATTCACTCACCGATCGTTGTACGCCAGCTAAGCACGCTTTCAGCTGCACCTGAAAAATTAATATACATTAATATACATTTTAATTATTATAAATTATATCATATATTTTCTGTATATTTATTATTATGTATTATTTAATGATTTTTAATGTGCTTAAAACATAACTAAATAAATTGCATAAGTAATTATTCAAAAGTTTTGATGAATATTTAATAAATATTTTAACAAATATGTTTATTCGCAAATATATCATCAAGATAAATACGTACGTATTAAATATGTATTGTTAAAAAAGGATTCCCAAACTTATATAAAATTTAAAAATGAAGGGAAATATTGTTTTGACCAAAAAAATATAAAATAAGTATGACGAAATCGCGAATTAGTAGTAAATTTATTATTCACGTAGTATTAAGCTGTTCTGCAAATTTTTAAATACATTACTTGCGTACAATTCGTCAAATTCAAATGAAATATACGTGCCAACCTAAAATTCGAATTCGGACCTCCATCTGCTTCGCATTTTTGTATAGAAATTTTTATATCTTTATCTAAATTTTCCTAAAGTTAAACAAACTCGTGAAGTAAATCCTTGATTTTGAAAAGTAAAATACGCGAATTGGGAGAGAGAGAAACTTTTATTCGACAGTGCGCGTAATTGCGGTATTCATCGATTCTTCAATGAAGCGGAACAATCTAAAGCGGGTGGAGCAGATTTTACAATACTTTAGACAGAATACAAATTACTATTATTTAAATATGTACAATTATGTACATACATAATTGTACATATTTAAACAACACGCGCAATTCCAATTACATACACACCGCAATTAGAATCAAGCTTCCACATCTTTTCTTTTGATTTTCCCTTCTTTTCTCCCTTATTTTCTCATAACTTCACATTTCTGACTACCTGATCACATTAAAATGAAAAGCGAGTGGAAAACGCGAAGACAGCATGCAGTACTATTGATCCGTTACCAAAGAGATCACGCTTGGTTTGCTCTGATGTTATCTGTCTATATTAAAATTATTACATGGTATCTCTTGTCTTTCAATAGCTCTCTCACTTCAACGTCATGTTGTTAGATAAATGAGAAATGGCGGGAAGACAGTGAAGAGTAGAAAAAAAGAAAGGAAAAATGAAAAGAAAAAATAGGGAAATTCGACTGTAGGTGAACATCGTAAGTTCCTTTTACTCTCTTTTCCACTCCCACCCCCCCCTCCTCCCGCCACTCTCTCTCTCTCTCTCTTATTCTGATTCCATCTACGGCATCACCTCGCCTGACAAAAAGAACCCTACGCACACGTTTAGGATACGTTAAGAGGCCCTTCACGGTGTTTGCCGGCAAACACCCTTCGTTCTGGCGTTGCCTCGATGGCGCCCCTGCTACCTCATGAGACGAGGCATTCGTGTCCCTACCGCTCTCGCACACAAACGGAGTCTGATTACATATTAATTATTTACCGAGCGATTTCTGATGTACCTACCGACCGTCTCCGCCGGAACGGGTCATTAAATTAAATGAAACGCCGAATTCCCGCGTAGCGTGTCCCCGTGAATATTCACGCGCCACGCATTCTAATTCCAATGGCAAAAACCGAAATTCAGAGTATGCGAAATGCATTGCAGATATCAAGAAAGTAATGTGAACATGCTGTATATATTTTTATCTCGCCGTTTGGATTTTAATGTGTCTAAGATTTTTTTAACAGCAAAAACCGGATAAACACGCTAATTTCAGTTATTTCTATAAACGAAGATAATGTTCCTCCTTTATTGATAACTTCCGTTCGTTTATTCGTCGTCCCATTAAATGTCTTCATCTAAGCTTTCTTTAATCAATTGTGAGGTACTTGGAGGAATGCCATCCGGTGCACCGCTGCATCATGTAAGATTCACGGAAGCGGATAAAAACAAGATCTGTAATCAGTGTAAAACCCAGAAAACACGCCGTGCGGTCCCAACTTTAAAAGCACTCTAGGTAGTCGATTGTAGACTCTCGAATCATTAACCTGTCGATTAGCTGATTGCTCGAACAAGACGCAAGCGGTCATTTGAGGTTCGCGGAAGTACACGTCCTCGAATTTTCGCCTCATTTATCTCGCTTCAGTGCAGATAACATTTTTTCATTATATGGGTAATTTTTTTCCGAAAGAGATTAAAGATAATTACCCTCTGTCGGCTGCTAAAAATGAACATATATATATATATATATATATATATATATATATATATATATATCCACGGATTGAAACAACAGGATTAGTATTGACCGCATATCCTCGTTGTAAAATACCGGAGCAAAGATTTAATTTTCGGAGATTTTTCCCACGGAGAATGTCCCGCGCGCGGGAACCGGGTACCTCATACGAACGCCTGGGCAAACACTCGACGTGTCTACGCTCCTGTAGGAAAATGTTTGTCGTCGTCTCTAGTCAATGAGCGCGTCTTTCAAAAGGGAGAGAGAGAAAGAGAGAAAGAGACGCGCGATGCCTATTTCGCTAATGCAATATGACTATCATCATGAGACCGCGCAATGGCAAATTTAAAAATCAATACGCCGTATCGGAACTCAAATCTGCATCTCGTTGAAGTTCATAATTCTTTTTAAGTAGAATTGCATTCGCATTTTCTAAATAATTTGGCTTGATCTCAGATATTATTACTTAACACTTCACTTATCTTTTTCTGACAATATTTATTTTATCGTCAAAGTGAAATCTAGAACGTTTATTTCAATACCAAGGTCAGTGCTAGTGTAATATACAGATTAATGGACTACAAAATTAATATGATAGCTATCATGCCGTCGTTAACGTATAATTAGAGTTATATTAAATTCAACACGGTATACAAATCAATGACGTAAACCCAGGACTGCTCTAGTAGTCGTACGGCGCGATTATTAATTATACATCAAACGATAACATATCATAAATTATACTATTCGGCTTACGTCAGATAATTAAGTTCAATATAAGTAAGTCAAGGTAATGTCAATCATTGTAGCCACGTCTATAATTTCAAATGCAAATGTAAGGCGTTAATATATTGTAGTTAAATAGCATACATATGTAGCAATAAAAATATCATGCAGTCGTGCGAATATTGATTTCTATAAGATAAATTCTCATTTTCTAGGAAGCATGCGGTCGTGAAAAACGCTTGCCGTCCCAAGCAAACGGGAAATTCGCCTAAAGTGAAAGCACGACCGCAACGAGAGACGAGAGACGACGCGTGGGTATCGGTTTTCGGCCGGTGCGTCGCGGTGTGCACTTAAAAATCTTCGCAAACATATATCGAGCCCCGCGGTGGCTGGCTGCGCGACGGCGGAACAAGTGAGGTCGCCACGTCAGTGGATACTCTTTGTTCGCGGGCAAACATTTGCTCGGTTTCTCAGGGGCTCCCGAGACAAGGCGACATAAAGACGGAAAGGATCGGCCTGTCAACTCGGGACTCTCTGTTGTCCGGGTCAGAAAATGCAAACCGCCACTCTACTCGTCGGTGCGATGTATTCCGTCGCCATGTTGCGGCGAGGAGACGGTCTCCCGATGTTGGCCCGGATAAAAATGTTGCAAATCATGGGCTACCTGTCCGTTGGTGCCGCTTCGCTCGTCGCGCTGCCACTTCGAACATCTCCGGCGTAATGCGCGAGCAGACCTCTTCTTTGTTTCAAGCGGCGTTATCCGCCTAATGCAACCTCGGGGTGGGAAAAGGATGGCGTGATAAAGTTGCACGGATGCGCCGCTGCCTTTGTAGGCACTTTGTTTCGCACGATGGTGATAACGTTCTATTTGATCTAAAGTATAAAACGCGATTTATCCGATAATTCGTGTTTTTTAATCTTTTATGAAAAATATTTTTTTTACAATAATTATATATTATTTTCTTCTCTTAAAATGGAAAATATGTAAATGAGAAATTATTTTTAACTCGATTATCATTTTATTTGAACTATGCAAATAATTTCCACGAGTATTTCAGACGAACATCAATTTATCACTTCATCAAACTGTCAATCAGTCAAAGAGGTTTCTTTTACAACAATCTTATATTCACTTATGTTGTTTGCTCATTTTATGACCATAAGTGAAACGCGTCAGAATGCGTCGCGCTTTTCTCCAGAGACACAAGCACAGAGAACGGGATAACAGCGAGCGAGCAAAAGGGAGAAAGAGAGAGAGAGAGAGAGAGAGAGAGTAAAAAGAGGGCTGCGATAGCGAGAAAAGAATTGAGCATCGGGTTCCGAGTCGAGCAAGCGGGCCCGTATCGTTTTAACGTCTCTATTAGCGGCTATTAAAAATGAGCTAGCATCGGAAAAAAGAAGTTGAGAAACGAGGGCGAAACGACAGGCAGCGACGGAGAGAGAGCAAAAGAGACACGAGGGGGGTCCGCAGTAGCCTCCCTTGAAATCGCGGGACCTCTGTTCACATGCCGTCTCTTCCTCGTACCGGTATCCAGTTACCTTTTGTGGAGGACTTCGCATGGCTCAGATTCTCGAACGATATGTACTCCATTGTGCGCACCGGGTATTTAGCATCGGCACGGGGTTGGTCCGAACGAGGGGTCGAAAGGGGGAGGGGAAGGTCGGGGAGGTCGGTCTCGTACCACGCACGAAATCCACGGTGTCCCTTGACACGGGGTAGATTCTGTTAAAATGATATCCCTCGTCAGTCTCTCGCTGCTCTTAAGATAGATCTGCTCGCGATATCGGACTGAAATCGATCGCTCTTTTTCTACACTGCGCCGTATAAAAGAGAGAGAAAGAGAGAGAGAAAAAAATGAAAGAAATCGTAGAAACTTGTTCGCGTGGTGAAGGATTGGGGCGGTATTTGCTCCGCAATGTCATGATTTCAACTCGAAAGAAAAGCGAAAAACACGCTGGCGTTGATCGGCTTGTTATAACACGTTTTACTACTGTGAACTTAGAAGAGATCAAAGTTCAACAGTTAATATTCTATATATAATAAAAAGTGATAATTACAAAAAACATATGTGCATATCATTTTATATGCTAATTTTCACATTCTTTCTCCCTCTCTCTCTCTCTCTCTTTCTTGGTCTTTCAAGAACGCTCATTGTCAGCGCTCATATTAACACCGGAGTTAAACTTGTCGCGTTACGTATACACAGTGATTGAAGTTAGAATCACGAAGACACGACGGCAACGCAATTTCTCAGCGTAATTCCGAATAATTCGAATAAAGCCGGACACTTGTCTCCCCGGGGCTCGCGGGACAAAAGCCGCGCACCTTTCACCGCGTGTTTCTCGATCGGGGATCAATGGGAGCTACCAACGCCGAACACGACCATCTTGCGCGTAATTACAGTAGCTTCCGTCACGGTTTGAGCCCTGGTCATCGTCCCCGTGCATAATACTTTATAATATACGGCGGGATTCCAAAAGTGACTCGTCATGCGGCATAAATACTTTAACGGCGGCGGCGCACCGTCCTCCACCTCGCCGCCGCCGCCGCCGCCGCGCGGCTACGCCGTTGCTGCACCTGATACTTTCCCCCGGCACGCTGATGAATTTCTTTTTTAATCACCGCCGCGTCTCGCGCCGAAAGTACAACGTCACCTGTTGGCCTTTGCCATCGCGCGGCTCTTTCGGCGCTGCGATTCGCCACGCGAATTCGCGCGAGCGGACGCGCGAGCGGCCGCGTAAATGCATAACGAAGTGCGTACGAAATCGTTTTTAGTACACGCAGAAGAGCGAACGGTGAAGAAGCGAATCGAGTTTGTTGCGCGTCTTTACCCGCAATTCAGATAAACTTTTTAACAGAACTTCGTTTCCAAATGAAGCCATTGTATTCTATAAAAAATTTAAGAAATATATGACAGAAAGCGTCAGAAAAAAAAGTTAACTTTTCCACAACTTATGTCTACGCGCATAAACGCGCACATAAACACTTTCGTTGTTCTAGATCATTAAAATTATGTTAGCTGCTGTATTGTTTCGTAAACGAGGTTATCAACGCTAAGACAGTGTGCAAAAAGTCTGTTTACTGTTTTACTGGCCAAGGTAGTAATTATAATGGTACATACGCTTCATTAATCTTTTTCCGAACACCGATGGGAGGAAAATTTAATGCTAGTCGCCGAAGAGAGGAGACCGGCATAATTCGATCGTAAATTATTCTACAACTGGTTCCCCAGCGGATCCACGCTTAATCCCTTATTGGCGTGCATAGAAATATTTAGAAGATATTACGAAGATGTGTAAATTCATAAGTAATAGTTCTGCCAAGCAAGAATTATGGGCATGCTGATTCAATACACTGCAAATATATAAAGTGATCGGAGAGAGAAAAGATGATTAAATAATAATGTATGATCGCTGCAATCACTGCAATTGAAGAGTGAAAATTGAAGGATAAATATCACAAATAATATTCCAAAATATAAAAGAAAAATATTTTGAATTTTATGTTTACAAAAGTATTGTTTTGTAATTTGGTTCCTCAAGTTGCTTAGTTTAATATTTTAAAACTTAGAATGTTATTTGGCTGAGAATTGTGTTAACGCGAAATTTTTAATTCAATATAAAAGACCATTTAAATAAAAAAAAAGTCATTGTATCGATACGAATAACCTTGCGGTATCGAAATCTTTCAATTTGTCGCCTATCAGAACACAATTAGCACAGACCACGGCGCTACACGGTGCAACGAAATTCGACCGCGGAGCTTTAATGCCCCTTTTATGCACGCCGAAAAATTGACACCCGAGTCTCCGCGCTTTAATGCCACGACACTAAGACGATCTCAATGGGGACGATCGCCGTGGAATATCGTGTGGGACGGGACGGAAGGCCCTGGCACATAATAAGTCGTGCCGCCTCGTGCGGGTATCTCGTGAAAGGACGAAGATAAAGGCCAGCGGTCCAGGAGCATAATTAAAACGCGTCGGCAGTCTCGCGTATGCAGGCGAAAACGTGACTGAAGGGCGAGGAGAAAGGTGAGAGCGTGGGTGAAAGGATAGTAAAAGAAGTAAAAAAAAAAAAAAAAAAAAAAAAATTAAAAATGCAAAAATTGAACTCGTATAAAGCAAAAAAAAAATAATGAAATTTGATATTTAAAGAAACACAACATATTATACACATATCGAGAGCTGCATACTAGCGAAAATGAAACAAAGAAGATAAATGTATAGGAACAGATATCAGATCACAAAGGAGAGACAAATGAACAGATAATTAAAAACGTAATTGATAAAGCGGAGTTCGATTCCACATGATAGCGGATCTTGAGTTACGCGTTAATAACTCCACTCGTCTTTGTGCCATGACCATGCTGGCGCAAAATCAAAATCAAACGGCGCGTATTCAGGGACGATTATTTCATTATTCACGAGTGTAATTCAGCCACGATCGAGCCCCGATTGCGTTGGCAAGAGCATGACGCTATTTCATCTGATTAACACACCGCGTACTTTTTAGCTCTCCAGTCGCGGTGCTACGATCGGAGAGATTATTTCAGCGCCATCGTCAGAAGGATTCGCCTCTGCGTCGACGTGTCACATTAATCTATCTGAGTACGCCATTAGGCGCGATGAAAAGCGAGCTTGCATGAATATTCACGTAGAATCATAAAATGCAAGACGCATTTCGTGGCGTTAATTAAATAACCTTAAGCGAGAGTGTATTCCGAGCGTGATAAGGCTCGTGAAAAACGGCACTAATTCTTTTTTCCTCTTACTAAGACTTTTTATGTCTTTTTCGTAGAACGCTAGTAATTACGGGATCTATTTTGAGTACATTGAAGGCAAGCATGTAAGTTTTAATAAAACGTTAGAAAATTCCAAACGGTGTAACAGTAATAAAAATGTAATCTTACTGTTTTTCTCAGTAGAAGCTAAAAGTTTAAAAATTACGGATATCGTGAATAAGATCGACCTGCATCTCGAACGTGTTCTCGGGGGCGAGAGGTTCGCTTCGAAGTTACCATTCGTCGCAATCGGGGTTTTTCTCCCCGATCGCGAGAGAGAACGAACAATTCGACGTTTCCGCCTCTCGAGAAGGCGTTACCGTGGTAACAGTACGAGCCCGACTCGAGACTCGATTAGCAAAGAAAATACGAGAGGATCTCGGAAGCCCCCGCTACAGGATCGATTTGCGGCCGAGAGGCTTTTAAGACGACCGCGACGCCTCATTGTCTTTAGCAGAATGGCGAACGATTCTCGCGAGCGCTCTTCATCCTTGTATTTCCAAGCGGGAGCGATTCTTTTTTTCCCTCCCTCGCAATCGCAATCGTCGATAGGCGATAAACACGATCGTTCCCTTCCTGAAGTAACGGGCTCTCTCGAGGACATTTATCGAGTCGACCTCCGTTTTCCGCCACTTCCGGCTGCTCATCACGCGTAACCTTAACGTCCGCTTTCCCATCGCAGAATTCCGCGATCGATCGGCCGCGATTCGATAAGGCCGATTCCCAAGATTGTAATCTTGCGACCTCGCAAGTTCTCGCGTCTTAACGAGTTAATCCAATCGGGATATCGCGACAATCTGAACCCTTTAATTACCGCTTAGATGACGCCCACGGTTCTTAGGCCCCGGCATAATACGCGTAGATCGCGGCATAATACCCTTCCGCCGAACAAAACGCGCCGAACACACGGTTGTGTTTACGCACGGTCATCCGTCATTTCGCGCGTGTGTGAAGTTTACCGTGTTTTTCCGTATCTATCCGTGATCTGCCGAGTAATGAGGTGGATCCCTCCTTTATGCGAGAGCCGTCGTCGGGAATCGTCGTTACTCTCCCGTGAATCCTCGCCTCCTCACCTGGGAAGGATGAGCGCGCTCATTAATTACGACCGCGCTCTTCGCGGCGATGACTGGAAACAAAGTGTTTTCAGCGCACATCCACGTGTACAACCACCGCGATGTGCCACCTTAAGCGGGAACGAATTAAAATTCCCACCGCGACCACACTCGCACACCTACGCGCCTTCCCTGCCGTCCCGCTCCTGCCGGCGAGCTTGACCAGTCTAGAGTTCAAATAGTCAACGATTTTTTGTTCTTCTTTCTTCAGCTAACGATCTTCTTCATTGACTTCGCGTAACAAGGCGATGGGATTGCTAAAATTAGACACGGAAGATTCGCTGCTCGTGCGAACGTAATCTCTCGCATGGGCATAATATATCGTGGATACTTTTGGAATTTTCGGCAATAGCCATTGTAATCATAATTTTTTTATATTAGTCAGAAAGAATTTGAAAATAATACGTTTCACTCTTCTATCAGAGTATGTTAATTTCATATTCTTTTATTACGTTTTATCGCTAAAATATTGGCTAAGTCTCATCCGACAACAACTGTTTCCTGATTCTCAATCTTCTCAGTCGTACCGATAATTCCAGTTCATAATTGCAAATTACGTGTTATTTGCAGCAGAATGCAGCAACAATCAGGCCAAGGGAACGGAAACGCGCGGCGCAATCTAAGCCCGGGGCCTGGCAGCAGCAGCGAGGAGTCCGACATTTCGCTCGGTGGAACATCGCCACCGTCGCCGAGTTCCTCGCCGCCGCCGAACCATCAACCGTCCCCGGTCCCTCTCGGATCACTCGGACCTCTGCCAACTCCATCCTTGAATTTCCGTTTCGATCCTACGCAACCGCACTTTCGCTTCGGCCATACGACGGCTTTCAAGTTTCCACCGACGAGCTTCCGATTCGGACCGCATAGTCCGCAGCCTAATCATCCGAACATGCCGGGCGGAGGGATTTTCAGGTTCACGGAGTCCAGCCCTTTCCAAGCTGTGGGACCTAGGGGTGATCCGGCGTCGAGGTAAGTTTCGCATGTGACTTTGTCGTAACGAGCTCCTTCTCGAAATATTTTCTTATTAAAATGTTTCCTTTTACGAAATCGATTTTGACTTTTCGCTATTCTTATTATAATAAAATAAATATTGCGTTATTATTCGCAAATATCCCCTGTGCAACTGTATTAATAAATCTATATAATTTACTATTACAACAAGAAGTCGTATATAACAGATCGCGATTCTACTAAACTGTATTTTCTCCAGAGAAAATGCAGTTCTTTCTCTCTTCGATTACAGATTGCCAGATCCGTTGGGGTTACCGCCGCCGAGACTCCATCCGCACGACGGCCTACTGCACCACCCACATCCCCAGCATCAGCTGTCCGAGGGAATATCCAGGATATCCGAAGCGTCGCGACTATCCGACGGTGGGTTATCTCGCCTGTCGGACAGCTTATCGGAGGCCCACAGTCCGCCATTGATGGCGGCGAATCTGTCGGTCACGGGTCCGCTGAGAGTGGCTGTACCTAGCCCGCACACCCCCTCTTCCCGAGGTAGTCCGCCCCCTCGTCAGCCGACACCTCAGGGTCAATCTCAAGGTCAGGGACTGATAAGGGTCGCCACACCGCCGCCGAATCCGAAACCGCAAATCCACAGACCGTTCTCGCCCGCGTGATACAATAAGGGCGACGAATTGGAAGACGCCGTCGACACAGACAATCGTCTGACGTCGAGAAAGATCTACCAGTGTGATGACGTCGCGAGCGAGCGTTTCGAGGTGTTGTGAAGGCGGGGGAGCTAATCACCGGGTGACAATCTGGCATTGAAAAAGGAGGTTTTTCATGGAATGACAGATCGATCGCCAGTCAACTGCAAAATGCGAAGAAAAATCGGTTGTGTCTAGAAAAAATTTTGAGTGTGAACGGTGCAGTAAATTTGATACGCGAGATGCTGAAGAGCATTTCGCAATTTTGTGAAAATTGACGTATGGACTAGGATCAATGAATACGTTGAAGTTATTACACGGAGATTATTCGAAGATAGGTGTAAGATAAATCGATATCTAGCAAGATGGCTTTCTTCCGCGACAACATCAATTAGACATCATCGAAGAGCAGATTCCAGGAGCTTAGAAACAATCGATGTATATGTGAAGCTGAATCAACGATACCCATGTGTAGAAACATTGTTGGAAGTTTTACTCGAAAATATATGAAAGCGATACTGCACTAAATCTTAGGAAGAATCCGTTTGGTTATGTGATCAATGGAGCTGTCGACACAGCTCACCCGAGGAAGCAGTTTCCGATACGCCCTTACAAAACGCGAAAGAGACTAGTGCGGACAAGTGTGTGCGAATTAAATAAGTGCAATCTCTCAGATTCGGAAAAAGTAAAAAATCGAATGGTCAGGGTGTGTATATAACAATAGTTAAACATTAGTGGCTCGTCTGTTCGGCGAAACCCAAGAACGAGATGCAGTGAGTTTCATAGTCTGTAAATAGTGCCGCTTTCTAGCCGATACTCCCTATCGTGAATGGTCTCCGGAATCGAGTCGAATAGTAAACTATACAGAATTTTCACAAAAGAAGCGACTACGTATTTATTTTACAGAATACTCTTTCGTTATCATTAAATTTTTTGTTTCCGAAAACATGTTTGGAAATATGTCTTAAAAAATGTCAAAAGAAAAACAAGTTTATGATTAAAAAGTAAATTTTTATTTTTTTTATATAATAAAATTATATATAAACCATTATATAGGTCTATACATAATTTTTTTAATTAATTAGTTTCTTTCTTTTATTACACAAGTATTAACTTGTTTTGTGAAAAGCCTGTATTTTGCCGAAACGTCCAAATGGCAATGTACAAGGCGACGAAGCGAGAACGCAAGGGAACTCCAAGTTGAACTCGCTACAGCAGTGGTCTCAGAGTCGTAGGCTAACGCTTAACGCACGACAAACAGGACTATCTAATATGTAGCCATAGGCAGAGACCACTACGTGACATGCGACGTCGATATTGAAAAATCGAAAAATGACGTGGCTGTTGCAAAATATTTGCTATTTCCAAGAAGAGTTTTTTTTTTTCAAAGTAAATAAAACTGCATAATAATTGTGCATCTAAATTATTAATTACATCACAGAGGTTATCGGTCAAGTCCACTCCCATCTCGCAATTATACTTCTTTCTTAATAGCTTTCATTTTTTCCGCGCTAATTACGCATGTTTTTTTCAAAAAAACCGCTTTTATTAAGATCATTCTAATCCGACAAATCTCTTCATAAAAGTAATTTTGTGGTTTTTTTTATATTTTTCTAAATCACGCTAATTCAATTATTCAGTTTTTTTATGAATACGTTAAAATTCACAACGAAATATATTCTTATGGCTATAATGTTTAGTTCCTTACTTCATGAATTTGTGATATCTTAAAGCTATTTTGGGACTTTAGTTACGTTCGTAATATGATTGTAAATGTATTCTACTGTATCACACATCATTGTAATCTCCTTTACGAAGAGAGAGTAAGAAATCTTGATAATCTAAATAAAATGACAGTCAAGTCGAGTCTAAACGAGAGAAAAACGCGACTTATTCTGTAGATGAATGGCTAAGTGCGAACTTCAAAACAAACAAGCCAATTTACGCTCTCCTCCCTACGCCAATTCCCTTCCCGTTAAACTAAGTAGAAACTAGCGACTTTGTATATTTCATTAATCGCCTGGCTCTTTGGGAAGGACCTGCGTCACTCCGGGAATAAAAAAAAAAGAATATAGAAGAGAGTTTCGAGGCCGAGTATGGCCAATCGATCCTATTAAGCGCGAGACGATAGAAACCTCACGCTTTCGCCCTCCTCTTTGTAGATAGACTCGTTTAGCGAAATTCTTGTATAATCCGTCTTATAAATATGAACATATTATACAGTATATTATACATATATAATATACATAAATATATATATGCTATAGGTAAAAACACGTAATTTACCTAAAGACTATCGATGCGGAATTATACATATATAAATATATGAAGAAGAAATGAAGCATTATTATTATATTAATATTATTAATATTAATATTATTATTATTTGCGCCTGTACATACACAACCGCGCGAAAATATATTAACAGATTATTATGACATTACAATGAACCATCATGAGTATTTTGTCCGCATCATCGTATCCATTATACGTCCTGTCCCGTCCTGACTGTTAAACGGAGTGGCAAATTTCGCGCATAATCCACGGAATGTGTTAAACGCATCGACGCATTAAAATGGCTTAACATTTACGCGGCGCGATTCTACAATGTTGAACATACACGCGATTACACGATAATAAAATTGCTATCACAACCTCAGCCCGGCATATGGTTCCTCGTATCGTCGCACGGCATACGCGATGTATTATATTTCTAAGGATTAAAAACGTGCATGCGCGTGTGTGTATGCCGGAATTCTAATCATTACTTTATTTATAAGACTCTCTCATTAGCAATTTCTCATTATGTTCGCGTGTCGCTCCGCGATTAAAACGATACCGCGCGAGAAAGAGCGCGCCGTTGCTGAAATCGCCCGTACTTCCCACAGGTTCGCACGTCACACGCCGCTTCCACGCCAGGCCGTCGAAAAATTGCGGAGTCATCGGCCGTTAACGATCTTAGAGTCGTGTCCAGACGATCTTTTTTCGTCGAAGGTCAAAAGCGAGTCGATGGAACTGAGTCGAGCACGAAATGCGGAGTTAGAGCGCGATGAAGGAAGGACGGATTAGCGACGGTGCGACGGCGAGTGAGAGAGAGAGGCAAATGGGCAGATAAAACCGACGGCGAAACACGAGAGGAGGCGGATAGAGCGAGAAAGAGAGAGAGAGAGCATAAAACGGTGAAGAGGCAGACAGATAGAGTAGTTGCGCGATAACGCAGCGTGGGCGGGTGTCGCTGACAATATGAACCAATCGCCTGGCC
Organism: Linepithema humile; assembly: GCF_040581485.1. Lineage (NCBI taxonomy): Eukaryota > Metazoa > Arthropoda > Insecta > Hymenoptera > Formicidae > Linepithema > Linepithema humile. The sequence goes on from NC_090131.1 coordinate 17,118,973, forward strand.
GCATTGCCTTGTAACCGATCCCGCGGGTTAACCAGGAACCAGAGAACATCGACCAAGACTCTCCCGAAAAGCCGATATGCCCAGGGCGCACGCCTAAGCTCTCTCTCGACGTCGACTCCACCCTGTCCGATGCCTCCACATGCGGCCACTTCCTCTCTCTCTCTCTCTCTCTCGCTCCCTCCTGCCCCCACTTCACCGTATTTTCCTCCTCTTCTGTCGCACGTCGACCCCGTCTTTCCCCTTCGCCGGAGGTGCTCGGCAGCTGGGTAGATTTCTAGACGCGAAGATGGAGCCGTCGGGACGCGGGGAATGAAGCGATACGCGGACTTTTACGTAGACGACTCTCGACTCGCCACGGCGGCTTTCAAGCGGTGACTTTTAAGAGGAATCGTGGAGTCCGTGTCACGCGGCGGTGTATTATTTTTATGGTATGCTAAATCTTTTCTTCTCTCTTTTACAAGCGTTGTACAAGAGGAATTTAAAATAATAACTTTGGCATACAGTTGCAGCAATTAATCGAGCGAAATTTAAATTTCGAAAGATATTAATTTATGTGATTTTATTTATTAAGAAAGTATTGATAAAATTTACAAAAAAATATTAACTATTTATTTCTAATTGATCAAGGAATTCACAACAGTATCAATCAATGATCGAATTTAAACATATAAGTTTACTATTGAAAAAGTTATAAGATCCATTCTGCAATATAATATGTACATTAAGAGAAAAAAAACCGGAATTCTTAAATAAAATAAATAGCGAGTCTTGTGAGCGTCTAACTTATTTGTAGAAAAACATGAATTTTGACTAACAGATCGTATCAACAACTTTTCAAAGGGCCGTAGAGAAAGAGAGATTGAAAAACGTTACGTCAGAAGCCCGGAACAACTGTTCGTTGTGTATGTGTGTAACGTACACGCGCTCGCAGGAATTTCGTACGGTGGAATAAAGGGATGGGTGTCGCGATTATCGATAGGCTTCGGTGGCGTGCACCGTTTTCAAGGTACATCCAATATGGCGTGAAAAGGTCCGCTCTGTCTCTGTCTACCCTCGCTCTACTATCGTTTATCTCCGTCGTGCACTCGATGGCACGGTCGCCGTCTTGCCGGTCGTGTTTTGACAGTTGCTGCTCTGACACCTCTGGCGCATTCATTAGGAAGTGGTTCTCATGGTTAACGTTAAGAGGACAGTATTAAACTCTCGAGAGGAGAGCGGCTCGGAACAAACAATCGCGAAACACTTTCGATCGCTTTCCATTCTTTAACTTAAAACCAGTTGAAATGTTAAAGCAAATATTTTAATGCAGGAAAATATAAGTGATTATAACAGTAAGTTATTCAAATGTCGCAATAAAAATATATTGTTACATAAAACACTTATTTTCGTGATATTATTAGATCTTAAAAATTATATAAACGTTATTTACCTAACAGTTAGTAAAACATAAAATCTCTTAATTATTTAAAAAAATATATGTATAATTTAATATAAAAATCCATATATGATACGCGAGATTCCAAGTCTACATGATATTCTAGTTGAGAGCCGCTAACTTTGGGCTCCAGCTGTCCGGATTTAGATGTTTAGGATAATGCGGTGTGGTCGGGGCCTTACAACGAAATAATGTAGTCCACTCTGAATGGTAGAGACGCGGAATGAGAGCGATGGCGAGGGGCGAAAGGTGATGAACGTCGAGCGAGGCGAGTGAGCGAGCGAGATGCAAGAGCGCGCGTCGAAGGGAACGAAACGGAGAGAAGGGCCGGGGAGCGAAAGAGAGTAGCGACTGAGTAACCATTTCTCTAGTGGTTATTTGTAGACAGATTCGACACCCCGACAATACCGCGAATATCATAATGGGGCCGGCGCAGGGGTCCTCCCGCTACGGTGGAGCCCCGGTGGAGATTACGCCCATCAGGTATTTGTTGTAGGTCTTAGGTCGATCCGATGGGCCCGACATCGCGGGGAGGTGTGAAAATGACGGTAAATCTTCGCTGGATCTTTTTAAAATCGGCGCACGCCATTGTTGCGGTAAAGAAGTTTTCGAGGCTTTCGCCACGGTCCTGCGCTCGATCTCCTCTTCCGGCCACGCCGATCACGGATCATGGGCTCTTAGCTGCTTAAGGGCCCGAGAAGGACTCGGGGAAAAGCGTGAAATGGAAAAAAAGTGGGCATTGTGGGAATCATCGGCGTCGCGGAATAATGGTGCAACGATGACGCGGAATGGCACTCGCTCGCGCGCCGATGAATCGCGCTCTGATTTATTTACTCTCGCCTCGGCTAGTGCCGAAAAATCAACAAATATTTGTAACATCGATCGTCACGCGGTAAGGGCTTTATTTGGTTAAGGGGATCTGTTTTCAGCATTTTTACGAGCGGTTCGGCTCAATAGTAGTTAGCGGCAAGCTAGTATTTTTATCTATGATATCGTGTGATTTCATAATCAATTTATCTCTTCGCCAAATTTTTTCATTACTGCCATTTTTTCAATTTAATTGTAACATCGATAACTCTATAATATTGATTGATTGATTTTTTTTGTTTCACAGAATACATACTCTCAAAACGTCACTGATGAAAGATTAGAAAAATGCGAATGTTCCCATCGTTCGTACATAGGAGTTTGCTTAAAATGTCACTCGCGTCTCGCCGTAACCCGTAATGAAACACCCCTCTACAGATTTTCAGTTCGAAAATCGGCGTCTCAATTTTCACGTGGGGTCCCGATCTAGGTTCACACGGGGTTAATGAGAGGTTAGATATAACTTGCTATTCTGTGCCATAATGTGACACCGGCGTCCGTTTAATTTAAGTATATCCCGTGCATGGGACTTCAATGGGGGTGTGTCATACGCCACCCTTACGACCCCCCATAACGGGACGGCAGTAACTTCATGGGAAAAACAAAATATTATAGCAGCCGACACTCCTAACATTTTTTCTTGCAAAACAATGCAATATTATCAACCTAATGATAATAGTGTTAAGAATCTTATAATTCGATGAATTAAACATGTTAAACATTTATGATAAGTAAATATAAATTAAATTAATTTTTGTTTAAACAAAACTCTATGCGATAAATAAAATAAAACTTTATAAACTTATCGTCACTGCAAACAATTTTCTGAAAATATTGAGTTTCGTGGAAAAATATATATGATTTTCACCAAATGTACATAGAAATATTTCAGAATTAAAAGTAACTGCTTTCGAGCTTTTGCTATTATAAAACATTTCAGGTGAAATTTGCATAGGTTCTCGAAGATTCACTACGGAGCGTCTCTACGGAGGAAGCCTATACTGAATCGTGAGGTATCCGGAGCAGAGTATACATGGATATGTCAGGCGTCAGTGCCCTTACTAGGTACTAAGCCGCTTAGCACTATGGGGTTTATGTTGTGCCCGACGGGGTATCTACTAACTCCATAGAACTTATATAGGGACTCACACCCCGCCTACCGCGCATTATCTTATCCCCCATCCATACCCATGCTTCCATCATGACATTCGGTAGAATCTAGCGAAATGTCAGAATTTGCGACAATCTTGACATCCATAGCTGCGAGGAAATGGCATTTTGCGTCGCATTCATGTATTAATTGTTCTTCGACTCAACCAATCAAAATAAAGGACAATAGTTATTTATTAGACACGAGATTTAATCATCGTGACAATGTATGTGCTGCAAAGAGATAAGTATACTAAATTGCTTAAAATAAAATTTTCATGGATTTTCGCGTAAAGTAAACAATGCGACATCGTGTTTAAAATTTGTAAAGAATCATGTTAATAAATTACAAATATTATGACGATTTTAATTTTCCGATTTCTTTTTAATTAATTTAGAATATTTAAATGTTATTGCAATTTAATTTTTACCTTAATACAACATATAAGTTAGAAAAGAATACCTAATGTAATTTTGTACAAATAAAATAGAAAAATCGATACCGCTTATTAATTACAAGGTATATTACAAAGCATATTATTTTCAGTTTACCGATTTGATATAGCATCCTTTTAAACAGATTTCGGTCAATACAAAATGAATAAAAATCGCTTAAGCTTATTGCCATTGCAATTTGTACATAAAACAACTCTTCTCGTCATTCCCCATCTGGAAGACCGCTCTTAGCAACGTGGCTGGAAAACACTGCGAGGAACTTCCTGACGAGGGTATTACGCAAAACTGTATCGGCTTTTCCGTGTTTTGATTTCGCCCGGGAATCGCGGGGGTGAGGGACGAGGGAGGGAGGGAGGGAGGGGGTTTGCCCGATGGAGCGGGAAATGCCGGGAACGAGTAGGACAGATACTTAGCCGAGGACTAACAGCAGGCCGCGGATTAAAGGGAGCGAAATGTTATTATTGCAAGGGGTACGTCTGCGCCCCCGTGAGTACTAAGTAGCCCGGTTAAGTATGTTGTTTAAGCCAACACTGTAAGTAACCGTCCCCGGAGAAATTGCCGTGACGGCATTGCGACAAAGTCCAAACTCTACCACACCGATGGAAAATACTTTGCGCGGAGTGCCGTCCCGGCCAGATGGCTCTCGTAAATGCTCGCGTTTTCCGCGATGGAAAATCGAAACTCCGCACGTCATGATACAAGCGACGGTAAGAAGACACCGAAGTGTCATAGAACTTTAGGGCTTGTCGCGCGAAAGCGAGCTAAGACAGACTGATTGTGTACCGTCAGTAACTCATTTCGCACGTTAATAATGCAAGATCAGACAAATGATAATAAGTTTGGCGGAAAATAAATTTTGCATTAAGGCAAAATAAGAATGTATAGCAATATATTACTTAGTTAAATGCAGAAGCAGTTAAGAAGGATTTTATAGCAAGGTTACCGTATTAACCCAGTTTCATATTTTAAGAATCGTGCTGCAAGGCAGGATATTTTATCATCGAACGAAGAACTGCTGATTATTGCAAGAACTATTGCATATTATCAGATATGTTAAATATTATCGCGAGTGCTCGGCGAGAAAATTACACAGTCGCGGCTCAAGAGTAAGAATAATCTTGATGGAGCGATTTTTCCGAGATATCCCCGCGCCAGAGGGATTATGCCTATTTTTGATTCAGCAAATTTCAATCTACGCGAGAGGTGGCCGCGCGCGAATAATTTCGCCGGGTGATTGCAGTTTCTAAAACGAGGAGCCTTTGTACGGCGCGGGAATGACAAATGCACTTCCTTGAGCCGAGATTAAAATACGATATTGCCGCTATTAGGCCCCGGGTTTGAGCCTTTGCTCGCGATAGAACGGTAACAGACGTATAATTTCCTGGAAGCTTTGAATTGAACGGCTCTCTCGCTTCGCCGGGGCGAGTGAGACGAGTGTAACCGGCTTTCAAAGCTTTGAGGGTGAGGAAGCTCATTAACGAGAGCTTTCTGTTCCTTCGTTCGACCCGTTACTCCGACGTACACCTTCCATCCACTACCCGATATCCTTTACGGAGTCCTGAGACTTCAGCTACCCTTGCCCTGCTTTTACCGACGCAAACTAAATTCCTTACTTATGTAAATGCGGATTCGTTGGTGGTTGTAAATTTGGCAATCTATAATGCGATACCGCGCAAGTATTTCGAGATAGGAATATACAACATATTTGTTTACGTCGCCAAAAAAAACATTCGATATAAACTAATATACATTGAATGAATTTTCCCGACAATCATATACTCGGGAATATTTATTCGTTTTGGTCCTGATTTCTTTCATATAAGATCTTTATGAAAAATAAAAATCAAAGTATTGAATAATGTACCTACATATAAATAACATGAAAATATTCCATAAAAATATTTTCTATTTCGTTTGTGATTAATTGATAATAATTATACTATATTAAGTGATATTAATTCTAATAAAGACGATTTTTGTAAGCTGCGCACATCAGAGGCTGCTACGATTGCCGCTGCTTTTAACGATACTTTCTCAAATGATTTGTAATACTAGTATACGGGCGCGTCATAGGTAATTATTCCTCCTCGTTACGATCAAATGAATTCAATTAATCGTCAGCGAGCCGCTCCGATGTTTGTATATTATTGCTGCGGGGCTCGTTCTCATCGAATTCCCATGAATAACCGGCTCGCAGTCTATACAATAATCAACACCGCTAATTTCTCGCCGCGATTATCCAAATTTCGCATAATAGCGGCATTTTGTATGAGTTGTTTGCCAAACGCGAGATTTTGCGACGTGAAATCGTTAATGAGGAAACTCCAATATATTTCGTTCAAAATGTAATAAATTCAAAAGAATAAGAATATTAATTCTCTAAAAGATTCTAATATTTATCTTATACAATTCTATAAGCAAAGCAGCAATAATTAGTGGCAATCCATCCCTTTTACGTCAACCGATGCGAATGCTAATCACTTTGGTCGTTATTGTACCGTAAGAATAATTTAAGAAGCGCATTAATTCAATGATGCTGCAGCGGCAAATAATGTAAAAGCCGTCACTCTGCTTTCAACTCGCAGCGCCCGAAGAACGACAGCGTCGTCTCACGATTCTCTCCCCTCGCGAATGAAGGTGGAAGAAACTAAGTATTCCATCTTGACTTAAATACAGACCGCGAGATGTGGCTAATGCAACCGCGAAATAAAGGGCGTGGTTTTAATGCGCAGCCGGGGATTGGCTGTTGAACTTGGCTACCCGGTCGATACTGGTCGACTATATCTGCCCGACCTGTATACTTGATACTTATCCGGCAGGAGTATATACCGCGCAACTCTATCTCTCTTACACACCGCCGGCGGAGAAGGATGTTTGTACGCTCACGGGATCGAAGTAGCTCACGAGATTCTTCAAGTAGAATCATTGCTCTGAGGTTCGAAAAATAGCTGCGCGTTCTTACACGATATTCAAATGTTTTTATACTAAACATCGCGAAGCTAATTAATAAAAGATTTACCGAAAAATAAAACATTACAGTAATGATTTATAGGTAGCTATATATAATCAAAAATCCTTGCGCAATTTGTATGTTGTACGCAGTATTAATTGTTAATAAGGTTTATCATATAGATATTTCGTAATTATTCATGTTTCCTCGATCATGTTACGGTTAATTTGTATCATTATGTCAAATATTCATAAATTTTAATAATGTCTTACGCTGACACATCGTTAATTGCGCGCGTTCTTTGTTATTCATAGATCTTTGTTCAAAGCGTTAAACTCCTGCCGTCAGTATAGTAATTGCATCGCGTGCCATCAGTATATTAATTACGAGCGTGTTATGCCACGTAAATAAAGCCATTTTGGCGAAGTACTTACCGCAAAGAAGCGACGGTGTTCCTCAGAAGGCTCAATGAGATCCGCGATGATCCATCTTGACTCTTTTATTCCTTGTCCCTTAACGCGACATTAATAGCGCAGATTAAAATCTTCTTAATGACACCTCGACTTTCGCGATATCCATCGTAGATTGATCGCGTCGATTATCTGCAATTTGCACCAGAAAGCACGGATTACTTTCTAATTTGCAGTGGAAAGCACATGTCGAAATTTGCTTGACATCGCGTAATTACGACACTTACGAGCGTCATTAAGCTTTTGCGTATCTTTTTATCGCGTGTTGTCGCAGATGCTGAGCAACAACAATCGTAACAATCATGCAAGAAATAATATTACGTAGATGTAGTGCAATATATCAAAAAGCCTAGTGCGTTGTCACGTTATTAATCTACGCTGATATAATGCCACGAATCATAAGCCAGACATCATTAACAAATTACATGCATTATAGCAAAAAGCGAATTATTAGTACAACTAACTCCATTAATCCAAACTATTCTATTAAATGAATATGACCTCTTGCAACCAACACTCGCAACAAATTCCAACTCGCAAATCAGTCGAATGGAGCCGGCTCAGAAAATTACCTCCGTAAATGTTGCCGCCGACAGTATGTAGTTCGGTAGCTCGACACGCAAGTCGGCTACCGGAAAACTTATATCGCCGCACAAAGGCGACCAGATTAGTATAATAACGCGATACCCATAATAAACACGACCGGTGTCCTCTCATTGAGGGCAACAATGCCCACGGTAGATGAGTTAATCGGTAAGTTCCTCTCCAATGCGCGCACTATCCGAGTCGGGTGCGCTGTGCGCGACCCATTATACGCCATCATCCGTCAACGACGATGACGATGGCGAGAACTTACACGAGAAACTCTGAAACAGGATATAGGAAAGGCGCGGTATCGGAGAACAAAAGAATGACTGACATCTCCGGTGATCCTGATCGGGAATTCGCTCTCTGAGAGCAGACGACCGCTGTGTATGCTGTTTCGATCTGTCGAAACGTGTTACGTGCGGGAAGCCACGTAATGAATAATTTCAAATAATTCGGGATACTTTCGTGAAAAGTCCTTATTATTGCTAATGGGTCTTGCTCGTCAGAGCTGTGTACGAGAACTGAATTCATGAGCTGAATCATCGTTCCAAGAGCTCAAGGTATATCTTATTGTCGGAAGATTTTATTAAAGGAAACATTACGCGCAGAAACGGAAGTTAGGCTAATCTATGTTTATTACTTTATCGATGGGTCGTTTGTTTAGGCTGCGGAATGTATTAAGATCTAAAATGACTCAAAGGTCCGAAGTAATAAAGGTAATTTTAGAGATAAGCAAGTTGCGGCACATCTGTCGAAACGTCTGCGACAGATAAGCCGGCAAAGTGATTTAAAAATGAATATGCGATTATAAAATCGCACGTGTATCGCCTTAGATAATGTTAGTAACAAAAAATAATAAATTTTTTACGTAATCTATGTATCGTAATAAAAAATGGAAGATACTTTGTACATCTTAATTAAATCTCTGCAAAAAATATATTACTAACTGAAAAGCAATTTAATTTTGCATTAAATTTTACGTAAAATTTTATGTACAGATGCTATATATAGAAGAACGAACAAATGTCACACAGCTTTTTTCAATCCAATCCTCTTAGTCGTATCAATCCCTGTATCACGGCGTATCGATTATCAATACGTCTAAACGATTTTTGTAACGTAAAAAGACAACGCGCGCAACATGTACGAGGGATAGTAACTACAATCTGAGAGAGAAATCGCTACGAGGAGTACAATATCAGAGAGCTCCGGTAATCCTCATCAACGACAGGCAGAGATTCTCAATAGAAGCGAAGTATCCCCTGACAGTACACAAAATGAACGTCCTCGAAAGAACGAGCGGATGAGAACTACTGATCGGCGAAGAGTAATTCATCAGAGAGGATGCTGAGGCTGACGGCCAGCTACGTCCGCCTCCTCTCTTCTTCGAGAACTCTCTATCCGCTTCTCTCGTGCCGTCTCTGTTCGGCGCGCTGCGTTCTCTTCTTAAATTCCGATTCTACGATGGGCAACGGGGTCAAACCGCAGTCTGCGCTTGTTAATTCGTCGCTTCTTCGGCTTTTGTCCCGGCGTGCTAAAAGCGTACGCCGACTATGCCGCCGTTAAAAGTGTAGCGCGATGAAAGAAGCTTACGTCATGCATGATTACTAATAACGAACGCCGGTATCAATTACCGCGCAATGAAAATTGATCAATCGCATCGTCACTGCACCAATGCGCCAATTGGTTAAATATATTTCGCGGATATTGTTAGATCGACTCTCAGTCGGCCTTGTCCGTCATTGCTATTTATAATCATTCATTAAATCGCATGACATCTTATATTTCAGACTGCGTTATTTTGAATCAACAATGATAGATGGTATAATGTTGGCATTTATAATTTTTATAATTAACGTTTTTAAACATTACAAACTGTATATCACAAACAAATTATAGATGTAAATCTAAACATGGAATTAATGAAAACAGACAATATTTATATTATTTTAAATAATAAAATTATTTTACACGTAAGAAATAATACGAGAAAATATTATTTTTCGCTTCGTTATTAAAGTAATAGATTTATCCACAAGGTACAAAATGCTTCTAATAATATTGCTCAATAATGATGCACACTATAAAATCTTTTTACGACCACGGTAGAGTGCGAGACAATAAGCGCAGCGTGGAAGTATTATTAGCGCGGCCGAGGTGTTCATATATAAATTTAATAATACCGATAATAAGCGCTCACGCACTCATCAATGCATGCTCGCATGCAGCTTCGGCGAATAGAATGCAGAAGGCGGATAAGGGGGGAGGGGAGCTATATTAAGGAATGATTGATAAACAGGCTGACCCACATTCGCGTATGAACGTGAAGAGCGTTATAGACAAGTCCTTGACGCGTGCACTTCGTGCGGATAATTACGCGCGCGGAAGGCACGTGCCTTCTGATCCGTGGATTTGAGGCTACATGAGAAAGGGGACTCTTTCTCTTTCTCTCTTTCTCTCAGGAAGCCCCTCGTGTTTTTTCGGGATGTTAAATTGCCCGATTGCGTGAACGAGAGCGCGTCTACATACGTGATGAGATTAAAACAGGCTCTTACGCGGTCATTTCCTTAGACACGTACCTCTCATATCCATTGACAATCAAAAATTGCTTTTCTCACATGTTTCTGTTCATTTACACTTCCTGTGTCAATCATTATATACAAATTGTGTCTGATAGACGGAGATATTATTATTTTACATATAAACGTAGTATCATATCACAATTCCTATCTAATATTATTTTTGCGATTTTTCTCAAAAAATGGCGATCTCCGCATAATCGTAAATATATTGTACGTATCGAGAAATCGCTATTTTTCGTGATGTCCACTCGCCGATCATTAGACGCGCGTTATTATCAAGCACCCTGTTTCCTGGATAATCAAACGTAGCGCGCGGCGGCGAATACCGTAGAAATTCATCTCCGAATTAAGTAGCTAATCAATTACGCTCGTCCCGAACGATCGGACACGGTCGCGGCAGCGCTTCGACGGCGGAAAGAAGACCGTTGGCGGCCGCGGCGCAAATTGCTTCATCTCGTACGAAGAAATCGAGCATTTGGTTCTGGCACCGGGCCCCTCGTCGATATTAAGTCGGGCCGCGATCAGGTGCGGCGTCCTGACGATTTCATCAACAGGCACGTCCGCGCCGGGATCATCATACTTTGTAACCGCGCGGCAAAAAGCAACTGCCCGCGCCGGGACACGCCAGGAAATATATGCCCGTAATACGGCGTGGATTCAGCGCGACCGCGCGCGCAACGGGTGACGTATGATGATAGTGTGGCCCAGGAGAGAATCAAGATGGCCGTAATAATATCATTATCCCAGTGGTCTCCATCGGCCGTTCGGGGCCCCGAGTGAGACATTTACCGTAACGACCGGCCATCCGTTATCGAGCCCCGGCGTGCCTAAGCTTATGCCTCGCCGCGTCCCGGCGATACCGACAAAACGCACAAATGAAGATGGCAGATATCCCTGGCGCTCGGCCAGTTTGCGGATGCCTTTCACGATGCGTTCTGCTGAAATATTCGGTCTTTGATGTCCATCTTTTTTTTTATTCTTAAATTAGCACGTCCGGTTTTTACACTTTTTTGCCCGTTATTACTGTAATTTTATCGTTTGCTATAATTTTATCCCTCCATTTATCGTATTACCGCATTAACATCCCTGCGAGTGCACGAATAGATTTTATAGCGCCGCGGAGGATACAAATATTTCCTGTAATCGTTAATAATAGTTCGCGGTAGCAGCTTACGCTCGCGCACGCCTAGATACCGAGCAATCGTTTTAACCTAGCAACAAGCCGAGCATCCAACATCGGTTCGCTTAACCACGCTTCATACGTTTCCACGTGCACTTCGCGCCGTCAGTTTTTCTGAAGACCCATAAAGCCTCTATCACCATCATCATTATCGCCATTACTGCGCATCCACCGGCTCTCGCGTTCGAGAGCCACGCGTTGGCAAGCGGACGCTCCGCCGAGTTCCTTTACCCTGAAGAGAAACGTGGTTACCGCGGCCGATAGCGGCCCGGCAGAAGCATCAACGAGCGGCATTTGTTTTGCGAATTTCACGGTGCGAGCTGCATTCGTCTCGACGACAACGATCATCCCGTCTCCGCGTCTCGGTCTACGAAGGCGGATTTCAACGTGGCGACTGGCCGATGCACAGCTTCATTAAGAGTTTCCAAGTTGGTGGTGCTGATGATGTATATCGACAATATCTCAGAGAGAGAGAGAGAGAGAGAGAGAGAGAGAGAGAGAGAGAAGAGGGGGGAGGGAGAGAGAGAAAGGGAGGAAGGGGTGGTGGGCGGAAAAAAAGATGCGTGGCGAGAGGGAGAGAGCAAAAAGGTCGGTAATGACGTCAGCGTCAGGGCAGCTGCCTCGGTTATTAATTAAGAGTGCGGACGGACGACGAAGAGGCGATCTCGTCGAGCCTGAAATTCGCCCAGGGGACCGCGATGGAAATTAATCGCGAGCGATGGATTTCGGGGTTAGGAGACCGGCCGCGCCGGGACATGGATACCTTTAGGCTAGAAGCGAGCGCGTGCTAAGAAGACCGAACTTAATTATCGCGGGCTGCACAAGGTGCAGAACGGAGCGGGATAAAAGGTGTTGCACGGCTGCTAATTACTACCAAAGCATCTAATGACGAGATTCATCAAAAAATCATCACCGCGCCGGTGTCGATTCCGCGCGGTTTCGAAACACGAAAGACGTTGTATGCTGCTATCGTATCTCAGAAATGTCTATTCTCGTAAGAATCTTGATTGAATCTCGAGCTAATTAAAAAATTACTTTGTTACATGCTGAAAGGTTATTAAATAGAAATTAATACTTTATTATTAATGATTCCGCGTGTAAAAGAATCCATCGAAAGACTACATAATATTGCGCACCGAGAAGTACTATCGCAATGCGTAATGTCTTATGAATTTTGTTTCCACGACAATTTTTTTGTTTTACGTGAATAACTACTAGTAAAATAAAGCAACCGCTTGAATCATGAAACTGTGTAATAAGCGCTTATATCATTCGCCATGAATTTAATTAAATCGTCTTCAGCGTAGAGATAGCGTGCATAATGCGAGAGACTACAATGGAAATAAACTACGGCATAAATAAAGAGTCGCGAAGTAGAGAGTGCGGGCTAATTCGCATGGCAAATTAACGGAGCCGAAGGACACCGCGGGCCGACCGCGTGCGACCTTTCGCAAATCGAGATCCTGCCGGAGTTGCACGCCGTCGCGCGCGGCAGGGAAGTCGAGAGTGCGGCTCTCTCTCGGCGGTACTGGCGGGGTTAGTCTCCGCAGCGCTTCCCCAAGAATTATAATAACGAATGCTTAAATCAGCTTAGCCGCGCTAACTTCGCTTTTGCGACTACCTCCCATGTAAATATGGAAGTAGCTCTCTACAAAGTGGAAGAGTGGGAGCCGCCGGCCGATTGGGTAGACCGGGATAGGCGGGTAGGGAGTTCTCGCCGTCGCTCCCGCGGACGAGGAAGTAGGAGGAGGAGGTGGTGGAGAAGGAGGAAAAGGTGGATGGGAGAGAACGAGGTGGCGGCGGAGGAGCCAGAGGGATTCATGAATCCCAGATGCGGTGGATTAGACCGTCTTTGCCGTATTTCTGTTTTCGAGGAAGATGGCAACGGGCTACAGATTACCGTGAAAGTAGCGCCGGCGGCGCGGCTGGATTAGGAATTAAATAGCCATTAAGTACCCTCCGCCACACCATACCTAACCCGGTCGAACCCCCGGCACCGAGTGAGTGTGTGCGCGCCCGCGACTTTTCCGCAAGAAGCACCGTCCTCCGCGGAGAACGCGAGCGTAACGAACCGAAGGTGCGCCCAGTGCCATGTGCCTGAAGGACGTTCGGATTATAGCATTTAGATTGTTTGCCATTTAATCTTACAAATGCGCGCTGCGAATTAAATTTGAATTTGCGAACAGCTGGTCTATAAGTTTATTATGTAGAATAAATGAGGAAAAAATAATTTATACTGTTAGCACATTATAGATGCATTAATCACCCAATATAAATAAGAGAAGTTGCGAGGGTATTAAATGCGCACTGTGCTCCAATTTCAAATACCGCGTCTGAAATCATCTTCGAACAAGAGCTTTCTGTTTGGAAATAAAACATAACGGTTCAAAACGATATATAGAATAGAACGTCGTGTATTCTGATAATGGTAGTCGCGTTGTTGATGGCGAGCAATACATGGCGCAAGCGAGAGCGATGGAAACGTTTATCTGATGTGTGTCATGATGAATTTTTAAAACAATGAAAGAGGGATCCTAAGAGCTATCTCCATGTCACGGCTATTCGATTCCGTTTGAGCACCTCTGATCTGACTGGTTTAACTATAGAGAGCTCTAAACCGAATCCAATCCTGATTGACGTGAGAGAAGAAAGAGGGGAAACTATCGCGAGGATTATCTCTGGCGCCACTAACACCGACTGCGGAAGATGTACGCTAGATCGCTTCATATTGTATTCCAACGAGGGATGCTGCGCTGTAGACGGTTAGGTTGCGCGCCCCGAAAAAAACCTCCTCGGTCATCATTATCATCATCCCGCCGAATAAAACAAAAGGTCGCCCTGTCAAAATGGATCCTAGATATCAGCCGCATCTCCATCGACACACGAATCCGGCGCTGATCCGCATTAAAACAGCTGGGTCAGGTCGTCGTTACGCCTACGCGCGCCCGAAACGAAACGCGCATAATCCGAGAAGAGGTCTGATAGACGAGGAGGAGGCTGTCGCGCGAGCGCGACCGGTGCAGTCGCGAGAAAAGGCCTGCATCCTTGTCGTTATCGCGTGAGAATACGAGAACCTCGAGCACCGTCCAATTGCGCCAAGCGTAATCTGGTCGTTCGGCAGTCACCGGAACAATGAGCCGGTGAGAGGACGCGCTTACGTGGGAAAATGCGTTCCTAGACGTCTACTACGCCGGATTAACAGCGGCTCCATCTCGAGATACCGAGCGGACGAGGACAGAGCGCGACGCGAGAGACGCAGATGGCAGGAGGAAATGCATATGAGAGACCGAGGTTACGTTGAAGAGGATTGTTTGTAGGCAAACATGGCACACCACGGTTCTCCCCCCTCCCCCCTCCCCCGGATAGTCACCGGTGATCTTTCGAGATGTGTTGGTGAAGACGTTCTGCCGTTCCCTCCACGAGGGAGAGAAAGAGCAAGAGGGAGAAAAAGAGGGAGAGAAACAGAGAAAGAGAACAACCACGGGAACGACGACGAACACAAACGACGACAGCGACGGCGACGACGACGACAACGACGATGATGATAATGATGATGATGATGATGATAATGATGATGGCGATGGAGGTAGTGGGCCGTGAAATAAAAAAGAAACGAACGGAAAGAGAGAGGCACCACGCCGGGGATGAAATTACCAAGTCGCAAGTCACTCCAGTAACACGTTAACCCGAGGCTCGGCCGGACCCACGGTATTATAAGTAAGACGTCTCGGGAGAACGTGGGCTCCAGATATCCGATCGCTGGAATGTAACGCCGGGCTGGCGCCCTTTCTGCCCGTGGCCCGTTCGCCACGCTCGCGTGTTACCGCGCGCCGGGTCATCCCCGGCGCTGTGTTAGTGTCCGCAGTATCGAGTGCAGGACGTGGCTGATCGATGCAAAACGTATTAACTCCCTCGGCTCGACTCTTTCGCTCGTCCCGCAGTCGGGTTCATCAGGCAGGATTATGATTCGAGCTAAATATACACGGATCGCAGTACCTGATTCTAGCTACTCTTAACGCCGGCATAGGCACATCTCTATTGATACGCAACAAGACCATGCCATGCCGTTTTCCAGTCGCGCACGAGTTAAAAAAAATTCACAATTCAAATTTTATGCGCCTTTCGCACAGATAAGATAATTACGAAAATAAAAAGCTGCGATTTATAATAATAAACTACAATTGCTCGCGTCATTATTTTTAGATGAAGATTAATTTGCGAATGCAATATTTAGATTATTCGATATATTAGATGCACTCTCGAGACGTTTAATTATCCGAATTCGCTGATTAGAGACGATGACTAGTGATGCTGGTCGCGCAACTTCCGGAATATCTGCATTCATCAGCGTGACAAGCAAGCAAGCGCGATCGTCGCGCGAATCGTTCTTTCGTGGTGTGGAAAGACAAACAGAGGACAGAGGCCAGGAGCGAAGAAACGCAGCCACGAACAGAGAGAAAGACAGAGCGAGAGAGATGAAGAGAAAGCGAGAAAGCAGGAGCATAGGACCGAGAGATGCACGGTTAGTTAGGGCTCGTGTTTGCCGAGCGAGTTACCCTAACCCAACTCAGGCGGTTGGCGGAATTAAACGTTCGACGGAGGCTCGTTAACGTCATGAATATGTACCCTCCTACTCCCGGTGCTCGCTACTCTAGCGCGGTCCACTCTCGCCCCCTCGGTCCCAACCCCCGCACGTCCCCCCGATGCGAGACCGCGCTTCGTTCGAGCGGCAGTCGGCGCACTGCTGTTTGCTGGTTAATATTCATCGGTTACCGCCATACACCCAGCCAGATCCTGGATGATTTTCGATGGGCTCTGATTACAATCGACTCGATCATGAGTCGCTCAAAGTCTAGGCACAAAGTAGAGAAAAAGACGGACGCGAGCAATTACCGGCTTCCTTGGGAATAAAAAATGACAACTGGCGTGTCGCAAACATACTTGAGACTTTCCCGCAGCATAAATGGAGAAACTTGGAAGAAAATGGTTTATATACCCTCCCGATTCTCAATACAGATTTAAAAGTGCCTGTCCATTTTCTAATTTTACTAATTTTACTTTTCACTTTCTTTCGACCAATTTTTTAATGCGCCTATCGCTAATTAAATACGAGATGTGATAATCTTTTTTAAAAAGAATGTTAAATACAGAAATATATAAAGATAGATGAGAAACACTGAGTCGTTTCGATCCTATTCCCGTCAAACCGCGATATACATTTATGTGCGAGGCCTGGCATGATTGTTTTCGACAAAAGAAATACGGGGTTTCCTTCGTGAATGAAAAGTAAATGGGGTTAACCAAGCCCGATGGTTCAGCGGCCTATTATTTCGCGGGTGGATACATACGATAAAGAAACGAATCTTTCGAGCATCTCCACGAAAAACGAATAAAGATATTAGATGTGTCTCACAAAGCGACATTAAAATAAAAGATATCAAAGCTATACAATTTTAGAATAAAAAAATAAATCTCGAAAATATTTTTCCATCAATCACATTAATCACATTATCTTCATCTCGCAAAATAATTTTCCCACGAAATATATTATTTTCTCGTTGTAAATAGAGTTAATTTTTTTTAATTTGACACACATTTAAGACTCGCCGTCTTCAATTAGCCGAGCAGAAGAGATGGGCGCAGTCCTCGAGCCACGGTAGTCCAAGGGCTCAACGTGACAAGTTATGGTCCTTTCAAGCAGGAAGGCACCCCTTGAAAGCCGTGACGAGTCAACAATGAACACCATAACCGATCCATCCGCCACGTCGTTCAAACTTACGAGCGACCAGTCGCCGGTGCCGTGCACGGACATTCCAAACAGGCGACAGATTTAAAATCATCGCTCCCAAAATCACAACAGTGTGCCATATTAGTCGGTATATATCCCTCTTCGATCAAATATAATGAGACGCGGCGCGCTCGCACTTTTCTTGTCCCTGTCACACTTCTGGCGAAGAAAACGGAGACGCGCGGATGGAGATACTTTATTCCGCGACTGGAAATCCATTGCGAAAGGCGGCAAAGTGAAATCTCCGCCGTTAACCGTGACATTAGTTCTGCGTCGCAATTAATTTATCATCGAGTCAACACGCGCAGCGCCGAGTAGCTGTGTGTGCGTACTCGTCGTGGAAACAGGCGCGCGCGTTAGTCCTCCGCCGGGTGCTCCGAGTTATGCGCTGGTCATTTATATAAATAAGAAGCAGAAGCGATACCTGTGTGTGACTACCATCCGCAGGGTGACTCCACACTTTGCATTATTCCCGAGACGGCCGCGTTCGTACCCGGGAATCAGACGCAGAGCCGGGGGGATTACGAATACACAAGGTGAAGCGCGCGGACGCGAGCGGCATTCAGAACACGTTCACGAGCGGTATCGTTAGCGTATTTTTCTTCGTGCAACGAGCAGCCTCGTATATACGCTTTTAATGAACGGCTACTGTCCCGCACGTCGACGATATAATTGATGAAAGAAGTTTCCACCACCCGAAACGTCTTCATCCCGGCCTCTAATACGAACGCGCTCTCCCCGATACGCCCGTTAGACACGAACTGACTAATGATCCAATCCTCGCGCGTTCATTGAACGCGAGGCAGATATCATAAGACGCTTTTCGAGTCAAACTCGCGGCAATCCGGGCATCGATGATCGCGCATGAGTGAGCGGGTATGCAAATTCCTACGATTTACCGGAGGTGCGAAATCCTATCAAGCAGTCACTTAAGACGCGTCGAAGTGTGTTACGCGTGATGCAAACATGAATCATCGGTAAGATAAAACCGGAGGACGTGTGTAATTCGATTTGACGTATGTATCGATAATTATACAGAGATCGAATATATAAGTGCTGAATCATTAAAAAGGATCTTGATTAATATAAATTATTGCCTGGACTAATATTAAGTATTGACCTGACGCGTGATAATAATAAAAATGTTTGGTTAGATGCAATCGTAAATAGATCGGCGCACACTAAAAATATAGTGAAACGCATTTGTGCGCGATAGAACTCGTTCGAGCAGTTAAATATGCTAGACGCTATAATTCCGATATCGCTTATCAAGTAATTCGAGACAACAATTGCAAGCGCCAGTCCTCCGGCATCGTATTAGTCGCCGTAAACTTTCATGTCATCTCTCGCTCGCCTTTGAGGAAATAAGTGGAACTTTCAAAGGGGAGAATGCGAAAGCTATTGAAAGGCGTCCCCCGTGCCCACGGGACATATGCGGCGCGGAGAGAAACTGGGGACGGTAACAGGTCGTCATAACACTAGTCGCAGGCCCGACAAAAGGGCCGTAAGCAAATAAACATTCTAACGAACCAGTTACTTAACCGCCACGTCCACTGACCATCGTCCGCCCAAAGTGGTGCCGTGGAAAAAAGAAAGGAAAACACGGCGTTGAAACCAAAACTGGTCCACGAACCTGATTCTGATGTCTCATTACCGGATGCTGCGGCAAGCTGCGGAAATAGCGAGATTCAAGTGGCACGGACCGGCCTCAAGGACGTGGCGATTCGAGACGATTCCGAAGACAATTAACGGGCGCCGATGACCCAAGAAGGTCGAAACCGAGGGCCGGCTTGAAAAGGGGTCCAGCAGAGAGTGCTCCATGACGAGATGAAATATTCATGCTGTTATTGCAGCTTTCAGCAACCCGTTGCAAATTGTTACCGGGTGCTTAGCGGCTAGCACAATGCTCCTAGTTTCTAATCGAAGCAGTTTAGCGGTTAATAAGAGACGAGAAAAAAGTTTTTATAGACTCTGAAAAACCCATCTGTCGATTGAAAGCGAAACATATTTTACGCGACCGTTGTTATCCACTTGATTGATATTGATGTATTTTTCAAGAAGAAAACAGCAATCAAATTAAAATTTATAATAATTTGATTAAAATATAGAAATGTCCACGAGCGATGTATTAATCGCGTGAGAAGTGAATAAATTATATATAGCAAGCGGATCAAAAATCGAACCGCCGCGATATTAAACGGTGAAAGGCAACAAGGGATATCGCGAGGCATTATCCGGCATCGCAGCCTCGTTGGTCCATGAAAGCCCTTTTGTGTCTGAGGGCTAGTTCGGCTCTCAATTAACCCATCAGCTACCGGAATGGCTCCCGCGCTTAAGTTGCCACGGAGCCTCCAAGTGAAAAACAAAAAATTAAAAAGGAGAAAGACAGATCGCACCGAAGTGGGGGGAAACGGCGAGGGGACGGGAAAGACACAAGGTCGATCGCGAAGTGAAGCAGCGAGCGGGAGAGAATGAGAAACGGAAAAAACGAACGACTCGAAAGTCTAGGCCGAAACCGCTTAATTAATTCGAATTTATCCGAGGCATGACGGGCCAGATTTTAATTCAATTCCCTCTTTTGTGCCACGTCTCCTCCACTTCCACCTTCTCGCGCACTCGAGAATCTCCATTCGCGCCGCGATGCATACAGAGAGAAAGAGAGAGAGAGAGAGAGAGAGAGAGAGAGAGAGAGAAAGAGAAAGAGAGAGAGAAAGAGAGGTTTCGCCAACGTGACACCTCCGCGATTATAATTCCTCGGGAGATTATTATTCCCGCAATTAAGCGGCATCCCGGCGGAGAAGGAGAAGCCTCGTCGACGGCAACAAACTGCGAAACGCCCGGCATGGCAGGTCGCACCTTTTTTTCTCAATAGGCCGAGAGCCTGTTTGTTTTATTATCCACCGTGACCATCGCGCCGAGAAATTCACTACCGCGAGACGCGTTCGTGTGCGCGTTGAATCTCTCACGATTACTGAATATTCCGTTGGAAAAAAAAGGAGATACAACGGAAGATTCTACACCGCGCTGTATTAAAATATGTGTGAAGTGGCGAGGAGAGAGAATATGCATCGTTCCGACTGCTCGCTGAAAAGCGACTTCTTTCTCATTCCTACAGAAGGCAGTACACATAAAACGATATGAATACAGATTTTGTTTTTATATATGTAGGTCTCTCATCTGAATGCATTATTTTCATAAATTCTTGAAAAAATAAAAATCGAAATCGCATTTTAAATCTCTACCTTATCTGAAATTCCTATCATCCCCCTTCTATCTCTGCCTTCATCTGTATTTATACGGCCTGTTTATCATTGCCAATTTGTAGTTTGCACTGCATCGATGATCGATAACTTTCTCGAGTGCACGATGAACGGCTACGAAAGCGGGGCCGAAAATCGCACGTCGATTCGAAAGAGAGAATGGCTGGCAGCGGCGGGAAAAAAAACCTGGTTGAAAGAGTTTCGAAGACGCGAGAGCCGAATGATCGTCCGGGCCGAAAAGTATCGTATAAGATTACAGTTACGCGGCTGCTATAAGCAGTCGGGCGTCGACCCGACGTAAGTAGACAGTCCGATGAATATATTGCATCCTCCTCGAATAAAATGTTGAATTACTACCGTTTGACGTGCAAGAAGTCGTCTCTCTCTGCCGGTCGTGTCAGGTGGCCGGCGTTCTCGTTCCCGTCCGCGCGTTTCTACGAGTCACACCTTGCAGGAAACACTTCAGGCTTAATTGCTCCTTCAGGGATCCTCCCCCGGGGCCCCGTGAAGCGCAGAATCAGCACGGAGGTTAAGGATATATCCAAACGAGTTCTTAACATTCCACCTGCATGAGGCGGTGACTGCCAACACCGCGGCTGAGACAGATCCTCCCTCGACGCGGGTATTATATTCGAGGAACGAGACAAAAATGTCGACGCTGCGAAGGAAATCCGCGAACGGAAATACTACGCGATGTGTCATGCCAAGCTTGTGTATTCGAGGTCACGAGAATTTTACATGACGAATTTTTATAGCGGTTTTAACGTGTTGAAACTTTAGCGACTTATTAGCGGGTAACACATTTTAATTTTGCGCTTATTTTTCCACAAATGTTACTATAATTATTAAAATATTATCTTTATCGATCTAATAACATTTTTGGGATATAAAAATCAATATAAAATTTAACGCCAATCAGTTGCAAAATGAGTAATCGTCAGCGCACGGCAATCGCGTCGATCAGCCGCCACGAAGGACAACGCATGTGACAAGTCGAGGGAATTAATCTGTGCCCTTGAGGAAGATTACGGATTTTGGGGAAAGTAAGGATTTCCGCAGGCGAGTGCGGCGCGAACAACGTTGCAACGCAGAAGCAGCAATCTCCTGAAGTGTTTGCCCTGTGTCCAACAACGCTCTCTCCGCTCTCTTCTCTCTCTATCTACCTATCTCTTCTCCCTCTCTCACCTCCACCCCGAGTTTCCTTTATCACGTACCCTCGTTTCCCCGATACTTTGACGTTCTTCTTTGGCATCAAGTTTTTTCCACACCATCAAATAGTTCAAATACATAAACAACAAGAAATACATAAAAGTAATTCTTCAAAATGGAAAAGAGAAATTTGCAAAACTAATTTCTCAAAATAATAAAACTTGAGCAGATTTAAGTAACAAAGATGCATCAATCTTTCAAAATCCCGTTTTATAGATATATAACAATGTTCTTTAACAATTAAAAATCGCGCCTAAAATATTTGAATGCCGACATTCGCGGGAATACTCGTAAATAGCTGCGTTTCGAAAGAAAAGAAACGGCGTGGAAGAACCTTTATGCGCACAGCTCACACTTCGACCGACTCTTCATCCCCGTATCCTTCGTCGGACTCGTTGGTGAATTTCGCGAAAATCGCCGGGGGCGAGTGACCGGCGAGGCGGCGATGTTTGCCGCCTACACGTCGAGTATTGTTGAATCACGGCCAGCCCCGCGAGGAAAGGGGAACAAATAAAGGGTTATTGTATTTGCACCGAGGCTTCGAGCAACAGCTCCGACGTGTGTGCGCGGTGGCAGCCTCTTCTTCTCGTCGAGAAACCTCCCGACGTTTCGAACGAGATATATATCTATCTACTAGCGAGAGATCTCAAAACGAAGATATATCGAAGTTCGAGACTGTGAACATGTGGGAACGCTGAACGACCTTTAGCAGCTTTCCGCTAAAGGTAAGAAGACTAGATTACAAGTGGCTACGTGTTAACACGTTGCTACGATTGGATACTTCTTAACAATCGCAATATTATCTTTTCTATTTTGCCGATAACGTCTTCTAACATTGATGGACACCGTCGAACATTTTCGTGCGATAAATTATGCAGTAATTTCAAAATCTTATTTTTAAATGTTAAAAACATTTTTAATAAATCCCTATCTCAAAATATATTTTCTTACTTTTCAAAATGCATACTAATTTTTAACAAATAATAAACACGTATGTTTCTGTCTAGTGATAATGATGTCACATCCACGCTTGGTTTTCGTAACTTTTTTTCTGTTGTTTCTTTTTTTATGAAACCATATGTCACACTAATGATACTTTCATTAAAAGACTCTACTCGCATAATAAACTTTAACGACGCTGACGATCGTTTTCTAACAGATACAAGAAACAAAAATCTCCGATATCTTCCTATCAATAGCATTGCTGCACAGGACTCCTCGCGATACCGACGGTTCTAGTTATAAACTTCTCGCGCGAGAGCGTTATCGCGCTCTCGTTTGACACTGTTAACGCACGCGCGACGCCCGCCGGTATCAACATTTCACACAGCGTAATGGCGAGAGGACACAGTGCACGAGTAGTGCACAAAAAGGGACGGCGGGGGGAGGAGGGGACGGTAGTACGACGAAGTAGTCGATGACGACGACAGGGATGGCGGGTCGCAGCAGCAGCAGGAACAAGCCATCATGCCTTGTGATTACGATAGAGCCGAGCGCGGGGCCGGACGGAGGAGGGTGGTAGGCAGCGACCATAGCCTCTCATTAGAACTCGCGTGGCGCGACGCGAAATAAGGGTGTATCGCCGGTCGGGAAAATTGTAAGTGTCGCGAGATCAAAGGTCGGCGCAGTAACGCGATATCACTCCGCATGATAGGGCGCGTGCATTCTCTCTGTACACCCCCGGCGAGAGCAGCAAGCCGTCGAGGAGAGCGTCGACCTCTTCCCCGCCGACCAAAGGAGCGGGAGCCGATATTAGGGTTGCGACGTAAGAAAATATCGTCGCCGGAGAAGGTGTCAACTGCAGCGCAGTCGGTGCGGAAGGGGCTGCCGCGTAGGTGGGGGAAAATGATCTCGCCTCAAAGAGGATCGTTTGATCGGGCAACGGAGAAACGAGACGGCACCGGAAACTAGACGGCTCGTTTATAATCCCGAAGCCGTTGGCAATTTCAGCGAGTGTTTCCCGAGAACGGAATATTATAAGAATGCTCGTTCTTTAAAAGTAAAAGCTAATTTTATTCGTACATTTCTCTCTTCTGGGTTAGATGTAGAATAGGATTCTAGAAACGGAAACGGAAAGTCGCTAATCAGGGTAATTAATCTAAGTTGCAATTCACCCTAAAGGAAAACGTACAATAACCGATATTATCGTTGCGTAATTAAAGCAGCATGCTGTACTACTTGCAGTTTCTAGGGAACAGCTCGCGAAACGCAAGCCTGTCATCAAACGAGTCGATCGGCAATCGGAATGTGTGTTAATAACGCTCATGAATTAAAAACGCGCTCCTTCGAAAGACGACTCAAAGCGCTCCTTGTCGCATTGCAGACGCAATCATGACGTCACCGAGAATAATTATTGAGACAGCATTCTCAGCGATACTCGAGCGATTAAAGGTAATAAGATTGTTTCGCGGCAGACGTCGCAACGACAATCTCTCAACGTCGCTATATCGAAATCGTCGATCGGCGATCGCTCGCCGCGCGCTCAGAACTATCGCGAGGTCATCCAGCGATCGTCCTCCACGCTCCTCAGAGAATGAATTCACTGTGCTCATCGACAATGCGGTGTCTTACATTCGCGCTCGATCGAGTCCGTCGAACTCTCGGCATTCGCGTCGAACGCCGTTCGCTCAAAGAAACTACCGCGAAACGCTATCAAAACAAGAATCGATACGACGTGCCCCGCGGCCGCGTTCGCACACCGGGAGAGACGGCATGCCGATTGCAAATCAAACCGCGCTCGATCGCGACAGAATCAGCCGACGCAAAAGAGAACGCAGCGTGACGCGGCTAAGCGCTACGATGAACTCGTCGGCTAGTTCGCTCTCGCGATCACGTTTCTAGCAATGTCAAATGGCCGATCCGACCTTCGTGCGGCCGATTCGCGGACGCGATTATGTCGCGAGGGATGTCACGTATCGCGATTAGGTCGGATTTTAATTAAACGAGCGCCGATAGCATCGCGCGCGCCCGCTCTCTCGCTCACTCGGTCTACCGGGCGACGAGTTACTTTCGTGCAATTAATTTCCATGCCGCAGATTTTAATCCTCCTGACGTGGATGTGTAACAGGGCTAAAGTGCCCAATTAAGTACTTTGATTCAACGTCATGCGTCGAGCCTTTGCCCGAAGGTAAATGTAAATTCTTAAGGAAAAAGTTTTATAATCTGCAACACAGTTGTTTCATAAAAACTTAATTAGTACCTGAAGATTTCTGAGAAGTTCGCTTGATTATATTTTATTCTACATTCCCGTGAAATCTTCAAATATTGACAAAATCTGAAAATTTTGTTCAAAAAATACAACTTAAATATTCATTAAATAAAGAATACACAAATCTGTGTTTTCTTTTTATCCATTCTCGAATTTTTTAATGCGCTATTTTCGTCTATAATTTTTCAGAATTCTGCAAAACTAAATGTTCTTAATAGCTAAAGGAAAGGTCAATTTTTGTAGGATTCAGTATCTCTACCTGTATAAGAAGCATACTTCAACGTAACAATACTCAACTAATTGAAACTAGCAGCCGCCAACTGTAACTCATCTTTCTAGCAAGCAGGCTGAATCGAAACTCGGCATTTACGAGAACACAAATCCCTTCTTCCTACTATCAGTGCAACGGTGGATTTTCTCATCGCGTGAAAGTAGCCGCCATTATCGGAGCTAGGAATCGCGTGTTGTGGCTCGTGGCCGTCCGGACTTGACTTGCGCCAGGTAGCCAGCCGGCGACTCACGCGCGCAGCGCAGCGCAGCGCAAATCACACGTTTGCGCGTCGGTATGCGGGAGAGGCCGGAGCTGGCCGTCCGCAATTACAACCGCGCACTCGTTGTAATAACCGTGCGCGGCTACGGCGCGTGTAATATATCCAAGCCACCCTGAGAGCGACCGCGTGACCGGCCCGGTAGAAAGGACGACGCGGGGGCCTGGGGACCTGTGTTCCTGTTCTCTTTCGCCGGCCAACCCCGTTTCCGAGGCGATGCACGCCTATATCATCGAACGGTCGCCGCCGCGGAACTGCGGGGTGAAACCGCACCTCGGCGATGCCGGTGCCGAGGCACCGATAGGATCGGGCTGCCGTGCGGCCCGCGACGTTATTTACGATCGATAATTAGCGGTATCTATCGCTGCCGGCGCCAACCTCGCGCGGTACTCCGCCCAGCCCGGGCCAATGATATACCATAGGCCGCGGGAGAGAGAGTGCTGGTTTCCTCCCGTGTCTCCACGACGCCGTTGCCGTTCGCTGCGATTGCAAATTATTATCGACGTTTATCGTTCTTGAGTTCCGCGCGCGGGTTTGCCGCAATTGCGAAGGGATAGTCAGAAAAGCAACGAGGTGTTGATAGTTCTCTGCGAATGTCAAAGTTCATATTTCACAAATTTTTAATTTGAAAAAATTAAAGTAAACAAATTTTTTTATGTAAAAAATTGTCCAAAAAACTTAGAAAAGCATTTAATAAAAGTTTAGTTTAGTTAGCGTTTAATCTAATTAGCATTTAGTTTTCTTAGCGCGTTTAATAGTTTTCGATTTAAAAATTAACATATTATGAATCTTACATTTTTCGAATAATGCCTTTTATTCTAAACTGTGAGAAATGTGTTAAATAATAATTGATTTTACGGAAATATTTTTAAACGGTACAGATGGCTTGTAAAAATATGTAATTCTTGTCTAAGAGTAAAGAATCCTGCGTATTACACAAGTAAATATCTAATGTACCATTGTGAAAAGAACACAATGGTGAAATCTCTGCCTAGCGTCGCGGCACTTAAACCGCATGGAATCAAAGGGCCGATAAAGCCGCACGATATTTATGACGAAGAAAGCAAGTCCTTATGCGGCGCAGTTGACTTTGCAGAATATTACGTACCATATTCCTATCGTGGAAAAGCATAGATCTTAGTCAGAAAGTATACCGACGCTATGTAGAACAACCGCTTGCTTTTTGTTCGACGCAGTCAACTTATCATTATCGTGTCGTTCGAAACGCTTGCGAGGATCAATGCATGCAAAAAGCTGCCTGCGAGACACTTAACAATCAACAAAGAGTATCATTGTCCAGCTGAATGCAAGAGCCGCATTGATTGCGTACTGTGTTATATTTCTAGCGTGCGTATGCATATTCATAAAACAGCGGTAGAGATCTAATAATTTACATGTATCTATACAATGTGTATACATATTGTATCCGGTTATGGGGTGAAATTTCGTAGAAATGCGTGTGGGAATATCAAAAGATAAATCTACGCATAACTGCACGATCTACTATCGCATTAACAACGTTAATCAGAAGGCGGACGTACACCAGGCTGTACGCGCTTTATATAAATCATTACAATGTAGATGAATTCTAACGCTTATCTCTCTGTTACTGGCACTGCGGCCATTGCTGCCGGGCTGCTCTGAGATATTACAGACGCCATACGCGAGTTGTGTCCTCGTATAGTGTAATGCGAATGGAAGCTTGTAATTGTGCCGCGATAGAGAATCGCTCGTTATTTTCCGATCGCAAAATAACGGCGCGAAATCGAAATTATTTAAACGTGTGAGAAATTAAAAAATTGTATTTCAACATAAACATAAAAAATTTCAAATAAGTATTTCATTTACATTTGAAACTAATATCTTCTGCAAAAATAAATTGCACTCCGAATAATTAGCTACAGTGTTTCGCGTAGAACAGATAACATAATTATGCGCACCGGCGCTGATAAGCTTCTCTCTCTCTGGCGTACTTTTTGCACGTAAACCGGGAGAATCAACATTGTTGCAACGTGCAGAGTCACTTGACGGAACAGATGGCGATCAGTGTTGTACAAACCGGTGGCGCGCGCCCCTTAAGGATATTCGTGTTCGAGACAATTAACACCCCGGGCGCACCATTTTTCAAAGCGCCGTCCGTCGGTTTGACACTTTTGACTTTGCCCGCCGCGCCCGCAAGAGTGTGTCGGAAACCCTAAAACCCGAATTAATTAACCTAATGGTCAAGACCGCACCGAAAGAAGCCGATAAATTGGTGAGAAGAAGAACGGTAGCCAGGAAACGCGACGGCAGGAAAAGTTAAAATAAATGGACGCGCTCGTAATGGCGAGCGGTGTCGGCGCGTTGAAAATAATCGTAGGAATTAAAGTCGAATTAGTAACGGCGACGTGACGTGGTGCGTTAATGGCGGATTTAACACTTCAAGGTCGCGATACCTCGCTAATTATGCACGGCGACATCAAAAAGCAATCTTGTTATTAATATTCATGCACTCTGAATATTAATAATTATTATTGCGCGTGAAATATTTAATTATCGTGGAATAATTAGCAGCACGTACCAGAAAACTTAAATCAAGATTGATAGTTTGTCTCGCCAATTAATATTCAAAAGGAGTATTTACGAATAATTATAGTCCGTTGTAGATTTAATGCGGAACGCGCAGCACGCGTAGGGTTTTCGTGTTGAAATATGTATAGATCGCTAAAAATGCAAAGCGTTGTATTTCTCAACGTTAACTTCCTAAGGATAGGTACCTCAGTGGACTGCACAAAGCTACTTAGTTTTCCAGTTAAACTTTGCTCTTCGAAAGTTCGCCAAGTAGCGAAGTTTCTCATCATAGATAGCGGAGCTCCGGATCGATAAGAAGATCCGATATCTTAAAATATTACGAGAAATCCGTCGATGACAGGCACCGTCGACGTTACGCATGATGCGCGGGGCAATGACGGACGACGTTGTGATGCGTATCGGTGTACGTGTGTGTACGTAAACACATTTACGCGTTCAGAAACGGAACGAAGTCAAGAGCGCTCGACGGAAACGGAAGTGCCTGTCATAGCTGGATACATAAACACGTCGCGCTATTATATATTCACGCAACGGGTGCCGCGAATAATCTCTTAGTCGCCTAGAATTTCCTACCGGAATGCCTGAACAAATACCGTCACCATGCGCATTCGCTCGCTCGCGCGAGATGCGCGTAATGCGACTATGGCGATGCAAGCCGCGTTGCACCGGAATGCAATCCGGATTCTCTCAGGACACCGACTGGCAAATTGCTTTATAACGATGGAGTACGACACTAAAAATCTTTTCCTCGCTTAGCATCTTCTATGTGATAGATATTAGCGTCTATCATCTTATGTATCACTCAATAAAAACTTATATTCTCCAATAGAAATAAATAGAAAGATATATATTTTTTCATGAAATGCATTAAATAAAACTTTACCACAGCGTTGCAATATTTTCACTTTCCTAAATTTATCCTTCATAATTTCGCTAAATAATTCTTAAAATGTTTAATTTGCAAAATAAAATACCAAAGCCTAGAATCGACAGAGCAAAGACTGTATTTAGCGAGAGGGAAACTTTGATCGGCGTTTTCGACGACGAAGCTTTCCGGTACCCGCGGGCCACGTACGCGAGGATGAATATTATTCAGGGACGTATCTGTGCCATGTGGTCAGCAGGGCTCTCGGCAATATTTATGCCGCCGTAACTGTCCGCCTACCAGTAAAGGGGTCTCTAAACGCATCAATTTCACGCGGCGGCGCGAAAAGGGCGTGAATATTTGAAACGGATATCCATCTTCGGTTACTTTGTTATTTGGCCGGTGCAATCGCGTAAAGGACCCACGTTTCCTGTCTAGTCATTCTTTTTAGCTTTGCGCATCACCGAGCACATACTATGAGTATTGCAATTATTCGCGAAGCTGTAATAATAATTGCTTCCTGGCAAATAACGCCGAGATCACTTTGACGAAGTAAGAATTCATAAAAATATAGCAATCTTTGAAGATAATTCATAAAAAATAGAACACAGAACACGTCGTTGCTTTCCGCTGATATCTTTTAATTTTGCACATCGGAGATAGAAATAGGAAACTCTGGATATGTTAGTGGAATTTCGAGTCCGGTCAGCGTTCTTCGCACGGAAACGAAATCGACTTGTACATAATCGATTTGCACATACGATTCTAGCCGAATGCGCGAAATTTGCCTCACGGACGATTTGTTTTCTATTCACGAGCGATTTGACGAGGAGGTCGCCGCGACGGCAGCTTTGTTCGCAATTCGGTATAATGTCGCATGTATTTGGATCACGTTCGACGATATGTCAATATAAAGGAGTTACTCGCGGGGTCTCTGCATACCAATTCGGGGGCGGAGCAGCTTGTTATCCTAAATACACGAAATCCTTTGGAGACACACGGTCCGCCTTTGCCTTCCTCCCTTCGCCTTGTCATCCCCCTGCCCATCCCGACCGACCGTCTTTTTCCGCCACCCCATTTCATCCCTTCCCTGCCCCGGCGAGACCTGGATATAATGCTAGACAAATTGACGATTCAATCGAATACCAAAGGATACACTGCGTCGCTCGCTGCATCCGTTGGGCGAAGGATCAATTTAAGCGTATTATGGAAATTGATCAAACGTCGTGGATTTCGTGTACATAGGAAACGCTTAGGTATAGAAGCTGTGCGAATAATAAAGCGACAGACGAAAATGGGAATATATTATTCATAATCGTTGAAGAGAAACAATGATTGAGCATTGAGAGAAAATTGCGTATAAAATTGCGCATAGATATTGCACTCCTATAATTAATAAGCAAAGTTCAAAAATTATTGTTGAATAAAATTAATTTTTATCATTCTTTAATTATAGGCTATTGAGTAAAATATTGCATCGAGTAGGACGAAGTAATATTTAAGTTCTAATATCATAATTTTCTAAATATGTGTATTAACTTGGCACGACAACAATGAGATTCAATTGTCACAGCTTCGCAATAAATCGACTCCGCTTCGTAGATATTTCCTACAAAAGAAGAAAGGAGAAACCTCTCCACCCCGGTTCCTCTCTCGGCATCGATTCGCGAGCTGCGAAAGGGAAACGGAAGGAAGAAGCGAGAGGGGACGCCGCGACCTATCTAATTTTTAACGCCGATCGTTTCACCTCGGAATATCGACAACGTTGCTGCGGGGAAGGGCGCCGAATGTTGGATATAAAACAAGCGAGTTTTTTTTTTAAAGATAAATCGCGGGAGCCGGTGAAAAGGGATTCCTTTTATTTCCCTCAACCCGCGACGCGCACCCCTGGCAACGGTCGTCGCCGTCGTCGTCGGCAGTGGTCGGAGCAAAGGTTGGAGGACAGGAAGAGGAAGAAGAGAGAAAGAAAGCTCTCTCGCAAGCTTTATTCAAAGATCCTTTTTTCACATCTCAACTCCTATCCGGCGGCATCTCGTTTCCGCGCCAGCTTCTTCCCCGAGCCTCGTCATCGTCGTCGTCGTCGTCGTCGTCGTCGTCGTCGACGTCGTCGTCGTCGTCGTCGTCGTCAGCGGGGATTCGACTATAAAATATTTGCTTTGGTAATGAGGCCACGGTTGAGCAACGCCCATGGGTGCACCCCGGCCGAAGGGTAGGATTCGAAGTGCAAATAGGAGAATAGGAGGGATTTGAATTATCGTGACACCTCTCCGACGGCGTCGCGACTCCGCTACGCTCTTCCGCGCTCTGGCACACGATCCAGCCGATAGCCTCTGCCAAGAGAGCACACGAGAGCAATCGCTGTGAACCGAATATATACGAAACGAACTCGGGAGACGCGCATGTCGTTAGTATGTTACTAAGCGCCGACGACGAAAGGACGAAAGTGAAGCGAGAAACTCGATTTCGCAGACGAGATGCTATTTTAAAAGTTCATAATCTAAACTTGATAAAATTGATATCTGCTAATTACGAAACGAATTAAGTGGCTAATAATTTACTTGTCATCTCTAAACAAGAAAGATGAAATAAACGGTTGCGGTAACTCTCGGCGCACCTCGGAAGAAACAATTACGTTAATTACCAATTACCGCCTCTCGGGAACGTACGACGGGTTATTTCTACATCATCCCGCGATGATAATTCAATCCAGATAAAAGCGAACCGGCGTAGACTCGCGTATGAATTATACGCTAATTAGAGTCGAGTATAAACCGCGCAGCGGCGGCGATACCTATTTACACATCGAGCGTGGAATCAATCGCGCCGGATCTCCGAGATGAGAAACCCGCGGCTCGCCGTTCTCTCCCGGGAGAGAAAGACGAGATCGAGTCGTTGCAGCGCGTTAACGCACAATGCCGTAACGAGCTAATCACGATATCAAATTCTTTGCCTGTCAGCGCGGCATTTCGATGCTAAGATATCCGGGCGTCGTGCCGGTAGGGGGTCCGACCCGTAGAAAAACGCCGGATGACCGATTATGATGAAGCGATTCCTCGCGCGCGGACCGCGGACGGCGAGAGGGGAGCGCGGGGGGAAGGACGAGACGAAGACAATCCCGATATGTACCTCGGGGCGAATCACCTCGGATAATTGAAACACGCAATCTCGTACTTACTATAATGCATTTGCCGGCGCGCCGACGGGACAGCCGCTGTCGTCGTCGTCGCCGTTGACGAAAACTCCAGGCTTATCTCCCCTCATCCGTGATTTTTCTCATTAATCCTGCACCACTCGCGCTTACTGCAGATGTTGCTTCGCGTTGAGCTTGCGAGGTTTAACACGACCTTTTTATATTTATTTTATATTATTAATTCTAAAATATTTTCTATATATACAAAAGAGATTTAAATATCCAAAGAGATATTTTTCTGTAAAATTTAGAAAAAAAGTAATTGTGAAATTGAAAAACAATGCAAAGAAAGCAAGCAGATTGTAATAAATTTATAATTAGTAGCCCCGGTGCAGGATTAAGATCTATCACGTAGAGAGTGAGTTTTCGTCGATCGCGATCTAAAATGATACGCTCAAGCGTATTACGCTCTTCGCTACACATACAGCATAGAGATATTAATCTACGCGCAACCAGTAGAAAGTCGCCGGGCGTGCAATTCGCGAGTCGTTCGACAGCGAATCAAATGTGTGCAGATCGGATCTTTCTGGGAACGGGATCCGTTGAAGGAGATACATCGCGATCGGTATTTACGGCTCCGCGATAAAATCCCGTGGTGATATTGCTTAGAACCGCGCGCGGTGCAGAACTGGAAACCTGTCGCTTTGATCAACGGAGCCGCCCACGATCAAATCTCCGCAGCCCCGAGCCGCGAGATCCCTCGTTCTACAAATTGCTCCAAAGCTCCGCTCGCGCTGTTTGTTTTCGCATGGCGCACCGGAGCGATTCAGGACAGCCGCGACTGTGCCGTCCCGTACCCCCGAAATCGATTGTAATCCTCGCGCGTGATTTCAATCAATCCCGCCGAACGCCCGAACGAATTCCCCGACGACGCCGCTCGCGTGGTCGTTATGTTGCAAGATCGTCGGATTCCCGGTTGTACAGGACTGCGCACACGGATCCCGGCGAGTCCAGGACGAGTGCTAGGTACGTGCGACGGGGGACGCGGTGCCCCGTGTCAGATCGATCATACAACGGCCGCGTCGAAGCACCCCCGCTGTGTACGAGACAACTTAGCCCCGCAATCGATTTTTCCCCCCTGCGCTCGAAAGAACGTGTCCGTCTCTCCCTGCTCCGTCAACCGGACTGGTCCACACGCATACACACGCCCGGCCGGTACCCCATGCTCGATATGTTACAATAAAAGTACTATCCTAGCGCCGACACGTGATGACTCTATCGGACGGGGAGCGGTTAGCCTGGCCCTTTTCTGAGAATCACGCGTCTCCGCTTCACGTCCCGAGCACGATGCACCAGTCATCGTCGAGACGTCCTCGGCATGTTACTCTCCTCCCCTGATTCCTGCTGCCTCCCGCTCGCCAAACCCTCCCCCCTGCCCTTCCTCATCCCTCGTTCCGCCACTCGAACGGCTATTTGTGGCCGGCGAACCGCGGTTCGATCTCCCTCTTCGAGGGCCGACGAACCTCTCGCAGCGCCTACGTTCTTACGGTACTGTTGCCTGCGAGCGAGATCGAACTGGCGCGAAATGGATCTGGCAGTTGGAGCCACGGAGATTCTTGGTCCTTTTTTCAACTTATTGATAGTATCGGGGGCCGATTCTTGCGCGTAGTCGTAGCGCGTCCTTCGGTCGATATCTCGACGGCGTCGGGAGACGGTAATTTGAAGGAGATACGAGGCGTTCCGCAATTAGCTTCCTTCGCGCGCCGGAGAGGAGGGAGATTGACACATTAATTACAAAGGATAATCAATATTAGCGGTCGGGATGTTAGTATCTCTAAAGTCTGAAGAAGCTGGATATACAATTAGGAGCCGACTGAAGACTTTTTGTCATGCGAAAACACGGATACTAAACTGAACGCGTCGCTTCCCGTTATTGTTTAACGTTATCTTTACGTACAAAAAAATGTGTAGCGTTGAAATTTCTATAAAGCGCATTTATTTAGCCAGCAGTTTCTTTAAAAAACAATAAGCGTAAATTATAAATAACAAAGTGTTACAATTTTATAATAGACTTAACACTTTGCATTAATATTTTCCATAAAAAATCTGCCATTAAAAAATTAAAACGTATTTTGTTATTTTTATTAAAGATACTGGCTCAATAAATACAAGCCTGCTCACATGTTCCCCTTATAAATCACGTCGTATCAATACACTGTCGACGAAACGAATAATTTGACGCGGCAATCGCGCTATATCGGCGCGCGATCTAACGAGCGCGCAACGTGCTCGTCAGGCGAGCTTTTTTGCTAGCCAGCACTCCGATGCAGAAACTTATACTTAAGTCGGGCTCGCGCGTTCGATCTCATGCAAATTAGATCCGGCGCGAATCGCATTCTGGCCGAGCATCGGCTCGATCCCTGCCGAGCGTGACGCGGGCAAGCGAGCGAGCGATTTCGCCGATCGAAGATCCGTACACGGTTTGAGCCAATAAAATTTTCACGCCGCGGCCGCCATTGCTATGTCGGCTTATCGCGAGAAGAACGTTCCAATCGGATATTTATTATCGCACCGTATTCGGCGCCAATATCAAACTGCGATTCGTTCGGCCGTGTCTCATTGACGCCTTCAACCCCGTAGTTGCACGTGACTGAGATTATAGGGTTTGCCACCCCTACGAGT
The DNA here is from genome assembly GCF_040581485.1 of Linepithema humile. NCBI lineage: Eukaryota > Metazoa > Arthropoda > Insecta > Hymenoptera > Formicidae > Linepithema > Linepithema humile. Next base: position 17,153,911 of record NC_090131.1, read on the forward strand.
CAATGAATCTGTCTTCTACTTTTCTCCCTCTCTGAAAGATTATTTAAATTTGCCACGCGTAGCCGAAGATTTTCGCCTTTTCCCTCGCGAAATTATCCGTCAGACGAATGCTTTGTTTCGAAGATCGACGCGCTACGTGATTCTAATTTCTGATCAACGATAAATATACACCTCCAAATGATTGCTCCAGTTAAGTCTTATTATAGTTCGTACAACAGCTGAATGGTGCAAATTTGAGAAAGCATTGTATATAAATTACGTATTATCTTCCATATGTTATAAATGGATTTCCTCAATGAATTGAGAAGAAAACAATTCTAATATATATGGTCACAGAGGTTGGAATCGTTGACATTTTAATGCGGGAAAAAATCGAGCAAGATAACAGCTATGTGCAGTCCTAATTGTCCATTCGGCGAATTAAAAAGCGGGAGAGACGAATGATTCATTCTTCCCTCAATTAAAGCTACCAATCATAGGCTAGACGAATGCTGAACGTCATTATGTCCCGATCGTGATGCTGTGCTGGTATACGAGAGTTGTTAAATAGCACGGATTTAATATTTTCTTTGACTAGAAAATGTAAATTATATTTCTAATAATTTATCTTAGCGTTAGCAATAAGCATAAACGACAATATTTCACTTGCGGTTCAGTCTTGGCTATAGCTGCAGCTGTAAAGTAACCACAAGCCTCGGAAAAAAAGTCATTTTTATCTTCATATTATTGACCTATTTTAATATTTATCAATAGAATTTTAATAACTATTATTTTTCTTTACCACTAATGCGCGATAATTCTTTAATTATTAGCATCTATCGATAGAAATTTTATTATTCTCTCGTACTTTAAGAAAATAAATATCCGTAATTGTGCAACGTGCAGAACGTATTTTTACGTAACGAAAAATACGCCGTAGAAAACGTTTGTTCTAAAAATAATAACATTTTTACATAACCATCCCACAGTTATCAAGTTGCAAGAAGAGTTCTGCAAGCGATTTTACAAAATCGCGGATACATCTTTCCAAATCCAGCATTCGCATCGGACGACGTTGAAACTCTCGTCTTTCGCACAGACCGACAACGCGAAAGGATCTTTAATTCCCGCTGTCCAGCGCCCATTTACTTTGCGGTCAGCACTTGCAATTGCAACGGGCCGCGCAAGTGAGTCCCTGATGCGTCCTGCGGTCGAACGTCATCACCGTAGCTCACGCGCCCTGACGCAGGATGCACCTACCCTGCGGGACCTTCTAATATTCGAAATTGCTCGTCCTGGCATGTTTATTTGACGTCGGAGCTGCCGTAGAGAGTCGCCCGCCCCTGCCCCATCCCCCTTTCCCACCCCTCTTCCAATTTGCCGGCTGACATTTCTCAACTCCTTCCGCCGCGCGCGCGTCGCGGTGTCCCTTTTTTTTTCTCTTCCTATGTATCCGTCCTCCACGGCCTCCGCTTCGTCCCCCCCTTTCCGCCGCCGTCGCGACGACGACGGCTTTCGTCGTCGGCTGAAGTGCCAACTGGGAAAAACGCGATAACGCTGCCGAACGAGCGAAACTGTATATCGAAGCTGGCGCATCCAGCATCATATCGTCAATTGTATCGCAACTGCATCGTGTTCGCGACGCGCCTGATTCGCGCGCATGTGTATCAAAGATATTTTACTTAAATTATAGATCGAGAATGATTGATTTAGAATATCAGTTTTATGCTCGAAAATCGTATAGAATTCATAAATATCAATATCACTTCTAATTCTTTCTTATATTAATTACTACATTTTTGCCAAAAATTTTTCATTTCACCAATTATTATTTATGCAAATCCCAATAAATATTTTTCCAGAAAGATCCTAAAACATTGATCTATTTGCCATAAGTAACTCATAAGATATATGTTATACAAAGTCGGATGGTTGCCCAAGTTTGTGATACGAAATAAGCTGCGCTCTATCCGCCTGCTAATTACTTGATTATCGTAAATGATTATTTATGAGAAAAAACTATACACCGTTAGGTGATACTGCGGAAACGCATCCGCATGCTGTTTAACAAAGAGTGCAAACTATGTATGCTCGTCTCTTTTTTAATTCACGAACGGCAGTAAAAAAATAATTGCTTGTCGACTCGCATCTTAAGCAGCGCCGACGCGGTTACGACGGTTTTTCAAGTTTTACGTTAAAATGTAGGATACAGTCGGACGTAGGACAATGCACTTACGTCGTGCGGAACGACAACCGCGGCCGCAAAGCGCTCGTAACACGGCGCATCCTTGCATTATGCATAGCGCGAACAACGGCGCGCGGCGCATCAATCTAAGACACGTCCGCCGGCGATAAATCGGATGATATATACAGAGAGGTGCAATGTTACGCGGCGTGATATTGTCGAATAGGTAATTACCAGAAAGTGCGTTTTATAAAACCACTAGCGTCAGCCCGCTAATTATAGGCTCCCGCTTTGAGCGCTGCCCGCTGTTCTCATGCAGATGAACCGGCTTCTAGGAATCGATGTGAAAGCGAACGTTATATTATACGACGCCGACCGTTTTATCAACGAAATATATCACCACAATTAATAGCAACATTTTACGTCCTCATGTATACACAATAATTAAGCACGGATGAATTATCGATTGATAGTTTTGCGTCAATTAAAAAAATAATCTACAAATACGCGACATTTATCATCATATCATTGTTAAAAATAGGTTTTCTTTTTATTTAAATAATATACTCTTTAGAAATTTAAATTTTGTATTAAATTTATATCTTTAGAAAAATATTAGTCGTGTGTTAAAACTTGCAAAATCTTATGAAGATAAATTGGAATAGATAAAAATTTTATCAAACAAAATTTGATTTTAAATTCGGCAAAGAATATTTAGTTCAAGAAATATGACACTACTTAAGAACGTACTTAAGAATACAAATGTTTATTACATATTTGCCGTTTTAATTTCGTGACGCCTGTTTCCGTAACGCGAACATTCGTCGATTAAACGGACCGCGTGTGAACGACACCTTGCGTAATACATTTTTAATTCCGGCGAGCGCATTGAGCCTTGCTCGATATCACTGACGGATCTGTGACCGGATATCACATAGGCGCATCTCGGTCGTTAAGCCCCGCGCTTTTTGCGAGATACCAACCGATCCCTATCACTACAAATGAGCGCCATTTGCTCGCACCCTGACGGCATGGAGAGACGAATATACGCCCGAATCGGTCGTGCAAGCGAGACTTCAGCCGCACGGTTTACGTTCGCTATAGTGTTCGTATCGACGACAAGATCCTCGTAATTTACGAAAGTGCTTGAGTTGCGAGAAGTTTCCCGTAAAGTTTGCGAGAGATTCGACTTCATTTGTATATAAATCGTTTGACTACATTAATTACGTGACAATGTCGCTTTACACTTGGGTGTCCCAAAACGTACTTTCACCTTAGTATAGATTTTTTGTCAAACTCATAGCTATTTCTTAGAAAATTTGATATAACCTTTTTATAAATTTTCTAATTATTTTTTATGTTATGTCTAACACATAACATTTTAATTAAATTTAAATTAAAATAAATCCATTTAATCCACTTAAAATCCACTTAAGTTGACTTAAATTTTATTTGTTGAAACTGTTTTCTATGGAGCTTCTCCATAGAAAACAATTAATATTATAAATAATATTAAATACCAAATAATATTAAAAAAATATAAGATTTGTAGATATATTTTAAGATATTCTACTTTGTATCATATATATTATATCATATATATAATATATTGCAAATAATTATATTTGTCACGTTTTTATCGCATTATACTAACACAAATTTCTATAAGAAATGTCCTAAAAACTATTTTTAAAGAGCTTATAAGGAGTCATCGATGCTTGAGATCGGATGTTCGACTTACATTGGCAAGCAGCAAGGGTCTGCCAATTTGCGCTTATTAATTCGAATTATCGCTGCTAAGTGGGTGTCCAGCAGAGGATATTAAAACCTCTGACCTTTAGCAGGATGAATTATGCCGAAGTCTGTCAGTTACGATTCTCTCTCGTAACTTTACGCTCCGTAAAAGTGCCCAAAGATTTAACATTCAATTAACATTCAATAAAATCGATCTCATAAATCAGTATACGCTTAAAATATATCTTACATTGATATTTTTATATTTCTTCTTCTATATATTTTATCTTTTAATTAAAGTACAATCAAATTGAGAAGTATATTTATATCTTATAAGTATTTTTGTGTTTCTCATATTTTTTAATTGTAAGAGAATAAATATAAAAAAGAAGCTACAATTCTTTACCAAATCGATCTTATTCTAAAAGAGAAAGCGAGGGAAATTATTTGATTATTTGTTGCTTTATTACGAGACAATTTTAAATAATAATATTTATTGCATAAATTTCAAGTAAAGGAATAGCATCTTTCAGGCTAAAACTAAATTATGTGTAAAAAATATTCGCAATGTGCAATTTAATGCTACTCTTATTCAAAATAAATTGTTGATTTAAAACTGATCTAAAAAAAAAAAAAACATTTAAAATTTCCCTCACTTCTCTACCTTACGAATTGCCTTTTTCGTGACTTGATAAAGTGGAACAGACTTACCAATGACGAGCTGTGATCGTTGTTGAAACTGTAAGCTGATGAATCATCTATTCGTCCATCGATGATTCCAGAATTAGGACGCAAGCAGAAATGAGCAATATCGGAGCCATGGATGCGTTCGAATAGTTGTGACGTCGCTTGTCGAAGCTAGATGATGCACAATTCACTAAAAACCGAACGATACACCGAATTTACGACATGAATTTACTACGAGCTCAATTTGTTCAGTCTCCACGAAATCTGTTCGACGAACACTTACATACGATACTTCTGACAAACCGCGACGAATTTTTGACGAACGAAATAACGGATAAAACTTGTCGAACAATGGTCACAACATAACAACACGAAATTGTCACACAAAATCGATCCAAGGCCTGACTGTTTTTCGACTATCGAAATTCCGTTGCAAGTTCAAAGCAATAATATGGCGCGTCGACAATAATATGTAATATGCTACTTTTGCTGGCTCATTCGACGTAATGTTTGTTAAATAATTTGTTAAATAGAGTTTGTTAAATATATATATATAGAATACAGTAGAGATAATAACACCGGCATCCTAACCTAACCTAACCCGATCTACCGCGATAGATTCCGCCGAATTAGCAAGATAAAATCATTACAAACGAACGTGCACGATTTCCGCAGAACTTGTTTGATAAATATTTACATATGATATTTACGACAAGCCGCAAGTCGCGCAAAATTTAACGAATTTTTGAACAATAATCCAGCGAGTACACTTGACGACTGTAGCGATGCAACGGAGAGAAGTTATCACAGAGAGTATAGGATCGATCCGCGGCCGTATTGTTTCGATTTTTGACCGCAATCTAGAGCGGTGATAAATGTGGCGCATCGATAATGATACATTACGCCATCTGTGTTTTTTTATCTAACATAAACTTATTAAATAACGATAGTGTGTTATAGATAATAACATCTATGTGTATTACGTAAATCAATGGTGTCGCTAACTGAATAAATTCAAACAAAAATTGGCAATTGTAGGTTAATAGAAATATTTCGTTCATAAATAAATAGAAAACAAACAATATGCGATTTATATTACTACGTTGCACATATGTATCAATGCAAATACGGACATCCAATCTCAAAAATCTGGCGCTTTTTAGGGATTATTCAAAATTAACTCGTAAAATATTATAAAAATCACGGAAAAAGAGTTAAATAAACAGATTTATAAATTTTATTATGCAAATTTTGTATAAGTTGTTATTTCTATAAACTCTGTTCTAATGTAAAAAATGTGAACACTTATCGCCAATACTGTTTCTGTCTAATAAATTAAGTATATATTTCTGTTATGTTTACCTTTTTTTTACTCTTTCAAAGATTATACAGTCGAAATGAAACTTACCTCACAGTGAATTGTGATTATTGTCAGAGTCTATGAGCCGATATGTCAACCATTCACCCATCGATCACTTTAGGATTAGCATAGGAAGAAGCAGGCAGCATCGGAGCAGTGAATACGTTTAAACAATCGTGATATCACTGACCGAAATAGGACGATACTCTGATGTTTCACTTGCGAACGAATTAACCTAATTAGCAATGCAAAATTATTACAAACTTGATGCGCTCTATTTTCGCAAAATTTATTCAACGAATACTTACGTGTGATAATTCTGGCAAGCTTGGAATCATACAAAATTTAACAAATTTTTGATGAGTCAAATAGTGACTCGTCAACTTTGTCGCGATGCAACGACGCGAAATTGTTACTAGGAATGTGAAATTGATCCATGGCTGCACTGTTCCATTTTTCGGTTAGATTCTATTGCGAGGTTAGTACAATCAATAATATGTCTTATTTTTTGTTTTTTTACGCAACGTTTTTTTACATGATTTTGTTAGCGTTCAAATGTAGAATAGATAAAAACATTTATATTTTCACCAAATCACCATATACTATCGTTGATTGGAGAGATAAAACCAAGAACCGAGACAGTTTGAGAATAAGAAAGGTAATACATTTACAATAGAAAATATAATAGATGAATGATTCATGAATTACCGTTATGTCGCGAGGGTTCGCCCAAACAGATCGTCGAATTAGCGATACAAAATTACAGTGAGCTTTGCACACTTCCTAATCCTCCTGAAATTCGTTCGATAAGCACTTCCGTGCGAATATTTCCATCGTGAATTGCTTGTTTTTTTTTCACGAGCGAAATGACAACACAGATTGCCAATTGTTATGCGATTTTGTGATTAGAAACGCGGAATAGAACCGTGGCCAGTGATACTAAAATGCGGATCTCTGATTGGTGCGTGCAAGCCGCGTCTGCATTCTGAAATCACTGATGGTGGCCAGACTGTTTCAACTTTCCGAACGGCTTGTTGCAAGTTGAGAGGATCTTCGTTTTTCTCATCAAATATACAAGGTAATTTTATTAAGTAGCAATAGATTACAGTAATATACAACGAGATATACTTTTAGATCGAACATTCATATGCTTCACTGATCATCCACTGCATCGTACGAGTCAAAACTTCATCCCGAAGGTGAACAGAAATTTTAAGGTTAACAGAGGTAATTGTTTGGACTGGAATAGAATAAAAAAATAGAAACAATAATATATATGTAGGATTTATACCAAAGGACATATTGTATACGCTTAATACTAAAATAAGACTATTTTTTTCTCTTATATAAATATTGATCACAAGTATTTTGTTTTCTGTTAGGGTTTGCTCTGAATTTCAAAAATCGTGCATGAAACGCCATCTTCTGTATGACAAATGAAACGACGTGAGTTTCTCCAGCACCGCTGTTACCGACGTTGCGGACACGGCCGGAAGCTCATAAAGGTATACATCGCTGCTGCGATGATAATAATAATAATGACAACGACGAGACGAATGCGGAACGCGTAGCAATCTCCGCCCCAGGAACGCCCTCGAGGAGGCTATTGGCCCGATATCCCTTGCTCGGGAAAAGGCTGCCATGGCCGGCGCGACCAGGCGAACGCGCCAATCGGAGCGCACCCCCGGCAAAACAAAAGGTACGCATCACCACTCACCCTCACTCTATCTCTCTTTCTCTCTGCGAGAACGGGTTCTCGTGAGACCGAACAAATGAATGCCACGCGGGGAGTGAGCTCCCAGGAGTGTCGCTCACCCGGCAAGGAGGATCGCTCGGGAACCCCGCGACAGCGGGGAGGGAGGGTTTCTGAGTTTTTGATGTATTAAAACGCGGGCTCTACGTGACACCGAATGCTAAGTAGACTTTCACACCGCACGATGGTGAGGAGTGGCCGCTCTCTTTCTCTCTTCTACCGCCGACCGGCTCTCATTCGCGTGTCTTTCTCCATCCGTCACTTTATTATTATTATTATCATCGTCATCATCACCCTCCTCGCAAGCGGTAGCCGTTATTATCGCGCCGTCGCGTTCGATAAATTAGACAGCCCACTTGAGCGTGACCCAAGCGCCGCAACTGATCGTGGCCGGCGATAAGATTTCGATCTGCTTAAACGTACCCGTCCATAGCTAGTACGCTTCATGCCTCGTCGAGATATCGCCAGCACCTAGGGAGTCCCGCTCGATCAACTGCCGAAAGTCGTCTTCAAGATTGCGTGAGTATCGCGCGCGCACGCAAATTGGCGTCGACGTTGTCTCACGTCTGCTGTTGATCGCGTGAGTATGTGTATATTAATAGACCCGCTTATCTTGCTAATGTAATTACGTTTTCTGCGGTGCAGCTTGTTATATATTAAGCACAAACATCTTTCTACTATAATATATTGAAAATGTTCTATCGTATAATAATTTAAAAAATTGCAATATCTGACCGAATATATCGCATCCAAATTTCATACAATTTTTAAATTTTCTAAACGAAATATTCAAAAAAGTCTAAAAATTAAGCCATGATTTCTCGTTAGCATATTTACACTTGTCTAGAAGCTTGAATATTTATTTCAATAGTTGTTTATTCTATAGTTACGATAAAAAAAGGCAAGCAATTTTCTATTTAAATTGTTTTGTATAAAGTGAACGTGAAAAATATCGTCGACACCTAAAAACATTCTTACGCAGTCGATGGATATCTTATTCGGTTGAATTCAACTTACCGGAACTGGCATTTTTCCATAGTCAGCACTGCTGTTTGTTTGTAGTCTTATTTAGGCGATAATCGCTCTTTTCCTCGAGACCTATAATTTGCGGCTCGATTGGGCGCCGGCGCGAGTCAATTAGGACAGACTTTAGGAACCAAAATGATGAAATGGAGCGACGGCTGCAGCCTTCTGCCATTTCTCCTCGGTCCTCATTTTTGAACGTTTCAAAAACGTCTCGTCACGTCCTGTCTGCATTCTTTCATTTTCCGATTTCTTTTCAGTTGCCATGCAAAAAAAGCATCTATTTCGACATAATATATGATTCAAATACTACCTCTCGATAAATTTTTTATGTTTGCTGCGTTTTTTTAATTTTCATAAATTACAGTTATCGATTTATATTTTTAATGAATAAATAACTCTCATAAGTTTGTTTATGAAGACAATCTGTTTACGGAGAACTCGCATTTTATTCATTCGAACAACTGAGAGCAAAATCAGCATAATATAATAAATAGCAAATTTTATTTTATTACAATTTATTACAATTAATTAGTACAGCTTAAGTAGGCACGTGTAATCATTTTATTATAACGATAGCAATTATGTAATGTGGTTAGAGTTGCTATTTACAGTTACGTATATTTAGTTGTATCATCATCAATTATTATCACACGATCAAATATTATGTCAAACATATTCATAATTGTAATATGATTCAGAGAAGAATCAGTTTTACGAAAAGAATACGCATTTCACGGTTACAAAAATACCACAGATTTATCTTGATACTTTGGCATTTGTAAATAGCATAGAATAAGGATAAATCTGTACTTTACCTGAGCAAACCTAAATAAACATGTATTCTCATTCATAAAATCAAAAAAATTCAAAGAATTAAAAATCTCCAGAGACAGGGATCTCTAACAGATTTAGTTCACAAAGAACATATTTTCGTAGGGCTTTCTTTCATGATCGGTATTATTCTTGACGTTTAACACATTTCTAGACATGTCCAGAGCTAATCTCCATAAGATTAATATACCTATATCACACAAATAATTATTTAAACTATCAACATTATCCAGAAAAAATTCTCATACGTTTATTATAAAAAAATATTCTGATATTTATGAAGAAATCACCGCGACGTTTCTCACGCACGCGAAATCCACATGCAGAACAGCTGGGTCGTAGCCGTCCGGCAAACGCGACGAAATAAACGTGCCCGTAAGGACGCGGGGTGCGAAAATCAATTTGATAGACGAGCGTACGCGTGCCGAATTACCTCTACGTGATGTCGGGCCGTTTCGCCATTTTCGCCATTACATTAACGACGAGACGCGTCGCGCCGCACCGGCTCGACTTCCCGCGCCGTCCCGCAATGGTTACAGCCGTAATGCTACCGTTGGCGAACAATGGGTAACATCGCGATCCCAGGCACGTCTCGATTCCGCGGCCCAGGCGAGATCCGGGAGGCGTTAATTAAGGTCCTGTGGAAAGGGAGCCATTTTCCGAATTTATACCTCGCGGAAGCTGCCCGGCGTTAACGAATGAAAATTCCAAAGTCCGGTAAAATTACCGTTTCGAGGACGCGAGCAGCAGAATGTGCGCAGAAATACGTGTCACATCCACTTTTAACTTAGAACTTGAAATAAGTTTAAAACAAATTAAACATTAAAGATGTTTCATCGAAATCTTAAGACTTAATTTTAAAAAGAGTTTATCATTATATGCTTTACTTTTGAATCCTATGAAAAAAAAATGAACATATTTTCGAATTTTTGTTTAATTGTCGAAGTTTTACGGACAAACATGCACGAGATATCGATAGCGCGAAAAAAAAACAATGATTAAAGACTAATACTATCGATTTTGCTGACGCGCCTAGCTGATTATTCGTTCAATTACGCAACCATGGTATTCAAGCTCCCTTCCCCCAGCTGGCTTACGTGCTCTCCTGGCTTCATTAAAAGTACGCACGGGGTTTTGGTCGGGTGGAAACGCCGATTAATCTTTTTTCGCGCTCGATATAATCCTCGACGGAGCGAGGCAGTAATCCGGCCCGCTGTCATCCGTCCGTGAGCCCTGGAACTCCATCCAACGGATGAGACGGATTACAGCTCGTAGCAAATTAACCTTTGTCTCCTCTCTCGCAGGACTCCGTCCTCCTCTCGCCTCCGCTCGCGACCGCCCCCGATGTCTCGGCTTTACACGAGAACTCACTCAACCGGGCGCGATAACGCGAACCTAGAGAACTGTTTGGTGACACAACACAACAGGTGTCCATAGAGCGTCCCGATACGGATCTACAGATCCTCCGGTTTTACCAGAGAACACGCCTGGTCAACTCCATTTGCGATGCGGCTGATCCTCTCGTTTCGCCACTTCGCTGCTGTAGATCGCTTTTGTACTTTTACGAAGACGGATTAGACACAAATCAACGTGTGTATGTGATAACAGGTCAATTATTGAGCGATCGGCTTTTAATGCTTCTTTATGACAATGTGAATGATATAGAGATGAAACAAGAATTCTGAAATGTTGATCAAATATCGCGAAGAAATAATACTTTTAGAATTACATTGAGACACTATACAAAAATTAAATAATTTCAAAGCAAAATATGAATAAATCATAAATATGTCAGTCTATCAAATTAATTTGCATATCATGTCTGACATTGTTAGATATTAAAGAAAATTATTTTCGCTAGTATATGAAAAACTAGATTTATTTGGAAACAATCGCAAATATAATACAAAATCAAATCACGCACAAATCTTTGTGCATTATAAAAATAATAAACGGGTTTTTGCACGAGCATTTCTTTATTCTTGCGTGATAAAATCAAGAACGAACCAAAAGAAAAATATGTCCGTCTGCCGATTGTCCTTTGCTTACAAAATGGCGTTTCCATCATCGAAGGGTGGTACGAGAGTGTACATTCCAACCCTCGCACCAACCCCCGAGCGATCCGAGGGGTGGCAAGCACGTAACGTTATGTAACCGTATACATGCCTAAGATCCTGGAGGGTTGGAAGGGAATCGGGCTTTGTCGCCTAGCCATGTGTCCCTAATGCGACTCCCGTGGGGGGTCATTTCTATTCTATTTCCCTTTCATGGGGTGTGTCGGAGCGGACGACCCTCCGCAGCTCTCTCTCCGCGCGCCGCCCTTATCGCTTATGGTAAACGCATCACGGAGATTCCCGTAAGGGTGCTCTCTGCAGATTGACGTAAAATCAATGAACGAAGTCAATGGGTCCCTCGTTCCGTTTACACGGGGTGCGTGGTAGTGTATTATACGAGTTGTAGCACCTCGTTCAGCCGTGGATAACGCGCCTGTTAATCACGTGCAGAAACAGCTTTCGAGTGGGCTCATAGAAATCACGAAGATTTCCGCATTGTTGTCCCGCATTTTACCGAATGCTAGAAAGCACACTGGCGGCCTTGATTAAGTAACTTTAACTGTCTCCTTTCTAGATCGCAATTTTGACGATAATTCAGAGAGAAAGAGAGAAAATTAAGCTAATGATAAATGGCGTGATTCATTTGGCTCAGAAGTCTGGAAAATAATTCGATAAGGAATGACAAAATCCACGCAATAGGATTGCGAGATCTAATTAGCTGTTGTCCTCGAACTTCTTATTTCGCCTTGGCGTTTCTTGAATTGTAGAAAAAAATCCATACGCAGCTCGTATCATTACAAAGTATTAGTATCTAAAATTGGATAAAGTTGAGAAATTAACATTTGCATACGCTCAGAAAAATTAAAGAAACGTTACGCATTATTGAAATCATTTTATTCGTCATAAAATTTTCTTCTCAAAAATCGGATGTTGATCGTTAATAAATTATATCGCACAGAAAATTTTTTACCATTCTAGTTTCTATTTAAGAACTTTGTTAAATCGATGTAATTGTTATCGCGAGCGCCGCGAAAAGGCGATAACAGTCTTAATAATCGTTACAAAGAAACAATTCTCCGATTACCGTCCGCGAAGCGTAATTCGTCGCAATTAGCCGCAATAACGGGAAGCGACCATACCAACGCGTTGAATGACGATATTAAATCATGGAGGACGGCGTACATTCGCGCGGCAACGAAGACCTTCACCTTTCGACGACGTCTTAGGCACAAATTGAACCCGTCACTTTCGAGAGTCACGCTGGCGGAGCATGGGAAAAAACCGTTCCATAGACTAATTTTCGCGCCGGTTTATTTATATCCACCGTACGTGTAATCGACACTCGGCTACCGTGCGACGTAGGAGAATACGTGGTTAAGCTCTTGCAGCCCGGGGCTCGCAAAGTGGAAGAGTCATCGTCGCTAACGAGACGCCGGACACTCGAGGGCCGTCATTGACGTCCCTCTTTCGAGGATACCTAGTCCCCCGCGACAGATAGTATCGCCACTGTTAAGATTCTCGGTCTCGGGACCCGCTATACAACAAATACATATATATATTGTATATACCTCGCGATCGTTGCCATTAAATCGCGCGAGCCTCTTTGAAACCCTCCACGGATCGCCTTTGGTGCGCTGACGTATCGGTGAATGCCTTGACGTTCGATGTCAGCGCGATGGGCCTGAATTTATATAGCGAGAGTTATTTAGGTCGCGATAATTGTGACATCAGCTGCTGCCAGGCGTTACGATACGGTTTTGTGTGAATGTAGAATACGAGCCTTTCATGTGCCATCTGCGAGGCACGTACAAACTTTAATATCCATTCATATTTCTATTAAAGAAAACATACATTAGAGTTTGGTGTGTGAAATAATAATATGACAGCATATTATACAATATAATCTGATTTTTAATGTCGAAAATTATTTCGCAAATGTGCAGCGCAATTTAATCTCAATTATTCGTTACATCGATCTTTGTTCCTGTTGTTTCATTCAATTTTTCCCCGATATTTAAATCGTACAATGAGTTTTCATCACATAGAATCAAAAATCACGGGCGTTGCTCGCAAAAACTCGAGGCGCACAATTACAACGTGAAACATTTCTAATTCACTCTTCGGAACGCACCTCTCCGAACGGGTCATTCGCGGTTACGTTCGCGGAGACACGGAACGGCGATCTCTCTCGAGAATCGGCATCTCCGCTTTCAGGCGCGGAACGGAGATCAGGTCGCGCGCTCGCGCGCACGTTAACAGGAGTTTTCCGCGGAAACGAAATAAAAATGACGGCGAAATGCTCTCTTCCGAACAGGTAATTCCCGGCATTTCACTCTCCGCTCCGCGTCCGTCCCCGCCCGTCTTCTTCCACTCACCCACGAGCGAACAACAACAACAACAGGGGCACCCTCTCACCCGTTGCCCTCATTGGGCGCCGGCAGCAACCCCCGCGAGCAGCAGCTCTCGGGGCGAACGGTTGTCGAACGGATTGCTTTTTGTTCCGCGCCTCCGTGCCCCGTCCTTTGTTTCCGCGAGTCGCCGCGCCGCGAGGAAATGACAAACAAATGAGCGCCGTTGTATATAACGGCCGTCGGCCACCCCCGCGTCGCCATGGCGATGCGACGTGACGATCGACGTTTTTAACTCACCGCCGGATACGCCGGCCTCTTGGCGCGTGCGATAAACGCACGGTGTGCGATGAACTTTCCTCAAGGATAGTCGGTCTGATCTCGCTAAATAAGTATTCAATTTATATATAATAATCGCACAACTAATTACTTTATTCAAGCCTCCTCCAACGCATCCTCTTTAACCTCTTTATCAGCCTTCAGAAACTCATTTTTATTGATACGAAATTGAAACTTCGTTTTTGCTTGATTAATTCCGATGTAGTTTTGTCTGGCATTTTCCGACATTCTGGAATCACAGAATCAAATTTATATTTATCGTTTCTCGCGTGCTGTGCAAAATTGTGCGCTTGTTAACGCGTCTTCAATAATTTTTACCGCCAGCGTTCACCAACGCGTTTTTCACTACTCGTTGCAAATATTTATTATTAATAGAACTAAGATATTAATTAATTTTATTTTGATTTAAAATTGATCATTAATTTGTACATTTATCCGCGATATAAAAAGATTAAGATAAACTTATCGCGCGTGAATCGTTTTCTTCGAGAGCCGGAATTTTCGTCGCACATTAGATCGTCCGAGGCTTTTGTATCAGAAACAAAATGGCGCCTCCACCATGCTTTTCCAAGAGAGAGGCGATAACGCGTGTATATGGCGGGGATTGCCGCCGTTCGGCCACGGGGGTCGATCGCGTGTATGCCATTCAAAGTCGATGAAGAGGTGAGCCGTGGCGTTTTCGCCGGGTGGACCTCGTAACTATCGATTGTGCTTCAAAGTCGATTGTGTCCCCATTATGTACGCAAGAGGGTGAGAAAGAAGACACGGGGTAACGGCGAGGGGTCGAGGGGATGACTGCGTTCCGAACAGCGGCGCAACGGAGGGAGAAAGACGGATAAGAGGGACAGAGACACCCTTAAAGTACGGACCGTCCAATTGACTTCGCCATATTGAGTTTGGTTCTATGGGCTCTCGAGCACACGGGCTCTTGGAATTGAGACACGTTATACGAAGGTCCGTCGTTTGTAGAAGGAGCTTCCAAGCTTCGGTAACTTCATTACGCGGGGTTTCTACGTGAGCAAAATCCAAGCGGCCCGAAGGTATATCACCCGGCGGCTTCCGCCTTTGCTGCTACAGGAAAGTCAATGCCCGAGCGTCGATACGGCTAATTAATCGTATACCGTCTCGTCTTTGGAAATATTGGCGGAAAAGTTAATTACAATGCTCATGAAGGGCACTCGTCGCAAAACTCGAAGGAAAATTGATGACTGAAAGAGGCACTTCGATACAATCGTGAGATTAATCTTAGAATACAGTTGTAACATAATACTCGCTCCAACGTATTTACTTTAATAATACTCTTTATTTATTAATTTTAATCACGATGTTTGCCGTTGGATGCAATCGTTGCAAATACGAGCGAAAAGATTATATCGCCATGCGTGACGATCGCGACGCTCGCTTGTTCCCGCGATAGCGCAACATTGAGACAAGCCGCCGAATATTTAGGTATCCGAGCGAGCTCCGAGCAGCAGAACCCTCGTGAGCCCCCGGTTGCGATATGTATCAAATTATCCTTATAATAGAATATGGCGGCAACGTTACACCTACCAGGTGTCGTGCTTACGAGGCGCCGAGAAACGGTGCTCGCCATGAGAATGGCGCGGTGAATTACAATGCGTCTTCACCGCGCACAATAATGCTGTCACAATGCGCCTTTCTGGTTACAATAGGTGTTGCTTTAATGGGAGTCCGGTTGCAACGGGGCCCTGCTAAAACCACCTTCGCCGTACGATTTTCCCGTGCGTGTAAACACAGCGACCGCGATCTCGTTCACGATCGGACGGATCTTTCCAGCGAGAAACATCTCGTTGCTTGCAACGTCAAGATTCCGAAACGCGAAACGGCCAAGTAGCGCGACGCTCTCAAAGGCACGCCGATCGTTTTACTCACTGAAAAACTCGGTATATTGATCAGCGAACGCAATTTATAACTTGGCGGAGAAACGGAATAAATCCTGCCCGAGGATCGTATAGCTAGCGAATGATGAAAAGGGCGCTTCTAGTATATTTAAAAAGCATGATGGAAAGTAAATAAGTCGTGTCTTAGCATTTTTTCTAGCAAAGAATAAGTTATAAGAAATACACATAGAAATGGCACGTTGATTAAAAAAGAATCGCGTGTAGTTTGCAAGATTACAGAAGTCAAATTAAACTTTTTAAATATCAACATTGCATTTTAAAAGATCGCCACTTGTTTTTACGACAAATCATGCAGAAATATTACTTCTACCGTGTCAAAACACATATAACGTTTCTCAGCTTAAACAATCGACTGGTGAAGTATGGCTTCTGCATCGTTCGTATTTATTCGATTGAAGCGAAGGTGAGAAATAATAGCGTAACGAGAGATCGGCCGTTAGGCTCGCTTGCTTGTACCAAAGCGGAGTTGCACTTTAAGGAAGTGCGCCGGGGCGCAAATCAAAATGCAGTCACTACCGGAAGGACACTCCAACGACTGGAGGGTCCTTTGCTATTACTGTGGAGGACTTCGCAGTGCTTGACGAATCACTCACTAATTGCGTTCGTGACATGGTCCAGAACTAACAAACGGTTCCTTCGCTTGGGATACAATGATTTTTTTGTCGTCACGTGCATTTCGTTAACATATGCGAACAAAATCGACGCGACATTTGCATGATAATTCGAATTTTTTTATCTATTTCAAATATTAAATTATTCTATTTTTTAAGTACGTTACGATATTATTAATTAATATTAGATACACATTAATTAGAGTTAATTTTGTCTAATAGAATTTGCAACCAGTCAAAACTTTGGATGAAATGTTTGATAGATTTTATATAATTCATTTTCTCTCTCTCTCTCTCTCTCTCGCTATTATTTCCTATTGTCCTAATGGCGGATAATCATAAGGCTCTCCTTGAGAGTCTCATTACGAATCAAGGACTCCTTAATGGCTCCTATGAAACTTATTGGCCATTTAACGCCGAGGACACGCCGCGATAGACTGGATGATTGACAGGTTCGAGAGCGAATTTTCTCGTCAATCGTTTCATCTTACGTAACGTTCGTTGTTGAAATTTTTATATGTAATTTTGTGTAACGGGTCTATACAATTTTATAACATTTACATCTCATCTATAACATTGTGCTAAAATCCTTATATTTCTAAAAACTGCACTAGATTATATCGAAAGTTAATTATTATATTTTTCCTCGTTCAAATCATTTTCCAATTGAAAAAAATCACATCATCAACGATAAAGAAATGAAATATTAATGTTTTATATTTACTATATTAATACAAATAATTTAAATTTATATTTTAATATTGCGTGTAATGTTAATCTTTTTTATAAAACATTATTATAAATTTCTCTGACGGGAAAAGATGACAGAAAACATCGCAATTTGATTAATACGACATCGTATGCGTAATACGCGTGTAAGTTTTAACAATGGCAGTCTCTCCATACTTGCGTACGTACGGCCGACACCCTTTACACGTTCCCCTTGCGGAAACGCGACGTCTCCATGGTTACAACATTGAAACCCCGCTGGGGGATGACAAAATGGAGAGGCGCAATACTCGGCCCGACAAAAGCAAAGTAGAATCGAAGAACGTCGTCAGCTACGTGTACCCGTATTTGAAAAGTCGATTTCTATATACAAAGTGCTTCACGTAGTCGCACTTTGTTGATAATGCACTCGCTGATAATTAAAGTCACCCTATGGCAAAGCAGTATAGCACTTTAACGAATCAATTCATGTAGTCGGGTTTTTTTTTCAAAAAGATATCAATCTAATGGCATTGATTATTATTTTATTTGAACTCATATCTCTATGCTTTTTGCACGCAATATTTTAATTTTAGTAATGCAATTATATGGGCAATATGTATAAAAAAGAATAATTTGTGCTTTGAACTGATATTTTTAAAGTGTAATTTATTTAAGTGTCATTTACTTAATGTATCATTAATTTTAATTTTGAAGCAATTACGATTATTTGGATTAACGATTATTTTTTACGGGACAAATACTCCATTTCGCTAATATGGATTTATCCGAAAACATAAAATATAAATAAATCAATAAATAAAAGTTGCAATGTTAAAATAATGCACAACGTGAACATATGTATGTTATGTGGCTTGTTGCAATTGAAAATTCCAAGATATTTTTAAACTCAAGTTTGATATTTCTAGGGTTGAATGTGAAAGGAAAAGGCGAGGAATATATTTGCAGCGCAATCGTATTTCGCATTGTCGGCACTGCGAGCCAGGTGAAGATCACATCGTGATTCACACGACGTCCCGATGGTACCCGCATTGACATTATCTGTCATCGGAGACGCTTCGAATCGCTACTACCCACAAAATGCGGAACATTATATTTCTCGACGTCCATCCCGACCGGAACAATCGGGGCGATTGTATCTTCACGTTTCTAACGATACTATCATCCCCTTGTCAATCGGTAAAGTATCCCAAAAATACTCTTATTTATTTTTATTGCCGACAAATTGCATTGACTATTTATGTTGCTTTTTCATAGGTGTTAGCACATTTTAATTGATTTTTTATCTAGTTACTGTGTTAACAAACATTAATTTTTAATTTTTTTACCTTAAATGCCGACGAAATAGACCTTAAATTATTTTGTATTTAATAATTTATATTTTAATAATTAACGATATGAATATTGTTTGTATGTCACATTTGACAATGTGTTAAAAGCTAAATATAACGAATTGTTGGAAAATAGGGAAAGTCCTCATGGTGGCTGATAAACAAAGAAGGATCACCGGAGAAAATAGCTACCCGTGGTATAGGAGCGTCTAATCCCGGATGAGACGACGGCGGATGTGCGACGACGACGGCATCAGCGGGGAACAGCGACGGCGGAGGCGAAGGTAGAAGCGGGAGACGGCGCAGACACATCTCTCGGATTACGTCTTAACAAGCTCCACGACGTTCATTTGTCTTATCCGCTGCCACTAATGCGACAGCAGCTGTTGAAATGATTAATTCGGCGCGAGGACGGCGCGCCGCTTCGTTCCGCTCTATCCGAGCGAATCCGTTCTCAACTTAGTCGTCGCAGACGTGTCGCGGTTAATCAGCGCATTGCGGTTAATCACCGCCGCTGCAAAATACAAAGCCGAACGAATAGCTTCGTTCAGCACACGTAAATAAGATCTGCTGAACGAAGCAGGAAAGCATAGCTGAAGATGTTAATAGCATTCGAATCTAACTGGAAATGCGACGCGTAAGATTGATCTAACAATA
Organism: Linepithema humile; assembly: GCF_040581485.1. NCBI lineage: Eukaryota > Metazoa > Arthropoda > Insecta > Hymenoptera > Formicidae > Linepithema > Linepithema humile. The sequence goes on from NC_090131.1 coordinate 17,173,457, forward strand.
ATCCACATGCTTCAATAGATAAAGAATTATTTCTGAAGAGTCTAGATTCCACACATACTTATTATTGCTATTTTATACTATGCAAGTTGAATTAGTAGGCTCCAGTTTGAATCGAGCTCAATTTGGCATGTGCGTTTGAAGAAAACTAATCCAATCCGATTGTTTCAATTTAAACTGGTATTTTATGACAAGTGCGTAATCGTCACTAGATTCAGTACGCATATTGCGCCATACGATCGCTCATCATTGTTCATAGGAGGAGAAACCCTACATTCGCCACTCACACCCTGTCCAAACAGACAGAGCATTCTCGCGTCCACGCGCACGCGATCTGATTGGATTAATTTTCAATTTGCAAAGGCCACCTGTCGTCGACAGCGGCGGTGTGCAGATCGTTGATCGCGTCCATCGATCGATGACTAATCCGCGAGAACGAGAACCCGCGCGATTCCTAACTGCACCGAGCGGAGTCGATTAGGGTTGCGCGACGCGACAATTGTGCCTCATCGCGCGGATATAGAGTTACAGGCGCGCGTACGGAGAAAATGAGCGGCGAATATTAAGCCAGCACACATTGCAAAATGGCCGACACAGCACGGACGAGAAAAAAATAGGGACGCACTCATCTCTCTTTCTCTCGCCGTGCGAGCGGAGGAGACGCGTGATGAACACTCGCTCCATTCCGCTTGCTCCGCTCGTCGGGTTACGACGTGACACGGGTCGAAATTCTGCCGCGTTAGAGGCGCATGTGCGACGCACGCCGATCGAAAGCCCCGCCCGACAACTGCCTTTGTTTAATCCATGCGGTATCTACGCCCACGATAACACAGTGATGTAACTTAAGATCTCACAAAAGAAAACTCACAAAAATTTTTTAAAAGTAGAATTCATGAATAAGTATAAAAATTAATTATGAGTAGAAGAACGTAAAACAAAAATTCTATTGCAATTTTTAATCATTTTTAACATTACACCCGAGAAAAAAATGATATAATTGGTCAGATGTAAATATATATAATATAATTAGTTATAAAAAGATCTAATAACATATGTAATTTTATATGATCATATAAAATATTACATGTTATCAGATTTTTTCATAACTAATTATATATATTTACATCTGACCATATTATACCATTTTTTTCTCAGGCATATACACATCAGACAAAATAAATATACAATAGATCGCACTTTCTCGATAATGAAAAGTTTATAAATCAATTTAAAAATTATTTTTTATCTTAATTTTCTCGCAAATTTTGCAATTAATTTATTCTTTAATGTGGAAGAAGATATCTAAGAGCGAAACACATATGTATAATTTTACAGATTAGAGAATTTTGAGGAATAAAATAAACTCATAATGTATAAATTTATTTAAAAAACAATTTTACTTTTAAAACAGGTTTTAAATTATGGATTTATTTTATTCCTGCATTTAAATTCTAAAAATAACATGATAATAGAAATTTTTTGGAAAATAGAACTGTGTGAAAGCATCATCATATCTGGTAGCGTGGCCGAGCGGTCTAAGGCGCTGGTTTAAGGCACCAGTCTCTTCGGAGGCGTGGGTTCGAATCCCACCGCTGCCAATTTTTTTTTTTTCGTAAAAATCTCGCCAAAATTTATTTTTTATGCAAAAAAAATTATATCACTTCTTTATTGAAAAATATTACAGCACAGCTATTACAAGTTTTAACAGTTTGCATTATTATCCATTGTCGATGAATGCGAGTACTACTTATCGTCGCATCAATCGATTAAACAGAATTCAGCACTTGAATAAGCAAGCAGTATTTACTTAGCACGTGCTCTAAATAAGCCGATCTAAATAGCAGAATTTTTTTGCGCGATTTGAGAGAATCACGTTCCATCAACAATGTCCAGCCAGCGATAAGACAGATATAAATATCTTAATCGAAGATTGTGTGTTCCAAAAAAATGCTGATTCTTAAGTTCCGAAAGTATGTGAGTCATAACGACTGTGTTAAAGTGCGTAATTACTTCAGCCTTCGAAATCGTGGAAAAATATCGCTACGCTACGTCACACTGTGATGGATTAGAATGAGACAGCACGGTACGGGTCCATAGTTCAACAGCAGTCTGACAATTCAAAGCAGTTGTTTCGTTTTTTTATCAATGAGGCATCTCGCATAGTAAATAAGAGGAAACCGTTAAGCAAATATGATGGATCGAAATGAAGGTAAAAAATAATTTGGAGTTTTGAAAAAGACAAAACATTTCTTCAACGAAGCTTCTGAATCAAACTTTCGAATTGTACGTTGCATAATAATATAATATGAGACTAATCTCTTTCATAAGAACTGCTGTATCATTTTATGATTTGTATTAAAAATAGGTCTGGTAGATACTCTTTATAAAATTAATTAATCATGTTGACTCGAATTTTTCTTTTTAATATGAAAAGATAATATGACATTAAGCTTTTATAATATTCTTAATTTAAAAGCGCGAAATATACAGAAAGATAAAATTAAATTAATTATTAATTAAATGAATTACGATATTGTTTTTTCATTCAATAAGCTGTGCAGCTTCTTAGAGTATTTATTTTGGAAAATAATTTTGTTTAGAGAAATAAATTGGAAATAAGTTTTAATATAATAATTTTCTGTTCTTTACAGGAGAAAAATGGAACACTTAAATTTGGAAACATCGTCATGTGAGAGAGAATAATTTTTAGAAGTACGTCTTTCACCAAAGATAATTCTGAGAAAGAGATACTTCATCGCGATAGCCTCGACGCTCGTACGTTCGAAAACTCCAGCCAGTGATATCTTCTCCACCAACGCGACAGTGCACGATTGACGTGGACATCAATGAGCTTTGCGAGGCGCCACATACTGATTTTTATCGAAAGTTATTGCATCACTCAGTAATAAAAATCGTGCGTGACACGGAAATTTTAATACGCTGTTACACTATTTAACATCGTGTTTTTCAAACAAAAAAGTATAGCTTCTTTATTTTTCTTTATCGTGAGTGTAATTGTGTTTTAAAATTGAAGGTAATATGTCTCGTAATTAGACTATATCATATTGTGTTTTAGATTTTAAATTAGAAACACTGTGTCCAGCACTTAAAAATATTTATTTTAGACAATTCGTGATACTCTGAGTATTAGTGTTGTGTGCCATTATATTCATCTCTGAAAGAAACGTAAAGTCTTCTTCGGAGCGCGACATTCTGTATGACCGTGATCTCACTCTCTGTTTTGCCTGTGTGACGACGTGCACGTGTTCCAATACGTACACATAGATACATACTTAAGCACTCGAGTCTGTTATTTGTACAGAAAATATTTCAAGTGTCGCTATAAGGAGCGAGCAGGTTCTCGTCGATCTCTGCGTAGATTGCCACAGCAGACTTCCGATTGCATTTTTGACCTTCGATTGTTGATTATGGCCACCGCGGAGGACAAAATCGTGCGCGCGTCGATATTCGAAACGATAGAGCTGCACTTCCTGTCTTTCATCTATGGCCTGTATCTCATAGTCAGACGGTTTCTCAGATGGCTATGGGATCCTAAGAAGTTTTTCATGCTTCAGCAGCGCGATCAGCCACCGCCGTGTCTGGTCGATAACAGCTTCGGCACGCATTCCTACGTGAAAATCAAGGTAAGACTAATATGGATCATATGTCATGTGTGACGCGCCTGGATGGCGTGAGTAAATATAATATGCAAGATTAATATAAACATTATATACAAGATATGAGCGAAGTTGACCTCTGATAACACTCCCGGTAACACAGCAGGTTTAAATCGCGCTACATTCGAAATTATTTGTGTTGTTGCCGGCTGTAAAACTGATCTTCAAATTAATATTGGATCTTTTAATATAATCGAAGGATTTTATGTAGAAATCAATCAGTTTTCGTTTGTTAAAAAATTCACTTTTTTAGATATTTCATCTATTTATCTCAATTTTGTATTGAACTGTCATATTTTTATCTGTCGAATGATATGAGCCAAAGTGTTTATACTTGTGTCATTTTTTCTTAGCACTTAAAAAACGTTTT